>NW_027493813.1:0-367401 GCF_021521415.1 Bidens hawaiensis
GAATTTGACAGTTATGAGTTTGCTGTAATGTTTTGATCATTGTGAGAAACCTATGTGGAATAAAAATAAAATAAATTATGTTCTGGAAACCTAATACATGTATGCTTTTGTGATGATTTTTGGTAAATTAATTGAGATGCTATGATCGGTGGAATAGTACAATCTTTCAAGTAGAATTTCTGTCTCGGTGAAACTAGCTGCTGAATTTTGTGAAAATGCATGAAACATGATAATTGCTAGTTAATTGTTATGTTTTGACCAAATTGCCCCTGCGGGGAATAATTGCTAATTAATTGTCGTGTTTTGACCAAATTACCCTTGCGGGGAATAATTGCTAGTTAATTGTTATGTGTTGACCAAATTGCCCTCACGGGGAGTAATTGCTAGTGATGTACATTATTAATACATGACACGTAAATAATTGCTCACACATGTAATGTATCACAAATGTACTTATTAAAGACACGCACGATTCACAAACGAAACACGAAACATATTGTGTGCATAGGTATTATGTGCCGAGTCTAGAGACTCGATAATAGTTCCGACACTTAGAAAAAAAATCTCTTTGTTGTTTTAGAACGCTAGAGAGAGTTTTTCTGTGACGCGCATCCTTTGGTGATTTATTTTGGGAATTCTTCGCAAACAGTGAGTTCACTTACCCCTCTAAACTATTTTCAAACGCTTTTCACTTGGGGAGATAACATACTCCGAAAACGCATTTAAGATTTTGTTAATATAAATTATATATCACTTGTAAAGACTAAGTGGCAAACGCAATAACTAAAGTTCTTCATTCACATCGAACCGTTTAGTATTGGATAATAGCGAGTCATTGTTGAGTAGTACTACTGGGTTTGACAAACCCCACCCAACGCTAAACTCGACTGGAGGTCGAGTGGGTGTAATCTTGGCTAAACACATACCATGGTCGGGATAGACCTGGTGGCAAGGCAAATGATAAACAGTCAGCTTCGGTGTCGAACACTTAGTAATACTTGTTTTATAGGCTAGCTACCTATAGATATATAATTGACATAACACTATCTGGTAACGCAAAACGCTGAACGCAAACGCTAAACGCTTTATTTTATATAAACTTGTGAACTCACCAACCTCGTGTTGGCACTTTTAGTATGTTATTCTCAGGTAGCCGAGGCGGGCGCGCGGTATAGGATCATGCATGGTTTTTGAACATTCTGATATGCAAACATGTTTTTAACTATTATTACTTGGGTTTTAAGTCGTCCTGCGTGACGCAACTTTTGTCTTTTGGTTTTTACGCTTCCGCACTTATTTTCATTTAAACGTTTTTATGGTTTGATTATAACTAATGATTCCGATCCTGTTAGTTCACACCCTCTGACGGTAAAACTCCGTTAGTGGATTTTGAGGGTGTGACATGTATGCATGTGTATAATAACAATATTAACGAAAGATATTAAAAATAACATGATAAATCTAATTAATAAAATCGTAGTAAATGTTAACAAAAAAAAAACGAATAGCGATAAAGGTATTGGTTACGAACCCAATTCATAGCAAAAGGATATTTGCTAGCAAATATCTATTTTTATTGCGGTGTACGTTAACAAATCTAAGAAAACACGGGTCTAAAGTTTAATAGTTAAATGTATTACATATTAACACGTTAGTTTTATGTTTTAGATAATACTATATGTCATAGTGGAATCTTGCCCTCATTGGTTCTATTAGATTATAGTTTTTGTATTGTTTTGTAAACATATATAACTTTGCTCAAACTAACGTTAGTTATATGTTTTAGATAATACTATATGTCGTAGTGGAATCTTGACTTTATTGTTTCTATTAGATTATAGTTTTTGTATTGTTTTGTAAACATGTATAACTTTGCTCAAACTAAAACTAGAATGCCTAACATGGCAAAATCAAATCAAATCAAATCAAATCAAATCAAATCATTGGTGATAGTATTATTGTTGCGATTATCTTTCTAGTCTAATGACATGGGAGTGATAATTAAGACTTTGAATCTTTAAGATCTAAAGTCTAAAACCTGATTCAAAGGATTTTCTCACAGTGGTGGATTTCCTCCTCGATAATGTTTTTGGGTAGCTCGGAATTGAAGCTTCAAAATCCGTATGAACGATTGACATCCCTTCTTTAAAAGACTTACTCAGATATTGTCAGTAATTTTAAAAGTTGTTTAGAAAAAATTAATATTCTTTAAGTTGTATTGAAATGTCCCTTTCATTCCCTCTTTTATATAGTTTTCTTTGTCATTGCTTTTAGTATTGTTTTTAAAATGTTTACAACTATTGCTACTTATCTTACAATACTAATAAAAGAAAATTTTGAAGCTTAAGTGTCAAACCTATATTTTTTTTAATTCCTAATCTCTAACCTCATTCATTCTAGCTATTCATGGATCATTGGTCAAAACCATTTTGTCAAGTGGGTTATAACATAGTATAGATTTTATTCATTATTAAATTAAGTTTCATTTTCATACATGAGGTTTAACCAATTACGCAACTTTAGTACTTTTTTTTTAAATTTCTTGCAGATCAGTACCTAACGTTTCCATTAAAACCATGTTATTTTAGTACTTTTTGTTAACCACACGTTTGTTTTTCCATTAAATCTACATTAAATTAATTTATTAGTATTTTGATAATCACAATTAAAATAACGGATCTTATTTATTTGTATTATTTGCAAATCATGTGTAATATACGGGTTCAAAAGCTAGTCTACATATATATGTGCTTAATGCTTTCCTGTAAGACTATGATGGTCGTGTAAAGATATTGACAAAAGTATATTCCATTTACGCTCCCTTGTTATGTTCACTTTGCAAAATGAACACTTCAAATTGCATAATCGTGACAAAAATCCCTAAATATCAAAATTATATATCTATAACTTGTTACAACCATGAAATAAGATGTTTACCACCAAAAAGAAGAGAAGAAAATAAAATAAAACAAAACACCTACAAACAATTTGAATAAGCATGGAATCCTAAATCTGATAATCAACCATTAATTATGATCGATCATGAACCACATGCATTAGTATTCAAGTGACCTACATGCATGCTATAACAATTTCAAAGCCAGTACGTAGTGTCACGAGCTAAACATAGGAAATGGGAAACCTTATCACCCGTGAGGTGAAACTTCATATAAACTATAGTCTAAGTATTGGTTCAAAGTTCTGTACTTTGTGAGCCGATTTTAATCGGTTGAATACTTGAATAGGTCTAATTGACATCGAAAGTAGTTGATGCCTTGATCATCACATTTTTTATAGTTTATAAATCTACTAGTTTAGTGCTCACTTGTTTACGGGAATGGTACACGTGTGTTAGCCGATTTATAATAGTTAATTGTGGTTTCGTCTTTGTGGTTTGTCCAAATTTGCGGTTTTGGACCAATAGTTTCAAATTTGATATTTTCATCCATGTGGTTTCATTTCACCTGCAATTAAACCCGAATTCATTAACACCGTTAAGTGTGGTCGTTAAACACATCAACGTACCCTTCACGTGAGGGGCAGTTGTGTCCTTTTTTTTTCAAATACACCCCAGCCCCTCACGTGAAGGGCTTGCGAATTATGATGTGGTTTATTTGGGGAGAAAAAGGACAAAAATGGCCTTCACGTGAGGGACACCCTGATGGGTTTAACGATCAAACTTAACGGGGTTAATGAATTCGGGTTTAAGTGTAGGTGAAATGAAACCACATGAACAAAAACAGCAAATTTAAAACTATTGGACTAAAACTGACAATTTTTACAAACCATAGGGATGAAACCGCAGTTCACTCTTCATTATAGCTATTATTATTTGATTTATATTTATCCCATATTTAACAAACATTGTTGATGGAACATTCAGTTTAATTCACTTAAAACGAAACAATAAAAATAGCAAAGTTGTAGTATTTTGTAGGGATAAAATTGCAACTTAGAGGAATCCTTGTAAATGTTAAGCCTTTCTCATGAATTGGATATAAAGAAAATTAAAGCGACTCAAACATTCAATCAAGGAAAAGAAAAACCACGAGGGTAATGACAAACGTTGGTCAAAAGGGTTATTCAAACTTTCAAAAGTGCCGATTCAACATTCCGTTGAACAAACGGTCGTTTGCAATCTAATACGTCATAGACGAGCCATGATTGTTAATTAGAGATTGAGATTCTATATCCAATAATGTGTAAACAAGAACGAAAAGGATGCTAGCTTTAACCAGACTCCAACTGATGATAAAACAATAAACTGACACAGGAATTTAATGTGGTTCGGTTTAAACTGACCAGCGTCTAAAGGGGGGAACAAGGAATTCTTTATTTCAATGATGCACAAATTAGCATGTAGCCAATGCAAGCGTTAGAATCAGTGGCGTGACGTTAAATGATAGAGTTTTATCCTATGTAATAATGGCATGATCCTTCGCAACCACTTGATAAAGTAAGACATGTGGGCCGTGAGGAACTAGACATCGCTTGACTTCATTATAAGTGAAAATTAGCAAAGCAATTTAACATCTCACACTATTAACAAGATTTCATCTATATATGCCATAGAGTAGAAATCTCAAGTGGTTGTTCATGATTAATCAAAGCAATTAAAATTTGCTAGTGTAACTAATTGATTTTATAACTGTTTAATAAGAGTAATAATTAATTTTGGTAAAATGGTTATTCAATAATAATTTATACCCATTTTTTTTAACTTTTAAGTTATTTTGATTCTAAAGATGGGGATAATCTTAGTCGTCTAAGCCAGTTAGTCATGTCATATTGTCTTAGCTGGCTAGGCTAATCTTGATCGTCTTAAACGGCAACCTTTTACGCATGTATTGATTTGATTGCCTTTTTTCATGAACCTCATTGTACTTTTAATGTTATTTTTTCGTGACGTGTTAAATCCTAGCTTACTTAGCCGGTTAATTCTATCTATGTTCTCTTAATTGGCTTAAAACTATTACATTTTATTGAGTTGGATGATAAAAAAAAGTTCATTTTATTAAGCTTCCCACATTATCGAGTTGCAATATGTACATCATCACTTCAAGTATAATCTAAAATAATCAATACTTAAAGCCTTTTATACAATTCGATTAAACAAGCGGTTCCCGCACGCCACATATTCAAACCCAAGATACATCCGATGTTAATCCACGCATTTGTTAAGTGTAAAGTTAATTTAAGTCTTTGATTAATCAGATTACACTTAATAACCTTAAATTACTATATTAATACTAATTAAGTCGTTATGAATATCATCACTTCCGTGAATATTCTTCAATATTCAGCACTACTTCCACTATATTTCTGTTGGCTTCAAAAGTCATCAAATAGAGTTCACCATTTGAGGTTTTATATTGATAATTACATCATGTTTTGTTGTCACACTTTTATTAATTTAAATTTAGAATATTTATCTATTTATTTTGATTATTGCATAGTTTGTTATAAGAGCATTCACAAAGCTAACGTTTGTAATTGCGCCTGTCCAAGGTGGCGGGCACCAAACGAGAGGGGGGAAACGAGTCGCGTTGTTGTGGGGTAGTTTGCTGGTAAGGTTTGGGGCTACAATCGTTGAGACGGACGAGAATGTGAGGGCCTCTCTCACACACACACACATTATATAGGTTTGGCATTTTGAATGCTCTAAGCGATTGACATGATTTTATGGTTGGTCGGTGGCAGGGGCGAGGTATAGTGAGGGCCAGGGATGACTCTGGCCTCCTATTTTTCCGCGCAATAGTGCGAATTTACCTGTTTCAACCAAAAATTTATTGAGCCCCTCACCCCTCATTTTTGGAACTATTTTTATACATTTGGAGTTTGTCCCCTCTCAACGTTATTGTCCAAGCTTAGCCATAAACGTTGGGCCCGTATTTTTCTAATGGTACATTCATAGTTTTTGTCTTATGAATACAAAAGTGTAGTCAATGATATACAATGCTTGATTACAACAAATTATATATTGTGTACATAAAATCCTTTTGAATCTTAAATGCAAATTCACATGAACAAATATTATGGGGTGTTTGGGTAAGTTTCTGAAAACTGCTTATATATTTTCCGAAAAGTAAAAGTAGTTTGAAAAAGTTTTATTCTAAAGTTTTTCAACGCACATCAATTCATGTTTACTAAACAATTTTTGCTTTTAAAAAGGTAAATTAGCAAATAAACATTTTTCAGAAGTTCACCCAAACACCCCCTTATATTGGTTGTATATGGATTTGCAGTAAAAAAGATTTCTTGAACGTTAAACGAAGAAAAATGAAAGAAAAACTAAGTTCATGAGCTACTATCATGTAGACGAGTTGGTATCATCCTACAAGGGCTTTGCACAATCATGCAAAAGAGTTGCCATAATCATGCGGATGCCGAGAAAAAACGTTGAGTATTAACATGAGAGTATGCACTTGCGGGGATGCAAGCACAAGTAAATTAGGCCATGCCCGTCCATGCCTAGTAGATGGCAATAAAAGTAGAATTTATTGGTTAAATTAAATTTCAACCATGTGTTAAATATAATTAAAAATACATCTACTTTGAAAATAACTTTTCTAGAAACTCTTGTTCTGATAAACACAATCAACTCCCCATGCCCCATGGTGTTGGTCTTTGATCTTATTGGTATACAACAGACTTTAAGATATAAAAATATGTGTTTTTAAACATAAATAGTGTCATGATCCACATTTTCTTCATTTTTAAATCTAATGAATGCAATCTTAAGTAGTGGTTTCATAGTAAGATGACTAAGATCCCATAGAGTTTTTAACTTGTGGTCACAAAAAATTACTTTCCCATACGATGGTATATTTTATTTTTATTTGTGGCGTATATGAATCTAGATTAAGATTGTAAGCATATTTTAATAATACTTTTATCAAATATTTTAATTTATTAATTGTACTAAAGCAATCCAATCAAATGTCAGGTCTCAAATTTATTTGATGTTAAAATGTGAAGTTTTTTTTTATGAACTCTTCCTTGTGAATGCCCTAGCCGGGAGTGTAATGTGACGTTTTGATGGTATACTTCACTCGCTCGCATTGTCATTTGAGAGTTGTCTTAGTTTTTTTTATTGAAGTCAGTGTCATAACTAATTGAGTGCCTGAGACATGTGTCAACCAAGTAAGTTTTACAAAACTTCACACTTTTGGTCCGTATAAACATATATTCTAATTCGGTCAATCGCTAGTCTCTACCACGCCATTTGGCAAGCGTCTAGCAAGTTCTACAACAATTCACTTCTTGTCCATATTCGAAAAATAAGATGAGATATATTATGGTTTATTTTGGTGACAAATAGTGGACACTTGGCTTCGCATTAGAAGTGTTCCACTGAAGTATTAGAGAGGATGTTATGACCCCTCCAAATCATCCTGCTTGAAGGCTGTCGGTCAACAACCGTCTCATGATTGACCACTTCACAATTCACAGTTCACATTCTCAAAAACAAATTAACCCCCCTTTCTCGTTCTTTAACATGCACTTTTTTGAAAAAAAAAATAGTGTGTTATACATTATACGTACACTCATCTTTTTTATATGTATGTATGTATGTATAAAGTATATATATATGTATATGTGCGTATATTCAAATATTATTTATGTTTAAAATTTCTTTATGTAAAAAGGTGAGCGTTAATAAAAATTCATTATTTTTTCTTAGAAGTTGCACACTTGAAGAGACGAATAGTCATGATTTCTATCAAATTAGGGATACGTTATGATTGATAATCTCTTTCATTTAGGGATACGTCATATATACATAGCTAAGAAAAACTCAGTTGAAGATCAAAGCAAGTAAATTCTTTAACGTTAGCACAAACCAATATACATTAGGTTTCATCTTTTCCCCCCTTTTTTTGCACTTCAATAGTTCAATTTATGTGTGTGTGCATAGTAGTATTTACAAGAATTATTTTTAAAAACTTTAACTAAAATGAAAAATACAAATTATACACCCTTTATAAGTTTCTTTGGTTAGTATAGAATAAGTTCTTAAAGTAGAAGATGTTGATCGAAATATATATGAGTTTTAACAAATTGTAGCCATGGCTTGAACAAAACATGTGGATTAGTGAGGTAGATAGCCCACCACATTTCATATCTCACATGATTAAATTTCGTTATTGGAAACAAATATTGAAACTTACATTAAAGCGAAATATATGTGTACTACTGTACTAGGATATCAATGTGGAAGGTGATGATGCTCCTATACAATGCATGCATATGATAAAAAAAGAAAAATACAATGCACCTTCCTAAGGCTAAGAGAATATGGAATCAAATAAATCAATATGAAAAGAAACTGGTTTACAGCATATATATCGTGCCCAAATTAAGATACATGCACTTTTTAATACCTTATTAACAAAAAGCATGTTCATGTAAGGCCCCGTTACCGGTGCCTCACATTTGGGCGTTGGATTTACTCATAGACGCAGTTCTAAATATCAGAGTTAATTAAAACATTCGCGGAACATTAAAAACATCCAAATCATTACATCCCATAAACATAATTCTTGTCTTATCGAGCATTCAAATTATTTAAACATAAAACTTTGTCTTTAAAATAACATAACATTTCTCGAGATGCCAGTTTCTTCAAGATCATGCCATGTGCTCCCCCTCATGCAAACTGCCTCATTCTACTCACCTGCGTGCATACTAAAAGTCAGCTACACTGAGTGAGTTCTAGTTAATCAAGTAACATACAATACGTCCTTACACACTCATATACACATACCCAAAAGTACATATACATACATAGTCCTTTACCTTCCCTCATACGTTCATACTATCATACCTTCTTTTCTTTCCTTTTATACATATACAAATACATATACCTCGTCCTAGAACATTCGCAGATATTATTAGGGTCTGTTCCCTACATTCGCGGATATTATTAGGGTCTGTTCCCTACATTCGCGGATATTATTAGGGTCCGTACCCTACATTCGCGGATATTATTAGGGTCCGTTCCCTTTCTAACCATACCTCCTATACCTTTCTCTACTTTCATAATTATGCATTCCATACGTACATACATCATCTATATATCATATGCATATATATATATATATATATATCAATCATAACTCTAAACTATCCCTTGACGGTACATGCAATACCCGAAGGTCATTCATGCATCGTCAAGCATTCATTTATACATATGTCATATAAGGCATACACTTATCACTTAAGGTAAGTGTATTAACTAATCAAATCGAGTATGCACACAGCCCCGAAAACATAACAAAGAAAATGGGGCTAGAAACTCACCTGTATGCGGTTACGTTCACCGTTAATGGTAATCCCTTTCTTCAGTTGTGCATGGCTGGCTGTATAATAATTACACGTATCAATTTAACTATCACTACTCATATCATCTTTCTAGTCTTAGTTATTACCCACAACGAACGGGGGTCCGGGGGCAGCGCCCCTGGCAGCAGGGTTTTAGGGGCGGCAGCCCCTAGCAGGGCCCAAGGGGCGGCAGCCCCTGGCTTGGGTCGAGCTGTCTTAACACATTTTATTTACAGTAACTGTCTTAACACATTTTTCACTAGGATTTTAATTTATTTCTCAGCGAACTTAACTTTTGACGAACTTAATATTAAGCGAATTTAACATTGGCGAACTTACTGTTCAGCGAAGTTAACATTGGCGAACTTAGGTTGAAGGCGAAGTTGCTCAGCAGTGGTTACTGTTCGCTCTAAAACCCCTTAATCATAATCGTTTCATCGCGAAATCCTTGAATGCGAGTTTAACCAAACCCGTAAACATTCTCATGTTCATTTTGGGATAAAACTTGACCCGTAACAGCATAAAGCATGAAACTTTAAGGCTTAAACGTTTAATACTAGATCTAGGGTTCATTTTACACAAGTCGCACATGTTTGCAGGTCTAACGAGTTCGTTTTAGCATCAAGTTCGCAACTTTACCTTTCATTTATATCCGATCTATACTCGTTCTAAGTTTCAAGACTAAACGTTTATAAAAACGTAAAGTTTAGGATCAAAACATACCTTTATGCGATCGGTGTGGTCGCGTTTTGCTTGCTTATATTGTATCTAGCTCGTATAGTGAAGATTCAATAATGGTTGGCTTGATCTTTGGACTCGAATCCCGTCTCTCTCTCACGGCCGTATGTAAGGTGTAGGGTGTGTGTTTTGGAGTGTGTAGGCAATATGGAAGAGTGGAATGAGGATCAGGGTTTTAGGTGGCTTAGGGGATATTTATATCCCTTAAAGCCCATGGACCTAAGACCCATTCCCTTTAATCCATCTTAATTAGTCCAAGTCCATGATCTATTAATACTAGTTAATTATTTAGACCCAATAACCAAACACGACTTTCTTATTAAATGCGAAAATTTAGGATGTTACAGTTCACATGTGAACTACAAATCAGTCTATGAAGTCATCATGAAAACAACTTAACAAGATGAAGAGCAGTCAAAGATTAATAAATGAACAGTGTTCGTTCGTCTCAAAGGTAAAAACATGTACCATAAACATAATTTGGTGAAGATGGAAATTGATAATGATTAAGAAAATTACACGAACTGAACGGTCCTTCCTTAGGCTATTACCACCTAGAACATCTGCAATGAGTTCGGTCCATGGCAGGCCTCAAGCAGTGGTGAAGCTTGGACTAAGATACCGGGGGGGGGACTCGAAATGTGTACAAAGCTTCACAAATAAGTGGGGCCGGGCTCAAATTTTTGACCGAAAACGGCTAAATTACACGACATATACAAAATTACACTACGTATACAAAATTTATGGCGAAAACGAGTAAATTTAACTACTATGAAAAAAAAAACAGGGGACGGGCCACCACGGGCCGTAAGTAAGCTTCGTCAATGACCTCAAGATAAAGCGTCAACGCCTAGGGCTCATCTCGACAGGGCCCAAAATTTTCGAAAAACGTTATACACTCTCGTGCATATAATTTAAAACAATAATAAATAAATAAATAAATAATCTCACAGGCCTTTTCTAAGCCCATTAATAACAACCTAGTAGGGCCTAATAATAGTGAGAGCCCAAATACAAAAAAAAATCACAACAAACATTGCTAGTAAGTAATAACAAACTAAGAGGGCCCAAATATGGGTTGTTTATTTATTTAGAACTGAGAAGTTCTAGGCTTCTAGCGTCAACTTATGCTAATCCGCAATTCGCAACTCTAACTCGATCGAAGGTATAATGCTTGTAGTGTTAGCAGGGTCGGAACGCACATCGAAGTATGGAACTAAGCAGTTTGAGATTTTTGTTTAAACGGGCTTTGATTTGGATCGCTCAAAAACAAATGATTACAATACAATATTACAATCGCAGATAATAGAGCAACAGGTTGTTGATTCTCTAAGCAAGTTTTCTTATGTTTTGAGATTGGAATAGTTTTAGTTTGGAAGCCCAGCTTCTAAATAACTCATATAATTATAAGGTTTCTAGATCAGAATAATAAGTAACACCTTTTGATTATAAACCACTCCAAAGTACATCAAATAATGCAGAAAGTACTACAACCACAAAGCTAAATCACATCACACAAACTTAAGATAATGTCACGGTCTATGGTGTCGTGAGGTACACATTAACATGAACAATGGTCTCAACACCATCCGTGGTGTGTTGATCCACTTGAGGTAGACTCTCAATGGTTGCATATCCTTTAGCCTCCTCATACTTCCCGGTCCCACCAATCACTGCGATATGCGATATCTCAGATGCGGTCCTATGGACCCCAAAAAAGCTAATAGTATCATCAACTTCGTGATCACTACCATGAAATAATGTTGTGAGTGCAAATTTGTGACTACTCCCATCCAACGAGCTCGAAAGGTAGAAACCTTGTCCTTGGCCAAGCACGCCCGTACCTAGCTCGTGCCCTTCGGTTAGTTCATTGTCAATAACCGTGATTGACCCAAACATGAGTTGTTGGAGTGTTATGCCCGCGGGAAGTTGACCGGCTGCAACGAATGGTAGGTTTTTCCCACCGTTGATAACGTTGTTGTTCCCGGTGTTTTGGAGAATGGTGTTGGAATTGGGGTTGTTCGGGTTGTTACCGTTGAAACCGGCTAAGAATGGGAGGTTATTGTTGTTCACTATGCCGTTAATGTTGTTTAACGGGACCCCGCCAGTGACGGGAAACACTTGGCTGTTTGGTGTCGAGAATGGTACTGCGTTAGCGCTTGAAGTCGCTACGATTCCGGTAACAACCCTACTTGTAGCATGAGATCCTCCTAGAACATCATGCATAAAGAAACTTAAAGTCGGGTGTTCTCCATTAAGCCCACCACTAGTAGCACCTGACCCTCCAGTCGGTGTGGCACTTGACCCTCCAGTTGGTGTGACACTGACTGGGGTGGCCACTGGGGTTGTTCCAGCAGTAGGTGCTACTTTAGTAGTGACGGGACCCACTACTGGGGCAGGTGCTACAGTGGCAGGAATTTGACCACTTGGTAGCGTAGGTGTTGAATCTTCGACAGGGGTAGGTGTTGAATCTTCCACAGGGGTGTCATTCTCGTCTACTGGACCACTTGTGTCGGGCTCGTTGGTAGGCAACGGGGCCAGAGGCGTCGCACCACTTGTTGTATCTAGCAAGACGCGAGTTGCATTCAAACATTCTAGAGAAATGGCTAGCAAAAAGACGCAAATTGCGGCTTTGAGAATAGTAGATGTGGATGATGATGATGATTTGATCATGTTGCGGATTCGGGTGTTGTATTTAGTTGGCAGGTAATGTTGTTGATGATGAATGGGAGTGTTGTTGCACGTATGAGCATATATAGTGATGATCTAATATGGAGTTGATGAGATGGATGGAGTTGTTTGGTGTGGGGTGGTTTGGTTAAACAACTACCTTAAAATTTGCATATTTGGCGTATTTGAACAACTCACAAAATTGCTTTGTTTTGTTTCATCGGAAAGAGGAGACAACATGATTTTTGTATATACTATGCAAAGTTAGGCATAGTAGATTATGCCTTGTTTTATTTTTTATATTTAGGCATTGGATCCTTATTACGATGGATGATTAAAATGTATTTAGTGAAATTCCTTTAACCCAAAACCCGTTTTTGAACTCAAATAAATAATCCGACTTGAATACTTGATATTCAACTAAACATCAAATAATTTCAAGATCTAGTAACAATTCAAAAGGTTAGAAATTATCATTTATCATATATTTTTTTACTTTTTGAAAGGCTAAATTTTATAAATTATAAAAGAGACCTCGAACAAGAAGTACAAAGAGAAATACCTAACACAAGCTATATTACTACGACCAACACACTTACAATGGAAAGTTAACAAAATAAAATTTGCACCATAAATCCCATTCTATACTCAACCTTTTGTTGCGGTTTTTCACAAATAAATAAGAAGGAAAACGCTTTGAGACCGCCACTATTGAATGTGTTATAACACCCCTTTCCTTCTCCTTTTTGCCCTCCTAGCACCACGCATATTGTATCATTAAAAAAAATTCATTGATGTGAATTGCTCCTATCCCACAACATAAATATGTATTTGAAATTGGAATATGAAGAAGTGACCACACCGCTGATCCAAATAGTCACTATAAAGAATTGGAGCCCAAAGCATTTTCGATTGATCAAGAAACAAACCATCGTTAGTCTCGCAACTTACGGATATCGATGATGTATAAATACATCACAACTTACCATTTTCATCATTATTTATAGATGAATGTATTTCACTATGGGCGACAGTTGTTGACACGACCCAAACCCGATATAAAAGAAAAGACAAAAAACACAAGTTTTGGGTCAACTAACACTACCCGTTTAAAAAAATAGGTCGGGTTCAAGTCGACTAATATAACCCGTTAAGTTGTTTAACTATTTAAAGAAACCTTTTATAATTATATTTTAATATGTGTTTTTATACGGTTTTCATTTTTCTGAAGATACACTTGTAATTTTCAATTCATTTTTAAGATTTATTAATAATTAAAAAAATATTCATATTACTCATTTACTATACCGAGTCTAATTATATTAATTTTGTTTTTAATTTCTTTTTTGATAAATTAGTTAAACGAGTCGTGTTTGGAATGCTTTCACTTCACTCTATAATTTACACTCATAACCACTTAAAAGCTCACCATATAATTTACAAACTCTCGTCACATAAATTTAGTGGATAGATTGGGAATACTTTCATGGTTATACATAAGAAATAGATTAGGCTTGTTTTACAATACATCCATTTACATCTCATTGTATTGTACACTGTTTTTTTTTACGTTCAAAGAAGATTTTATTAACCACCAAACATAATTACCAGTTCTATAAAACTGTATTACAGACAAAACCAAAGTAAAACAATTTTTTTTCATATTCATCCCACCTTGTGTTACTTCTGAGAATTATGCTTTTGTGACGACATAACGATTGTCAAGTAGCAATCGACAATATGGTTTAACGTTCAATAAAACTGTATTACAAACAAAACCAAAGTAAAACAAATGTTTTTTCATACTCGTTTCACCTTGTGTTACTTTATAGAATTATGCTTTGTGACGACATAACGATTGCCAATTGGCAACCAACAATATGGTTTCATCTTGGAACAACCAAGCCAAACTATGAAGACAGCGTGAGTCCGGTTTAGACAACATAGTCTGACCAGAGTAACGACAAGCCGGTACTAATCCCGAAAAACCCGATCCCAAAATTCGAAGATATTTGGTACTGGTACCGATAGTAGATGTTCGGATTGGTATCGGTATTTCGTGCAAAATTTGAAAAACACCGGTACTGACCGAAAATTCAAAACTTAGTATCAATTCGGTACCGATGATACCAAATCAGTACCAAATTACCTAAACGCTCATATCTAGACCGGAGCGAGGTAACGAAACTCTCCAAGGAACACAAAAAAAAAGTTGTCGTTTTAAAAGGATATACCGACCAATATAAACCGACTAGATTAATACTATAAAAAAATAAACCGGAGTGAGTTAACGAGAGGCTCATAAGTTATATTTAGCCTAGTGTCCACGACACCGGCACAAGAAGCCCTCCAATAATATAAGCCCTAATAATTCCTCATTCTAGGGTTTTAGCTCACCATGTATCTGTACAATCTCACACTCCAGCAAGCCACCGGCATCGTATGCGCCATCAACGGCAGCTTCTCCGGCGGCAACAAGTCTCAGGAACTCGTCGTCGCACGCGGCAAAGTCCTCGAACTCCTCCGACCCGACGAAAACGGTAAGATCCAAACCATTTTATCAGTAGATGTATTCGGTGCCATTAGATCTCTAGCTCAGTTTAGGTTAACCGGTGCTCAAAAGGATTATATCGTCGTCGGTTCCGATTCCGGTAGGATTATTATTCTAGACTATAATAAGGAGAAGAATGTCTTTGTTCAAGTCCATAAGGAGACGTTCGGTAAGTCCGGTAGCCGTAGGATTGTCCCTGGCCAGTATTTAGCTGTCGATCCTAAAGGCCGTGCGGTTATGATCGGTGCTTGCGAGAAGCAGAAGCTTGTTTATGTGTTGAATAGGGATACCGCTGCTAGGTTAACGATTTCGTCTCCGTTGGAGGCGCATAAGTCGCATACTATTACGTATTCCATTGCTGGTGTGGACTGTGGTTTTGATAATCCGATATTTGCGGCGATTGAGTTGGATTATTCGGAGGCGGATCAGGATCCGACGGGGCAGGCGGCAAGCGAGGCGCAGAAGCAGCTTACGTTTTATGAGTTGGATTTGGGGCTTAATCATGTGTCGAGGAAGTGGTCGGAGCAGGTGGATAATGGGGCGAATATGTTGGTGACGGTTCCTGGTGGCGGGGATGGGCCGAGTGGTGTGCTTGTTTGTGCGGAGAATTTTGTTATTTATAAGAATCAGGGGCATCCGGATGTTCGGGCGGTGATTCCCAGGAGGGCGGATTTACCTGCCGAGCGTGGGGTGCTTATTGTTTCGGCTAGTGTGCATAAACAGAAGTCTATGTTTTTCTTTCTGTTGCAGACTGAGTATGGTGATGTGTTTAAAGTCACGCTTGAGCATGATAACGAGCGTGTTACAGAGCTGAGAATCAAGTATTTTGATACCCTGCCGGTTACGTCTGCCATGTGTGTTATGAAGTCTGGTTTCCTGTTTGCTGCTTCTGAGTTTGGGAACCACGGTTTGTATCAGTTTCAAGCTATAGGAGCTGATCCTGATGTGGAGTCATCATCAGCTACGTTAATGGAAACTGATGAAGGGTTTCAGCCAGTGTTTTTCAAGCCTCGTGGGCTGAAGAATCTTGTTAGAATTGACCAATTGGAGTGCTTGATGCCCATTATGGACATGAAAGTTGTGAATCATTTTGAAGAAGAAACGCCTCAAATCTTTACACTTTGTGGCCGAGGACCTCGTTCGTCTCTTAGAATTCTAAGACCGGGACTCGCCATCAGTGAAATGGCCGTTTCACAGCTTCCTGGTGTTCCAAGTGCGGTTTGGACGGTTAAAAAGAACGTTAATGACGAATTCGATGCATTTATCGTTGTTTCTTTTGCAAATGCGACTCTCGTTCTCTCTATTGGAGAAACTGTTGAGGAAGTTAGTGACAGTGGGTTTCTTGATACCACACCTTCACTTGCTGTTTCATTAATAGGTGATGATTCTTTAATGCAAGTTCATCCGAGTGGTATTAGACATATACGCGAAGACGGCCGTGTTAATGAGTGGAGAACATCTGGAAAACGAACTATCGTTAAAGTCGGTTATAACCGACTTCAGGTGGTGGTTGCATTAAGCGGAGGAGAGCTTATATACTTTGAGGTGGATATGACTGGACAGTTGATGGAAGTTGAAAAAACCGAAATGTCCGGTGACGTGGCATGTTTGGATATTGCACCTGTACCTGAAGGAAGACAAAGATCTCGTTTTCTAGCTGTTGGTTCCTATGATAAGACCATTCGAATATTTT
Organism: Bidens hawaiensis; assembly: GCF_021521415.1. Taxonomy (NCBI): domain Eukaryota; kingdom Viridiplantae; phylum Streptophyta; class Magnoliopsida; order Asterales; family Asteraceae; genus Bidens; species Bidens hawaiensis. The sequence goes on from NW_027493813.1 coordinate 16,977, forward strand.
CTTTGGACCCTGATGACTGTCTGCAGGTTCTTAGCCTGCAAAGTGTCTCTTCACCTCCCGAATCACTTCTCTTTCTTGAGGTTCAAGCTTCTGTTGGTGGTGAAGACGGTGCGGACCATCCGGCTAGCTTGTTTTTAAACGCGGGTCTTCAAAGTGGGGTGCTTTTCAGGACTGTTGTCGACATGATCACAGGCCAGCTTTCAGATGCGCGGTCTCGGTTTCTAGGGCTTCGTGCTCCCAAATTGTTTTCAATTCTGGTTCGTGGAAGAAGAGCCATGCTTTGCTTGTCTAGTAGACCATGGTTGGGGTATGTTCACCAGGGTCACTTTCTTTTAACGCCACTTTCATACGAAACACTTGAATACGCAGCCTCGTTTTCATCTGACCAGTGTGCTGAAGGTGTGGTAGCGGTTGCTGGTGACGCATTAAGAGTTTTTACAATTGAAAGATTGGGTGAAACGTTTAACGAAACCGCTATCCCATTAAGATACACTCCAAGAAAGTTTGTGTTTCATCCAAAAAAGAAACTTTTGGTAACGATTGAAAGCGATCAGGGTGCATTTCCGGCTGAGTTACGTGAAAGTGCGAAAAAAGAGTGTTTTGAGGCTGCTGGTCAGGGAGAAAATGGTAAAATGGAGATAGAAAATGGTGGTGACGATGAAGATAAAGATGACCCGTTATCCGATGAACAATACGGGTACCCTAAAGCCGAATCGGACAAATGGGTTTCTTGCATTCGGGTCCTTGACCCAAAGTCAACCGAGACAACTTGTCTTTTAGAGCTTCAAGACAACGAGGCTGCGTTTAGTATATGTACTGTGAACTTTCATGATAAAGAGTATGGCACACTTTTAGCTGTGGGTACTGCGAAGGGTCTTCAGTTTTGGCCCAAAAGATCTTTGACAGCTGGATATATTCATATTTATCGGTTTGTTAAAGATGGGAGGTCGCTTGAGCTTCTGCATAAAACTCCAGTTGATGGGGTCCCGCTTGCGCTATGCCAGTTTCAGGGGAGATTGCTTGCGGGAATCGGGTCAGTTCTTCGGCTTTATGATTTGGGGAAAAAAAAATTGCTCAGAAAGTGTGAGAATAAGCTGTTTCCGAATACAATTAATTCCATTCATACGTATCGCGATCGAATTTATGTTGGAGACATTCAAGAGGTATGTTTTTTTAATATTAAATTATTCATGTTATAAACATATTCTATGGGCGTGCAAATGTGCAAGGGTTGGTTTTAGGCTCAACTGAAAATTTGGTTTTTGGATTTTTGAAAACCATTTAACTTTAATTTTTTTTTTGTTTTTTAAAATTGGTTCGGTTTCAAGTTTTTTTGGTTTTACCATTTAAGCTTGAAAATTCTGAGTAAAAATGGTCCAAAATAATTAATTTGGGCTCTTTTTTTGTGTGTGTGTAATGATTATTTTACATATTTGGACCTAAAATTTTAGGGCTACACCTTTATTTTTTTTTATAAATTACTAGAAAACCGGTTTCTGTGGTTCGGTTTTGGTTGATAGCAAAGCCAGAACTGAACTGAAAAAATTGGTTTAAAACACAAAATTACAGTCCTGTTTTTTATTAAATTCAGTTATTTCTGTTTGGTTACGTCGGTTTTCCTGGTCACGGTTTGGTTTTTGAGTTTTTGAAAACGTTCATCTCGGTATTTACGGTCTTGCTATTCGGGCTTGAAAAATTTGGGTCAAAAAATAGTTGACTGAAACTAATGATTTTTCGCCTAATTTTTTTGTTTGTTAACGATTAATTGATTGGGCCTAAATTATTTTGGTTACACTGTTCATTATATTCTTATAAAATTATTTATCATTAAAAATACAAAATTTGAAAGTTATATTAAATCGGTTCAGTTTCTTACTAATGTGTTTTTTTGTTTTTTTATAGTCGTTTCACTACTGCAAGTACAGACGGGACGAAAACCAGCTATACATATTTGCTGACGACTCAGTTCCAAGATGGTTGACATCAGCATACCATGTGGACTTCGACACCATGGCAGGAGCTGACAAATTTGGAAACATTTACTTTGTTCGATTACCACAAGACGTATCAGACGAAATCGAGGAAGATCCAACTGGTGGAAAGATTAAATGGGAACAAGGGAAGCTAAACGGTGCACCAAATAAGGTTGAAGAAATTGTTCAGTTTCATGTCGGTGATGTTGTCACATGTATGCAAAAAGCATCTTTAATTCCAGGTGGCACTGAGTGTGTGATGTATGGAACTGTGATGGGTAGTTTAGGGGCGTTATTGGCATTCAGCTCGCGTGATGACGTGGACTTCTTTTCACATTTGGAGATGCATATGAGGCAAGAACATCCGCCTTTGTGTGGGAGAGATCATATGGCGTTTAGATCTGCTTACTTTCCTGTTAAGGTAGTTTTATCAAGTTTTATAACTGTTTTTAAAGTTTGATGAGCGTGTGATATACTAATATTGGTTTGTTTATGCAGGATGTGATTGATGGGGACCTTTGCGAACAGTACCCGACGTTGTCGTTGGACCAGCAGAGGAAAATTGCGGATGAGTTGGATAGAACTCCAGCAGAGATTCTCAAGAAACTGGAAGATGTTAGAAACAAAATTGTTTAAAAGGTAAAATACATAATTACATATTTGGTTGAGGACTATTTGGATCATATGTTATCATATGTGCTTGTATTCTAGTATTCTACCATGCTACTTTATGACTTAATGTCCTGTTATTGGTACATGTGTGTCATTTTTTTACAAATATTGATTGTCTTTTTTGACCGTTTTACGTAGGGGTGTAAATGAGACAAGTCTCTCGTGAGCTTCTCGAGATCGTGTTTTCTAGAAGCTCGAATTGAGTCGAGCTTAATTGAGCTTGAGTCTAAAATAAGCTTGTTTCTAGAGCTAGTTGTCTTGTTATTATTTTTTAATTATTATTCAGGGCGTTATATTATTACAGCTGATTATGGGGTTTTTGATGCATGCAGATGATGCTAAGGCTAGATGGGTTCAAGCAAAAGCATGGTTTAACTAACGGAACTTGAAAGAGGTTTAGACGATTGAGGTTTCATTGCACTAGACATTCAACTCTTCTATTGTTGTAATTATGAAGATTTCTTAATGGAGTTTTACTCGATTGTTTTGAGATTTTTCGTCCTGTGTTTTGGAGTTTGTAGTAGTTTTTACTTGTTATGAATCAAGGTTGTTTTTAACTTGCATCTGCTTGAATTACTTTTATGAAACATGTTGGTAGGTTTGTTTCTAACATTAGTGATTGGCATTTGTTTCAAGTAAATTCTGCTGTATTTCATAGAGTTCGAGTAATTGTTGTCAATTTCAATCAAGGCGTCAACACCCTCAAAATATTACCTAGAGGTGACTGTTGTGTTGGGATAGTGGCAGAACTTGAACATTTATTCACGTGAAATTTTTTTTCCTGACTAGTAAACCCTGTAAGTCATTGTTTTCTTACTCGTCAAACAGGTTAGCAACTCAATGGGGGTATGCTGGGTTATCTACGAGTGTGAGAGTCGTAAACAAGTTCGCAGGTTGCAAGTCTTGGACGGTTTCTCACTTATAGGCCTAAAGCGAAATAAATTATTTTCTCCAAATTTTAATGAGTTTCAAGAAATTAGATCTCACCAAATTACCACCCAATCAATTTAGCAAATATAGCACATTAGCACCTAAACAAGTGTCACCTAATTACAAAAAATCAGACAATCAAGTCTCACCAAATTCACTTTGTTAAGAGTAGAAACGGATAAGAAGTTAAGAACTGAGTTCTATTCAATCTCTTGTAATGTGTGATCCATGGTCTTGTAGTAGAACCGTCAAACTAGACAAGTTGGGTCATAGCCCAAAGCCCGAACCCGAACTTTACTCATTTACATAGTTGAGCCAACCACTAATAAAGTTATATTTGAGGTACCCAAGGCCTAAGAGAACATATACCAAAATCAAGAGTATGCTTAATTTTAGAGGTACCCAAGGCCTAAGGGGACGTCGCGTTGGTTAAGTATTGCTTAATTTTAGATGTCCCTTTAGTGATGGTTCAGATAAGTGTTCGTAATGATCTATAGACAAACTTATACAAACTAATGTACTTTGAGAGTTTATTTTAGTCATTCTAGCTTTAAGTTTAAAATGTTTTTGTGTTAGACTTCAGTACGACTGTTGAGAGTCTCGAGTTGTCAAAATGTGAAACTTAATAAGTGTTTTAACTTGGCCAAGTGTTAACGAACGTGGCTGTTGCCTCCAGATCAGGTAACCAACCTCTTTGCATTCCATCTCTCCTTAAGTACAGTTACTTAAGCCATTATATGCTTTTTTTTTATATTTATTCAGGAAATAATAAAAGGATTGGATCAAACACTCCACCATCATTGGGAATCTAAGCAGCAATATAGATCATGCTACATCGGGTAGCGGAGGCAAATCAACAACAAACGGGTTGTTGACGGTTAACCTTTTCATCTCGTTGCATGAACTCGTTTGATGAGGACATAAATACATGAAAACCAACTACTAAATGACATATCTTTCATACCAACAACTTTGAAAAGACCAATATCAAACTTATTTTGTATAGTAGTTTATGCACACAAAACAAAAGCGGAAATGGCGGGTGGTAGCGAGTGAGGTTTAACCAATATGATTATTAGTGTAGAATCCTGATGATGCTGCTGTTGCTGCTGCTGTATTATAAGAAACTGGAACGGGAAAAGTGACACCCTGGCTTCTCATCATTTGCATTTGCCTTTGCCATGCTGAGTTGTTTGCTGCTGGTGAAGCAATGACACTTGTTGACCCATTTGCTTTGCTACCTCCTGATACAACAAATTAAACTACATTGGTTAGTTTTTGAGGTTCATATGTTTCGGTTTCGGTTTCGAACTTGGAACCAGTTGTGTAAACCGTATCGGCAGTTTTTTTTTTATCAATTTAGTTCTAACTAAAAATTTATTAGAAAAGTTATAAATACTAGTTAAAACTGCCAAACAGAACCGTTTTCATTGGTCTTGGCTAACCCAACCAACCTGACCGGTTTGTTTTGCCATTTTTCTAAATCGTAATTGGCAGTATTGCCTACAATTTTTGTCAAAATCAGTTGAACCAAATTTTAAGCATCCCTATACGTTGGCACAACTAGAGGTGTACAAAAACAGTTTTATTCCCAAACCGGTTCGGGTTGGGACCAATTATTGTTTAGGCCAACAAAAGTCAAAACCAGGTTGAAGAAAGTCAACGACTCGGTTTGACCGGTTTCAAACCATAGAGTTACAACCCGGCTTTAATCCTACGGTTCAGGTTAGAACCGGTTTTTTTGTACACCTCTAGGCAGCAGGTTACAAACCAGTTTTGGTTCATTACAGATTCATTCCCACACTTGGTCGGGTTTATAATTCGCAAAATCCCAATGTACCGTGATGTTTGAGAAATAGAACCACGAACCAAATTGAAAACTTGTTTTTTTTTTTAATCTTGCAGCCTGTACCGGTCTCATGTAGATGGATCATGGATCTCATAATCTGAGAATAATTACCTCAAAATTTGTTGCAAAACTAGAATACATGTTAGCCCACACGGGATAGCGATCAGATACAACCGTTTGTCCACCAATACTACCTTGAGGTCGACCCTGCACCTTGAATTCACAAACAAGAAACAAGCTATAAGATGTAAACAAAAGATTTCAAGAAACTGCATCATGCTAAAACCAAACACCATCGCATACCTTAACTCTTTTCTCAGAAGGTAATTCAAAATTTCCAAAACATATATTCACATCCTGAACATTATCTTTCCCCTTTCGATTCTCATTCGTGGAAGAAACCGAGAGGTTGAGATCAAGATTATCACCAATTACTGAAAACAATAAACTTAAATCAGAGATCAACAGAAAACAAAAACAAAATAACTTTTAAACACAATCGGTACCTTGATTCATGACTCCCAAACTTCTATCCGCCCCATAGATGCTCGGCTCAAAGTTGGTCACAGCTTCTCTACCATTACATTTGATAGCAGCTTTGTCATAAGCCCTGAATTTAACAAAAACACAAATTGCAGATACATGAGTTGGATGATACTTAAAAGACATTTTAAGTTTAAACGAACTAACTTTCAATGATTACATAAATTTACAACAAGTCAACAACCTTGCAGCTTCTACTTCATTGTCGAATAATCCAAGATAAACATACCTGCAAACCAATCATTGTAACCTTGTAGATAAAAAAACTGTCCTAATCACAATTATCATAGATAAACAGTAAACTACAGCTACATTAACTAAGCATTTATTTCATCTAATCAAAGAATTCAAGATCACGAAAGTAAGAAACAGGCTTCTTACTTTTTCCCCAAAAGCTGACCCATACGCGCCTCCCATCTTCCACATTTATGAAGAGTCACACCTCGATATTTCGAAGTCCCTCTCGAGAATCCGGTGCTCTGCCTACGCAATATATGAATGAATTCCTCTTTTGATAGATTCTTTGCCTGTTGCGGGACAATAACCGTGCATTGATCAATAAGTTGTTGGTCAATCAGACACAAAGTATAATATATATCATGATATTCTCAACCCACCTGCGCCATATCTTCCTCATATTCTTTCACATGAAAATTAATATCAGCATCGATTCCACGAAACTTGATTGCAGCCCGGTCGTAAGCCCTGAATTACAACCACTCAATAAGTCAAAACCACATTAACAGGCAGAATATGTTAAAGGTACAAATTATTATCAGATACCTAGCTGCAGCAAGAGCAGTATCAAATCCACCTGTAATCACTTAATATTGTTAATAACTTAATATACTAAATATAGAACTGTATGTTTGAACAATAATGGAATAAATATAATAAACACTACTTACCTAAATAGACTTGTTTCCCACAGTCCCTGAACAAAAAAAAAACACAAAACTATTCAACAATTGACACATTCAAAACATTGTCAATCTAATAGCAAACATTAATAAACGACGCACATACGCATTAACGAATCATACTGTACAAGTGATTAAGCACATAATAATAATAATAATAATAATAATAATAATAATAATAATTTGATTAGACAGAATAATAACAATTATAAACACAAACCAATTCAGCAATATACACATTCAAAACATTGTCAATCTAATAGCAAACATTAATAACCGACGCGCATACGCATTAATGAATCGTACCGTACAAGTGAATAAGCACATAATAATAATAATAATAATAATAATAATAATAATAATAATAATTTGATTAGACAGCAGCATTCTAATTATAATTTATACCAGATATGTGACTCCCAGCGTCCGGTGCGACGATAAAACGTGACACCGCGATACTGCGAGCTACGAGACCTCGGTCCACGTCGACTCTTCTTCTGCTGCTGCTGCACCGGGTGATCCGGAACCTTCAAATTCAACCAGTGTGATTCAACTAACGGCGATGACGATGAGACTGATCGATGAGAGGCTAACTTCTCTAAATGATCAATCTCAACTGGAAAAAACTGGCGCGTAATTAAACCGATATTACTTGCAGCATACGATAACTCATCGTCATCATCGACGGTTATCACGTCTGATGAAACTGACGTACCGGAATGACGATCTTCCATAACATTCATATCATCATTATTATTAACAGATAACACTGCTACATCGATATTAAGATCTAACATATCTTCAATATTATTATTATTAGAAGCTAGGTGAGCTATATATGTTTAATAGTTATGGATCGAATGAGAATGAAAGACATAGTGGAAGGTGAAATGAGTGTGTGAAAGAGAAAAACGGTTGAGATCTAATTACACAGAAGAAGATATTATTATTTCTGTTATACTGGAAAACTAACAAACTTTTTACACACACGAACAGCACATTTAAGTGTGTGTAAGTTGTAACGATAAACAGAGGTTAGAGGTAGCTAGGGTTAGTCAATGAGAGATTGGTATTGGTGGTTTTTCGAATGAGGGAGAAATAATAATAATAATGATGCTGATATATATAGGAAAACGACAGCGTTTTGGTTATTGTTGATGTTAGCAAAAACAAAAGCTTGCTTTGGACTTTCTTGCTTTTATTTTATTTTTTATCTTTACCGTATATAATGCATCAAACGGGAGTAAATTAAGACACAAGTTTTTAAGTAATTTACAAGTTTTAATGCATATGGTACAAGCACACAAAGGGGTAAAGTAGTCTTTTCAACATAATTAACCTACATTCATTTAGTTTTAACAAATATAATTACAATTATGGTACCACAACTTTACTCAAATTTTGTAATTCAACAACTACTTACAACTTTGACACTTCATGTTTGCCCACTTTTAACTCAACTTTATACTTTTTTTATTTTAATCTAATATGTTTTATAAAAATATGATTTTAAAAAATCCGAGCATACCTATTTAAACGGGCTTATTTTTGTCTACGTTCCAATATAATTTTTTTCAAATCAGATGAACGGTTTGAAATGTACAAGTTATTACTGCGTAAATATATGCATGAATGTACAAGTTTTTTAAACATAAATGGTTACAATTTCATCTCATTAGTTACACATCTAACTCTTTATCTTTTTGATAACAAATATAAATAAACTTGTTACAATTAAAAAAAAGTTCACTTATTAAATATTATACTATTTAATGTACAACTTTGACCCCTCGTGTATATCCCAATTACTCTACTTAATTTGTTTTTTTATATTCATTTTATATGTTTTACAAAAATTTAATTAATAATACTCAAGTTATATAAATATCAAAATAATCAAGACAATCTCGACTTTAAGATTTCAGCTTTAGTTTAGAGCTGAGTTGAGTCGGCTTGATGTAAAGTTCGAGTCAAGCTAGCCTTGGCTCGCTAACAACCTTAACTTAAAATGTTATTCCCGCTACATCGTGCGGACACTCGACTAGTTTATTTAACAATAAACAAACACAGAATTGTCTAGATACTCAATCGCTAGCTGGCTCAACCCAGTCATACGAAGCCATTAAATACCTTCAAGAGTCCAAGTTATCTCCAGTTCCGGAGAAAACCTACCCGACCAAAGGCCCAAAACCCGGATGACTTCAGGATCGAACCGGAGATCACAAAGATCTTATTATTCCTTCATTGAGCCACTCGTGTCCCCAAAGTGTTGCCAGCATGGATTGAACCTGAGTTTTCATTAAGAAACTCAAGCTTACTACCACTGCATTACATTAAAAACAGGGGCGGGTTTGTTGGGGCCAGGGGTGCCCCCGGCCCCCTTCGTTTTTTCGCTCGTTAGTGTAAATTTATCATTTTACAGCCGAAAAGTTTTATACATAGTGTAAATTTACCCCGTTTCTGACCGAAATTTTGAATCCAGCCCCCTCCGTTTTTCGCTAGATAGTGTAAATTTAACCTTTTTCAGCTGAAAATTTGTATACATAGTGTAAATTTACCCGTTTTTGACCGAAATTTTGAGCTCGACCCCTCCGTTTTTTCGCGCGGTAGTGTAAATTTATCATTTTTCGGCCGGAAATTTTTATACATAGTGTAAATTTACCCGTTTCCGACCAAAATTTGACCCCACCCCCTCTAGTTTATGAATTTTTTTCTAAATATTAAGTTCGCCCCTCTCGACGTAACGTCCAAGCTTCGCCACTGATTAAAAATGGTTACTTTTTTCTAGCAGTTGCAGATTATTTATACTTGTATTAGAGATATAAAAACTTAAATTTGTTATTTGTATCATCTAACACAATATAGAATCTGAATAAAAGTAAAAACACAAAACTAATATTCTTATATGTTAATATTAAATCATAACAAGACGAAGCAAAATATGAGAGTTGAAGAAAGTTTTGATTCGGAGCTTTATTTGTGCTTTCAATATCGTTGGACATGAGATTTGAAACAACGCTTTAGATAGTGGCGGATCTAGACAATAATTTTAGGGGTAGCGTAAAAAAATTTTAAGTAGTACGTTGAGGAATTTTTTTTACCGGTTTCGCGTTTACCGGTGCCTAATAACGTGTTTTGCGCGTAGCAGAAGCCAATATAGGGTTTCGCTTGTACTGGTGTCTGGTTACGTGTTTGGCGTGCATGAGCCCGACTTCGTGAAACAAGCATACCGACATCCAGTTAACCCGTTTGCAATGACGGATCAAAATAAGTTTAGTTTATAATGGGTCGTCCCAGAATAACCCAAACTTGTTTGCTCATTGATATTGTAAAGTTATTCAAACTTATTAACATATTAATACAATGACTTTATTGATATCTTTTGATCAAATCAAACACATATTGTTAATGAGTAGTTTTAGAATATACTCAACAAAATTATTGATAAACACAATATTTAATTAAATAAGAAAATAAAAGACAATTGTAAACCAAAAATAACAAATAAAAAAAATTCTAAATCAGTTAACTAAACTAACAACAAAACATATCATTTAAACATATTAATTTTATTTGTTCAATTTAACTAGAATATTTGATTAACAAGTAATGTGAAATGTTTAATTATAAGATAATTTAAATTCAAATCAAAGTAAAAGGTAATGTTTGTAATTGTGTTAAACTAAAATGGGTTAATAATAAATTTGTTTTTAATTTATTTATTTTTTCAGGAAACCCACGTTCCTATTTCATCTCCCCCACTCATCTTTCTCTCTCTTTCAAGATATCATGCTCCATGGATTCAAGTTACTTGTAGGTTTTTTTTAACTTTGAAAGGTATAGTTGAAAGGTTTTAAAACTTTTTAAAGGCAACATAATATAATTTCAGGGGTAACTTAATACATAAAAAGAAAAAATAAATATAAATTTTCACTTCGCCTGAAAAGTTGAGGGGCAACGGGTGCTACCCCCACTATCATGTAAGTCCGCCCCTGGCTTTAGAATTCATGATCAAACTTCATTGATAGAGAAGAGAATATGTATAGAAAGAGCTAGTTTGTAATAAGTAATTTAATACATAATGCTATAGTTTAGTTACTCTTTTGGTAATGTTCACCACGTATACACATTTTAACGGTTTAGATTATGTGCTGGTTTAACTATAAAATGAATAATGTACTGCCATGTGGGCTTTTACTAACTTTTCTATAATAAAACGCGTAATCGTTTAACTAACGGCATAATTATTATTTAATCCGTTTTTATATATAATAATAAAAATAATGATTTGATTGGTTAGAAATGAGCTGGCCCCACACCCCTTGCTCCTAACATTGTTGCCTGACTTTCTCCCAACGGTGCCTTCATTACACTTGGTCTTAGGTCCGAATTGAACACGTGGCCACCATTAGAATAATCGATGTGAACATGTTTGGATGGAAAACATAGTTTGGATAGTTTCAGATAAAATGAGGTGCAAGTACCCTTCCCTTTTTGATACCTTAGGATAAATGAGGTTACATTAACTCATTAGTAGATAATTTAGGTACTTTGGTAAAAATTTAGTGGTGTCGGCATAACCCTTATTAGAAAAAAAAAGTAACCATGTGTTCTTTATATTATTTTTTATTTCTTGCATATATTAAAAATAACACTTTACCAAAAGGACAAACAAAAAGGGTATAATATTATTTATTTAAAAAAAGGAAATTACCAAAAAACCATTTTAACCCTCTAGAAGATTAAACACATTTGTTTCTTTTGACATTTAATCCAATGACAGGCTACCACATAGGATAAATAATTTTCCAAAAATGTAGCAGATAAGGTATCGTTGGTCGTTGAAAGTACGCTAACACTTTCCTTTTCAAGGACACAATGCTTATCACGTGGTTCTCTCCGATTTTAAAGTTGTGATCGTATGTTGTATTTATTTACTTATTTATTAATTAATAATATGTAAAAACAATTAAAGAGTCATCTATACGTGTGATTGCGGATATAAAATATAAATGCAATGACTCAGATGACACCATGTCGGAGAGCTTACAACGGTTGGATAGGGCTGTGATAACATGTTGGCCACAACACGATAAAACATGATAACTTGTTGTACTAAACACGAACACGTTTCAAACACGAACCTATTAAGTAACTGGTTGGGTTTATAAATCGTTTCAATGTTTTTGTATTAGACATTTAGACGCGGTTTTCACTATTTATGCCTTGTCCATCACTTCAACACTATTTATTCCTGTGACGGAACTTGGCATAAAATTACAAAGATAGTTTAAAGTCATAAACCAGATTTTAAAAACTAAAATTAAATAAATGGGTAAAACAGTTCAGCTTGTAAACTTGTCGTGTTGACCCAAACACGACACACTTAGCCAAAAGCATTCACCGGGTCAACTCCAAATCAGCCATAACTCGCTTGGACTAAACATAAACTAGCGAATTTCGTGCTAGGTTTGTGAAGTGTTAGAAATTCAAATTCCTACTGATAATTATGTTCTTAGGCGGAAACTTCGTTTTCTTTAATTTGCACTACTTGGTTTAAGTACTTCCTAAGTTGTATGACCATTTTTTAATGTAATTGCGCCTGCAATATTGTGACATATGTGAGAAATGGCTTGTTTGCTAAGATGCGGTTCCATAGTTTTGATCATTAAAATTGAACAGCCCGTTAATTTTAATGTTAAATCCAATTTGCTTATATTTTTTATAAGTAATTTACAGATCTAGATATATTTCAAGTTGAAAGAAACTTTTTATGCCAAAAATTAGAGAAAGATATTATAAAACTTAATAATGTTATTTCAAACAAAATATTGAAACTTTCTAAAGGTTTGATGATGCTATTTCAAAGGGATGTATAACTAATAGAAAGTGAAGTTCTCTTTTGACATCTCTTTACAGAAAATATAATTTCTTAAAACACCAAAAAATATTGATGTGATTTATAAAAAGCATTCAAATGATTACATGTCTCTTATTACACACATATGAGTACAGTTTTATATTTATAAAATATATAATTCAAATAAAAAATTCAATTAGATTTACTTGTTTATAGTTATTAGGACAATTGCTTTTGAAAATTAGGAATTCCCAACATCTTTCAACCACCAAAGGCCAATTACATTCAAGTGGAGGGGCACAAGGATTGTAAATGTTGGAAAAAATTAAAAAGCTTAATAATAATTGTAGGGTGAAATTGAATGACAATAACAAGACCATATCTATCAATGTCATCTCCACCAAACACCATAATCATTAAACTAAACAAATATAGGCCATTCAAGGCTTATCCCTCCACCCATGGAGACACATGAAAAATATATAAACAATACAATTATTGGTGGATCCCATCATATTTGTTAGCTCTATAAAATTAAAAAAAAACAAAATAAAATAACTTACAAATTGTATTAAAAAAGATCTTATTTTTTAACATCCACGTAACTATTGCATTTTTATTATTAAAGGAGACAAATTGAAGTGTATTTAATGTATATTATTTGTAAAATTTGTTATTATAACAAACAAAAGCATAAAGGTCTCTTGTTTTTGGTGAACACAAAACCATATAGGTCTATGTTAACAATTTGAAGAATATAAGAACTTTTAAAACCATAGTTACTTGGTATAATTAGGTGTAAGTAAACATGCCATGTTAAAATAATAATATATAATAACAAGATATGTGAAATAAAATCTTTACGTATCATTATAAATGTTTTAAAATGTATAAATCACACACAGTGTGAATATGTGATAACTACAAACAAAATAGTAAGTAACAAGTTAGTCTAAATTTGAAGGCACTTAAGGTCATACGCGGACATAAAGTGAAATAACTTTATAAAGATTGAAAATAGTCGTTACACGTACGTACTATAATTAGAAAAAAATAATAATCTTTAATTTTCAATTAAAAATGTTATCTCCATTCTTTTTTATGATAATGAAACGTGACAAGATTGAGGTGAAGTATCATCCACAATATGTTCTAAAAATCCCTCAAAAATTAAAAAAGGAAATATTTGAAAGGTGACATTTACCCAGAAGTGTGTGATATTCCGATTCTTTCAATCATATAATCAACTGTTATCGTACCTTTTGTTGTCTAGTTATTGGATCAATAATTTTTTAGAATTTATCCCTTCATAAAAAATCTAAATTTTTACTAGAATATATGTCCAGTTTATTGAATTTAGGCATGCTCGATACTCCCAATATTAAATTATTAAAGTACGTACAAGTTTTTATTTTTAAATCACTTGAATAAACAGTATGCAACGGTATTTGCAATCTAATTATTATTCCCTTGGTTATAAACTATTCATAAAATAATAAAAATATGGTGCTCAAGTTACAATTAAATTGTGAGTTTCATCATCCAACTTTGTTTATATGTTTTCAGGGCATACTTATGAGTTTAAGTCATTGATTTAATGCTTAAATTTGTGTAAAATTAACTTGTTGAAAATTATCATACTTCGTGATTACTAGAGGATGTTATCTTTTTAATCAATGTGAAAGAAAAGACTTAAATCTAACATTGTACTAATTCCGGAAACGAACTTGATTATCCTATCGCCTTCAACACCACATCCCTACCAATATGTACCGTACCTATTATGTCGATGATATATGTGTTCCAAAATAACGCTCTAGGGGACCACAAGAAAATATGCTAGGCCTTAACTGATTATATGGATCTCATTTGGAAGGAGGCTGGATGTTAGTTTAATGAATTGACACCGATGTGCACAGTGTCATTTCATTTACTAGGAATCATATAGATTTTACATGTCTATTAGCTTCCGAACGTGTTTTCCCAAAAATATCATAAATCGTGTGAGGTGTTGAATTTTGCTGGGTAAAGTTATGGTCTTAGGTTAAATAACAAGGAATATGATTTTTTGGGGATGTGGATTTGATTTTCAAATTTACAAGAGTAGATTACACGGATAGTGAACATGGTAAGTCGGACTTTCACTTCCGATTATTTATTTTAAGAAATTATGTATAAGATCTCGGATTTTACTCAACCGTCGTACTTTTCATCTATGTAATCAACAGATGTTAAGTATTTGTTATGTTAAACTAAAATTATCTTTTTAACCTTATCATTTGCATTATAAAGGAAAAGAAAGAAAGAAAGCAAGCTTCTCTCCCCTTCTTATTCTTCACCACCTTTTTCCCATAATAATTTCCACACAACTATCATAATATCAATGAGATTCTTTTCTAAACACATTGGTAGAACAAAGCTAGAATAAGAAACATGAAGAAAAATTTAAGCTTTATAACATATGTTAAGAAAATTTTAAATAATTCAAAATGATGAAAAAAATTATCAAATCCTATTTCTGTTTAAGAAAAATTAATTTAATAGTTTATAAAAAAAAACTTTTGTGTCTTTATATGCATTAAATAAATTTAGCTGTTACATTTCTTTTGTTATAAAATTTTCAAGAAAAAATAAAAATAGGACATAAATGGAGCTTTACTAATATATATATGTTTCTGCATTATAAAGGTTTCTCCTGTTAGACGTCACGGGGTCGAATCCATTCATGTATCATAGTTCCGAGTTTAAATCTTAATGAAACACGCTAGATGTATTAGTTCTCAGGACGTCAAACCCCTAAAAATTTTTCAAATATTTAGCCAGTGTTCAACGTTCTAAACACATATATACATATACACATATATAAGTTACTAGGCGGGTGCCCGCGCGATGCAGCGGGAAACACATACATTTGTAATTATGTAACAAGTTTATGGATGTTCGTTGTTCGATTTGAAACCGAAAAACGTTCAAACCGGTCATTGGTTTGATTTCACCATTGATTTTTTTCATTAACTTTTGGGCGGTCGTTTTCAATTTTCAAATGTTCGTTTCGGTTTTCGACGACAAAAACCGGTTACTAACGGTTTGACCCACGGTTTAATTTAAAATCCATTAAAACCAGACAGCAAACGCCCCTATGTAAAATGATATTTTTTTAAATAAAAAAACTATAACAATATGATACTCAAATTACAGATAAAAACATGTTCGTTTTTATGCTGTAATTTCTTTAAAAAAATATAAGCACATGAAAAAGTTATTAATAGTTAAATATAATAAAAGGGGTTGAGTTAAAAATGAAAATAAAAATCATATAAGAGTGAAAGATTAAGGATCATAATTATAACTATTTTTAAAATTTACAAAAGTTAAGAAAAGTGAAAGGATTAATGTTGTAACTATTTAATAACCTCTTTTAGTTGTTGACAAGTTTGCCCTTATCCTAGATGCATTAAAGGTTGTACCATATGCTAATTGATTTGTGAATCCCTTAAAACCAAGGTGTCTTAATTTGCCCTTGTTTGGTGTATTATATATAGTACTAGACGGGTGCCCGCACGATGCAGCGGGAAACCCAGACTTTGGTAATCTCATTACAAGTTTATGTGTGTTCATTGTTCGGTTTGAAAGCGTTCAAACCAATCAGTGGTTTAATTTCACGAATGATTTTTTTTCTTTAACTTTTAGCCAACCGATTTCAAGTTTCAACGGGGTGGTTTCGATTTTCGACGACAAAAAGGTTACTTACAGTGTGGATCACAGCTTAATTTAAAAACCATCAAAACCATATCGCAAACACCCATACGTAAAATGTTGTTTTTTTAACTGAAAAAAACTATAACAATAGATAATCAATTTAAAGATAATAAAATTCTTGTTTTTATGGTGTAATGCTTTATAAAAAATATTAACGTATAAAAAAATTATGACCGTTTAAATTCCGTGGGTGAAGTTGGGTTAAAAGTGAAAATTAAAAGAGTATATAGGTAAAAGATTAAGGATCATAGTTGTAATTAATGTTTAAATTTACAAAAGGTGATTAAAGTTAGAGGATCAAAATTGTAACTATTTTTAATGGTTTGAAATTGCAGGTGATTTATCCTTTAAAAGATTATATTGTCCTTTTCAATATGCTTTGTTGAGTTGTAAGTTATATACCAAATTTTATATTTTACTTAAAATCAAGTGTCTTAATTTGCCATCTTTAACTCATTATATATAGTATTAGATAGATAGATATAGATAAATAAATTAAACACACAAACATGTAGGTAGAGAGAGCAGTAATAAAATAAGAAGTCTAATACAATAAAAAATCTTGCAACTACTAGTCTAGTCAGTCTAGTATCCCGACATAAAAAAAGTAAAATAGTTTGGTGGGCCTGGTGAAAGTGAAAGTAACGAGATGGGCCCAGAGAATAAAACATATAAAAATATAAGGGGGTACGAGGTTCTTATGGTCTGTATTTTGGGCGACGTGGACTCTCCTACACCTTTTATATCTTCATTAAACTAATCAAAAATGTTTGTGCGTCTGTTCCTGTCACCATTAATTACTAAACTAACTTCCAAAAAGTCATTATCTATTCAGCCCGTTTGAATAGAGGCCCAACTAGAAGAGATCTGGCCCATTTCATTGTTCAACTAACCTTCAAAATGCCATAAATTACTCTTGCCAGTTTATGTAACTATGTAAGAACTAACAAGTGAAGCTAGAAGTGAACTAAAAACCCGAATCCGGTACCGGACCCGAAATAAAAACTTGGAACCGGTTTTTTATACCCGAGTTTTTAGTACCCAAACTTGTACCATGTAGGGTACAGATAGGGTGCATTTCGGTACTAAAACCGAACCTAAACCAGACCCGATTTGTACCCTGTAATACCCGAAAACCCGAACCGGTTCCATACCCGGAACCGAGATTTTCCAATACCCGATCTATACCCGAAAAATACCCGAAAATTACCTCTAAAAAGTGTAACATTTTAAAAAATCCAATCTATACATGAAAAATACTTAGAAAAAAGCACGAAAAACCCCGGAAATATGGTTTTTTCAATACCCGAAAATAGGGTATTCAAATACCCGGTTTTTGAATACCCGATTCTATACCCGGCTCGAACCCGATGCATAGGGTATGGTTTTTAGAGACAATACCCGGACCAGAATCCGACCCGGCTATTACAAATACCCGGTTTTCCAATACCCGGTCATGTCCGAACCCGGTTCCATACCCGAAACCGGATATTTGAAAAACCTGATTTATGCACCTCTAAGTGAAGCCATAGAAAAATGGGAGGACTGCATAATTACACGAATAATACATAGATAGATAGAAAATAAATCATGTGGTTACATTACCGTCATATATATCTACAATATATATAAATGAAGACATAAAAATCCTACGTGTCGCGATGTGGTCGCTCCCCCTTTTATTGGAGTTACCAGATTTGCTTGATTTTTAAATGGAGGTTTCTCAAGCATTTGACCCGAATTCATGGGTATGGGTCTTACCAAACCCAGATATTCCTTAAACGGGTTATAACATCTCATTAAATTAAAATTTATTCGCACCAAATTATTGATGTAAAAATCCTATAAAATAGGATATGATAAAAATTAATATCTTATTTATTTTAAAAAAGATATATATATATATATATATATATATATTTAAATTAAAAAACCAATTTGATAGTAAAAATATAAACGGGTGTTAGGTCTTATCAAACCATAAGTATATTATTAACTTTCATACATATTATTTATAATTAAAAAATCAATTTTATAGTAAAAAAATAAACGTGTCTTGGATCTCATCAAAACCATATAGCTTTTAAACTGGGTTATAACATCTCATTTATTTGTGAAACAATTTATCATCAAACCGTAAGTATATTATTAACTTTCATGCAATAAAAAAATATAAATTCTAAAAATAAATAAATATTAAAATAAACAATATAAAACAACCCCGTAATACGGGGGATAAAAACTAGTGTTATTTATATATGTAATGATTAAAATGATAGATACGAATGTTTGTGAACTTCTGAAATTTCTTTATTTCTTTAACTTAAAATTGAGTATGTATTGAAAAACTTCATAAATATTTTGTATGGATGCTAATCATCTTCAACCGGCTTTTTAGTTAGCTTTTTATATTTAAACATAGTTAATCTACTATTATAATAAACAAAAATGTTAGTTGAACCATAAACTCCTTAGTTGGCCTAATAGTTTGTCAAGTGACACTCTCATGTATTAAGCTATAACTTCTAATTAAATTTATTAATTTAAAACTAAAATTTAATTAAGATTTAAAACATTCCTTATCTAGCCTTATCATTATCCCATCAATTCCTTATCTAGCCTTATTGTGGATTACAACTAATGGAGTTTGATTTATATTATAAAGTCATGTTCATTTGATTATGATTGCCCAAATGACTTATTTACTCTTTTCACAAAACTAAAGTATATTCACTATTGGTTTATATTTTGTTCCAAGTTGCAAGCAATAGATCCCCTTTGTCAATGACAAATTTGGATGTTACCATGATAAAAATATGATCAGAAACATTAGCAAGTTGGGTAGAAACCAATTGATCAGATTATTCTAGGTTATTTTGACCAAAAAACCTTATTTACAAGATCAAAAACATAAGCGGGTTGGGTAGAAGGTCAAAGTGACTAATTTCGTATGGACCGGTTGGAACCGGAACACTCCTTGTCCAGTATTTTGATTAGCAATATGGGTGTCACATATAAATACAAAAACCTTATTATTTTAAAATCGAGCTGAAATGAATTTAGCCAATCTTTCTTTCCTTTTTTTGTCTCTCTTTCGATCTATTTGACTGACTATGAATATACAAATCGAACTGAATGAAATCCTGGTTAGTTTTGTTATTTTTTGTTGTGAATTGCATGTAATAGTAGAAGTAATAATTGGACATTAGATGACCTCATCAATGGTTAGGAAAACTAGCAATTAGTTCAAAAAAAAATTGTATATAATTTGTCTACGCGTTGTTGCTATATAACGTATGGTTTGTTAATGTTTCGGTAAAATTATAGCAATTTATTTGTATATATAAAACTTGCAACTTATTTGTAATTTAGAGATTTATGAACTTTTCATTTTTCAATATTATATGTAATACGTAATTTTAATCATATAACGTATTTAAAGATTTATCAATTATACCGTTATCATTATCCAACCCATGTAATACACGGGTTCCTAACCTAGTATGTTATATATAACTACAACATGCTATAATAATAATAGGTCTTATTCTTTACTTACATACGTTGTGCGACTTTTACTTTTTGCTCATGTGTTAAAGTTTTCATGTCCAGTGTCTTTAATATCAATAATTGATCCGTTTATCCACAAATCCGTATAAATCACCAAGCTTATGTAGCAGGCTTAGCTCGAGCTTATGTGACTGGAGTGAAATACATATAATATAATATATTAGTATGTTCTACAATTGGTTCATACTTCATAGTTGACTTTCAGTACGGAATGATCAAAGACTTCTACAAAACTTTTTATCCACTTCTATTGTCGAAGCACTAATTTATATACATAGATTTTGTTTGAAAGTCGAGCAAAGACATAAACGTAGTTGAACATTAGCTAATTTACACGGTCTTGCTAGTTGCAACATGCAATTAAAAAATATAGTTATGTAATTCATTAAAGTTATATTATTTATAATTGCTATATTCTTTAAAGCATATATACATTTTTTTTTGTTTTTAAGTAACAGCTTTTATTTAATGATATGCACGTTTTCTTGCTATTTTTTAGTGAATTTCCAAGAAATTCTATTTTGGGGCCTTGGGCTACAATTTTTGTTTGAAAATTTTTAAAAAGCCCACTATGATTACTCATAATTGAACTCAAGCCGAATATTAAACTATCTTCAATTCAAAGTTTTTGTTTCTTTACTCAAGATCAACATTGTAAGCCCACGGATCAACTTTTCAAACTTTGTGCCATCGTGGCTCGTTTCTACCAGCCCAAATCTCTAAACTCAAACTAGAGGTGCACAAAATCAGTTTCCAGGCCTAAACCGTTTCGAGTTGAAAACCGGTTTATAAGGGGAAAATAATTGGTTCGGTTTGAAACCAGTTCGGATTTTTAAGCCAAGTTAAATACGGTTCGGTTCAGGTTTAACATATTTCAACGTAGGATTCTTAAACCGCCTTCATCCCTTTCAGTTGAGTCCAAACTGGTTTCAACCAACCTGGTTTACAAAGCGGCTTTGTTTAAGCTTACTACCTGAATTCAGTTCCCAACCCGATTTTCATCACTCCTAACTCAAATCTATCGTAACCAAAGTATTTATTAAACAAACAAATGAATAAATAGTTATGGTGGAAATTTGGCTCGTTCTAAACCCTTTATATATGATTGATTATTTGAATGTTACTGTTTATCAGCCTTTTTACTTTAGCTCGAAACGTGTTGGTTAAGTTAGATTAATTTTTCGCATTCAGGGAATATGGTTAAAAAAACTGAAAAACAAAACCGGGATTTTCGTCTTCTAAAACTCCTGAACAAAATTTTTATAAGTCTACTCGAAACATGTTGATCGAAATCCAACTCCCTTTTACTGCCCTAATCAACGAGATGAAATTAAATAGGCATATCTGACTGAGCATGTCAACCACGAAGTCATTCAAAAAATTGATGGGTGTGTGACAACTGACATGACGTTTATGTCCTACTTGGTTTGATAACTATGGAAAGTATACTATTAAAACTTACAATGCATATTGCTTGTGTTATAGCTTGTTTAAGGATTACTATGGAAATCACATATTTATGTTATTACTGATTGCTTTATTAGCTTCAAAATTTTATTTACTTATATTGTGGGTAGCATTAATAGTGTGCACAAACAATCCACTAAAAAAACGTGTTGCATAGACATGATCAATCGATACAAGTTGTCTTTGAAAAACAAAGGGATACATATAAGTTAAACATGTTATGTGTGTCATAAACACGTTAAGCAGGACATGGCATATGTTTATACATGTTTTCATATCATCAATGTGTTGACCCATTTATTACTCGAGTTTGTTTAAATGAAACTCCAACTCGTTTAACTTTGTGTCAGGTAATTTCATGAATAATCAGCACTAATAGGTGTAACATGAGCCACTAATACCAATCTATATAATCTGTTTTGCCTCAAAAGAGCATAAATACTAGAAACTTGCAAGTGATCATAAATACTAGGCTATAATGTCATGCCTCAAATATCACAAATATCATCAATACATTTTGAGCGCCATGGATGTGAAATAATAAGAACACGGTAATCATGTTGGAAGTTTCCACTCTAACATCTTAAAGCAAATAGCAAATATATGAACTCTTTGTAAGTAACAAATAAAACAATATTGATTAATATGAGTAGCTACATGTTACAGAATGATATAATTGAGCCTTCTTTTTATTTTTTCTTTTTTCTTTTTGATGTTATAGTATAATTTGATCACATTACAAAAATTCACATTTTTACTCGTAGTTTTATTAATATATTTTTAAATATATCAATGATTTTAAACAATTTATACCGTATCTACATGTGATTCAGTGGAGACCAGAAAACATTCTCCACAATTTACGGGCACATGTATGCCACATCACCTGGAATATCCAGAGCTTAAATATGTTCGACATCTACAATATGTCATCTCAATTAATTTTTTTCTTCTTTTAATTCTTCTTCTAACAGTGTATAATGGCCAAAAAAAACTGTGTTCTAACTTCTAATAAACTTCAAATTCTAACAAGCAAGTAATTAACACTTGCTTGTTGTGAAACAAGCCTAATAGCCAAACATGTGAGAAAGAGATGTAAGGGGAAATGTGGAGATTTCATTAATATGGTGTGTATTACAAAGATGTATAAAGAGATGTATATATAGGATAGGAAAACTTGGAGAATAAACTAATCTATATTAGGAGTTGATAACCATAATATTAATATACTTTTAACACTCCCCCTTGGTTATCAACTTAATATGCTTGGAGATGTTGCCTCATTAAAAACCTTGCTAGGAAAACCCAATGGGACAAAACCATAGCTAAAGGAAAAAGAGTGCAACACGTATTGTCTCCCCCTGATTTATATATCAATTAAAATGGTAAATATCGATATTCTGTGAAAGTTGCCCAAAACTTTTGTAGTCAATCATTTGCGTCTTCGTCCCTTGACATTTGAATCCTCAAGTTGAATAATGTTGTATTATCTTCACATGAAAACTTCTATTACTTCATATGGTAAACATTATGATCCTGTTGCGTTTCTCTGCATCAACAAGACTAACCAAACTTGTTTTGATGGGTTAGTAAAATATAAACACATATCTTTCATACCTGAAATATATGTTTTAACCATTCTGATATATCATAGCAGGACACATGCCGATAAATATAAATAAAGAAAATAATAATCATATATAGCTAACAGTATGACGTAATGCACATATGCATTTAATTATGGTATTTTTGAACCAATAATATTTCATATTCAGATAGAAAATGATATAGAGACATTGTTAGACATCCCTTAATGTGCTAAAAAGGATTAAATTTGTCAATGGTAAAATGTCTCAGCATTTTCTAGATGCACTTTGATGGATTTATAAACATATAATTACACATATACTCAAACTATAAGTCGAGCAATAATCACACCGTGTCAAGATCTTTCGAAAAGAATTATCTCTTTAAAATCTCATAAGTTTCTCTCGATTATGTGTTTATCAACATTGTAAATGTGATTATAATGAACTTTTAAGAATGGAATTTTGATAAAAATATGACTAATCATATCCAACTTATCTCCCTCTTTATCAAAATATCTCTTGAGTTGTGTCAAGCTCAATCCAAATAATTTATTCCATACGTAATAAGCATAAATCCATGCATTTACCAATACATCATGTACTTCTTTCAACTTCACAAATTATGCATACGCATTCACTTTTCCAAGATTTTTGCTGCATAAACTTGCTCATTAACACATAATTTTGTGTCACATCAAAATTATTCGAGTACGGAGTACTTACTATAACCAACCAGTAAACACAAGAAAAAAATTATTATAATGCAACTTTACTCTTAAATCACTCGATTTTTCTACAAATTAATAAGGATTTGAAACCAATAAAGTATTCCATGTTATGCATGTGTACACAGTCAAAGTAATAACCAAATCTATGGGAAATTCAATATGATTCTATCAACATTAGAGTATAAAATATAAACATATAGTAAATATTCTTCGAACAATCATACAATGAATAAAATTAATCAATTGTATGGATATTTGACATCATAACTCCTTTATGAACTTGTTTTCCAATAAAAAAAACATATTATTCGATAAAGTTTAATACTTAACTAAACTTGAAAATTAATTAATCTAGTTAATGATACAATATCATCGATCAGTTACTGAAACTTATTATTAACTTTTGTTTTATGAACAAAGTATAATCAACAATATTTTTCTTGAATACAAATTTTGGTACTAAATCAGTTAACAAATTTGGTTGTAAATTAAAATATAGAAACAAAATAAAGTCACAAAGAATAATTGTCACTTATATAAACATATAGGAAATTGTGATCAAAGAGAAATTAACTTCATAGATTAGATTTAAGTTTAGTAGAAAAGTAGAAAACCGCACACACACACACAAAATATGTTTATCAAACAATCTGTTGCTTTTGTAATAACACTTATGAAGTTATAGTAATCAAATTAAATAACATTTAACTTTTTTTAATGTTAAATTAGCATACGATTTTAATAACTTTAAATAGAGATTCTGATATGAATAGGAATTATAACTAGCTTCATTAACACATATTTGCAAAGAACAAATCAGAAAGTTGGTTTATCATATAAAATTAGTGTATGAACACTTTGGTTACTGAAATCACGTATGCGTGCAATTTTGCACAAATTCTATATGCTTTATTAAAGAGAAAATAATAGTTGGAATAATAATAATAAATAGAAATCTCAATTTTACCAAAAATCATAAAAATCACAATATAGATTATTACGAGAGATGTAAGAGAAACATTAAACAAATCTATAACACAACCAATATTGTATGAACTACAATATGCTTTCTGTTGAGATGATAAAGAACAATGCTAAGACGATATCCACATACCTTATGATGTGAGATCCAATTCCAAAAGCAACTCGTGCTGATAACGTTTTGTGAAACAAGCCTAATAGCCAAACATGTGAGAAAGAGATATAGGGGGAAAGATGGAGATTTCATTAATATGGTGTGTATTACAAAGAGGTATAAAAAGATGTATATATAGGATAGGAAAACTTGAAGAATAAGCTAATCTATATTAGGAATTGATAACTATAATATTAATATACTTATAACATTGCTTAAATTATTGTTTATTTAGATGTAAATTCTTATATTTATTTGAATTCATTAAATAACTATTTCAAACATGTGTTCAACAAAGTTTAAGCTAGGCTACGTACGTGTTAAAATTACTATAAAGTGGTCTACAATTGCTATACGAAACGCCATGCATGTTGACGTTGTTCAACGTGAATGGCATCACGCCCCTCTTCACTCACAACACATGGCTTAAAATAACAGTTGAGATAATAAGAGAATGCATAATTTTAAAATTTCGGTATATTTAATAATTAAAATAACCAATATATATAAATTAGCACGAACGAAGGCAGAATAAACACATAAATGTAATGCTTCAGTGAGGAACTTAAGGAGTTTAAAACCATTGCGTGTTTTAGAAGTGGTTATACTTCAATTCAATAACGGTATATTAGTATATATAAACGCTTGTGTCTCCACATAATTGGTCAAGGAGTTAAGTTTCTAACAAGAAACTGAAGATCTCAAAACATGTTTAGCCAGAGAAAATCCTCTTTTCCTTTTAGAGTTCTAAAATACGTGTAATCCTGAATTCTATTGTTTAAAAAATTGAGAGAATAAAATAGACAATAAATAAATGCATGAGTGAACATTTACATTTCACATATTTAACAATACAAAGTGTAATTTATAAAATGAAAAGAGAGAACTAGAGAACATCTTCTAAATCAAAACTAGGCTTTAAATAAAAGAATCTAGGTTTAAAATCGAAAAATCACATGCCAAATTTGTGAACGTGTCACACTCCATAACATAAAGATTCTCAACCAAATCTTATGTATACCGACATACTGTTTTCTAAACAGATTAAAAGAATATTCGTTTTATATCGGTTTTTTTAATTACCATCATTCAAACTTTTAAATATGATTAAAATTAAAAACAATGCTATAGTACTTATATCAATTCGAAGAATTAAACTTACAACTTAGCAAGTTCTATACTTCTGTACATGGAAGTTACATATTCTAGACACATTAGGGAAAAGTTATCCAACTTGAATTAAATTAATACCCCCACAAATCTTTTCAATTAATTCCTATCTTCTTTTTGACACAAAGTGTATTAACCAAAAGGAGAAAAAGAATGGGACCTACATAAGAAAGCAAACCCCAGTTCAATAGAGACAATAATATGCTATATTTGTCTCTGTGTTCATACGACGTATCCACATTTTCTAAATCAAAATCAAATCCGCAACATCCAATAGTACATGTCGTTATTATAAATAATATTATGATTCTAGGTTACATCACATTCAATGGCATGTGAACATGCATGACTATATGATCCATGACTTATACATACGGTATACCTATATATAATTTTTGTGTGTTATAACTTATAATTGTATACGGCACTCAAACTACACCACTGAACATTATTAGATTTGTCACTACTTTTCACGTGAATAGACCATCTCAAATGAGATGTGAGATGTTTATCGGTTTGGTTGGCGGACAAGTGGCATTTGCCACTGATGCTCGCATTGTGTGGGCCTGTTCGTGGCTCGCGTGTGGTGAAGAATGACAATGAACGAGTTGGGTGGTCAGGTTTAGGCATTTTATTTCCGATTATGTTTAAAGAAATTTAATTATTTAGTTTATACATTTATATATTTATAAGAAATAAGTTGATTAACAATTAAACTATAAGCCAATAACCTTTTAAATATTTTTACAATTCATAAACCTTTTATAAATATTGAATTTAATAAGTAATTTAGTGGTGAGGAAAATAATTTAAAATGTGAGGATAATATTAAAGTTGAATGATGTTTGTAAATAAGATAAAAAGTGTTTGGAAAAGCTATAATGAATTAAAACTTGACAAGTGGCTAGTCAAGATTTGAGATGATATCATGGTTTTTGTTCAAAGATTGCCATTATGGATCATATGTCATTATGATACTAATCATGAAACGACTTACTCTAAACCAAAGTATCTAGTCAAGACTCTCTCTCTCTCTCTCTCTCTCTCTCTCAAACACACACACACACACGATAGATACACCTATACACACACACACTTGTCTATATATCTTTCTACTCTTAACTCTTAAGTGTCTCTATCTTTTTTCTCTATATATGCATACATACTTATAAGCCCTTTTAGCTAAACCATATATCATTGTTGAGTCACAAAATAATATTGAACTAGAAAATGGAGAGCAAATGGAAGATTGAAGAGAAGAAAAAGAAAGCCACATTGCCACCAAGGAGGGGTCAAATTAAAGAGAAGATATCTGAGGAATTGAGAGACAAAATTACAAAGACACTTGGTGGAGGAGGCAATGTAAGAAAGAATCAAGTCTCTTCATCTTCACAAGATCATACTTGTGTTTATTATGCCGCCAAGTCGTTGCTTCGGCCGACTCAGTTTTAGCTCCTGCCGTTGCAGTCAACCTAGTCGTCGTCTGGCCACGGTCAAGACACCGATGATCTTCTTAGATCCTATAACCGATCGAGTTTCTGCTCTACGTGACAGCCGATCGAGCATCTTCACAAGCTTTGCGCTCCAGTCTGAGCGTTCGATTTCCTACCGCTCTGACTGTGGGAGAATGTTAATATTGTAGAAGAATATATTATTAGAGTATTAGTATTATAGTGTTACCATAATTAGGAGATTGTATTTGATTATGTTTCCTTGTATTTATCTCAATTGTACTCCTATATATAGTTGATCAATAATATATCACACCTCACGGGGTTTTCATTATTTTACAGTATGTGGTGAAGATTCACGACAAACGAGTTGGGTATGTATATTCTTTCCAGGTTATAAATAAATGAATATTTAGTTTATAGTTATATGTTTCTAAAAGTTAAGTTTACCAATAAATTTATAATATTTCTATATTCATTAAACTCATAAAATTGTGAATTATTTAACTTATATATAATTGTATTTGTTAAACTATTTATAATTTCAGTTTAATAAATAATCTAGTTATAAACATACACATAAAATGTGGTGATAATGTGATATTGAAAATTGATAGATATGTGTAAAAACTGATAAGAAAGATGATGCTTTTCAAAGATGATGACTTAATAATGTGGCATGTGACTAGGCAAATAATTCTAAGACTAGAGAATATGATGGTTTATGATAATAATCCATGGAACCACTTACTCTAAAGCAACTTATCTAGTCAAGATTCTCTCTCACACACATATACACACATTTGTCTCTATATATCTTCTCTATATATGCATGTATACATAATAGCCATTTAGCTAAACTATTCTCAAAATCTTGAACTAGAAAATGGAGAGCAAAGGGAAGAGTGAAGAGAAGAAAGAAAAATGTATTATTCCACCAAAGAGGGGTCAAATTAAAATGAAAATACTTGGGGAATTGAAAGAGAAATTTGTCAGCAAGCCACATGGTGGTGGTGGGAAGGTAAGAAAGAACCAAGTCTCTTCTTCTTCTACTCAAGATGACACTTTTGTCCCTTCAAACTAAGAGCAACCAGTGAGAGGTATGCAATTAATATTTGATATATTTTTGTTTGGTTTCTTTTCTTCTGTTTTACACGGTGTGTGACAAGCTGCGTGAATCAGGTTACGAGTTTCTTTGTAAATTTAGTCAAGACGTGTTAAAAAATGAATAGTTATGTTTTACGTGTTTTGTTCTTTTCATGATTAAGTGAAATTGCTTATATTGTTGTACTCTTGCAGGAATAATGGTGCTCTTGGTGCAAATAATGATGATGTCAACGTTCGGTTCACTTATGTTTGGTTTTTTACTATGTTTTATGTGAGATATACATGTATCAGATGATGTCAACGTTCGGTTCACTTATGTTTGGTTTTTTACTATGTTTTATGTGAGATATACATGTATCATATGATACATGTATATCTCACATAAAACATAGTAAAAAACCAAACATAAGTGAACCGAACGTTGACATCATCATTATTTGCACCTAACTGGTGGAACCGAACCGGAACCTAACTGGTGGAACCGAACCGGAACCGGTTCCAGTTCCAACCCGGTTGGAACAATACCCGGTTTGGGTATTTTTGTACCCGAAAATCGTACCCGGTTCTCATATTTATATGTCAGTACCGGTTCCAAACCGGTTCCTACCCGGTTCTTAATTGGAACCGGTTTGGTTCGTACCCGGAATAACCGGTTCCGACGGGTTTTTTTGAAGGGTCAAACAAAAGTCAAACTAGCCGTTGGAACCGGTTCCAACGGTAATATAGCCGTTGGAACCGGTTTTTTTAGACACCAATTAGCCGTTGGAACCGGTTCCAACGGTAATATAGCCGTTGGAACCGGTTTTTAAGACAATAGATCCGTTGGAACCGGTTCCAACGGTAATATAGCCGTTGGAACCGGTTTTTGGGCCAAACCTATATATAAGTTGTTTCCATTACTTGTTTCACTACCAAACTCAAAAACAAACTACAATACTACTCCTTTAGCAAACCCGTTCCTTTACCCGACCATCCAACTAAATATTATTATGGCACCCATCAAAAAAAATAACAAGGCTAAGAAGAGTGTTTTTGTTGCCCCCGTTCCTGTTACGGAGGACCCAAGGGTTGTTACGGTAGTCAACCATAACCGCAACCAAGACGTATGGAAGAATTGGGATTTGATTGTGGATGACGAAGGTTATCAAAAGGCTCGTTGCAAACTATGTGGTTCAATATTAAAGCACGATTCCAACTCTACTTTGAGAAAGCACATCGAGAAGCCATATTGCAAGGCGTTGAAAGGGATTGGCGCGACCGATCAAATTGACTTGGGTAAATATGGTACACTATTTCGTTACAACACGACTCAAGTTCAAGATAGAATGGCAAAGTTCGTTATTCAACGAGGTTTGCCGTTTAACCACTTTGATGACCCGGAGTTGACGTCGTTGATTCGCGAAACTCTACAACCGAGATACACACATGTAAGTCGTACTACCTTAAGACGTCATTGTATCAGGTTGTGGGAGTGTGCTAAAAAAGAGTTAATCGAGTCTTTTCATTCTTTAGAAGCCATGGTTAGTTTAACTACCGATGTTTGGTCGGCACCACACGGGTTGCCCGAATCATACATATGTGTCACCGCTCATTGGGTTGATCCGGTGACATGGCAATTGATGAAACGCACCATCGCTTTTGAAAACTTCCCGTTCCCACATACCGCCGAAAAATTGTTTGAATTACTTGATGAAGTTATAACGACTTACAACTTGAGAAATAAAATATTTTCGATTTCGTTTGACAACGCTTCAAACAATACTAAGGCGGCTGAAAATTTTATCATTAAATATTCACCACCTTGTTTCGGGGATTTTTTTCATGTTCGATGTGTTGCACATATCATCAACTTGGTTGTCCAAATAGGTCTTGACAATGAACACATTTGTGATGATTTAAAATACTTTAGACTTATGTTACAAGATGTCTTCAAAAGTGGTAAAAGAAGACATCTTGAATATAAGAACTATTGCAAGTCGGTTGAAAGAAAGTATTTGGGGCCGAATTGGGACGTTCCAACCCGTTGGAACTCAACTTGTCATATGTTAAAGTGTGCTTTTGCCCAACGCCAAACTTTACAAGCTTTTCATAACAATCTTGTTGAAGAACGCGAGGCCGATATATTTCCGGAAAGTGTTTGGGTCCAAGTCGGTTATTTGTTGGAGTATCTTGATGTGTTCAAAAGGTCAACAACAAAATTATCGGGAGTCTATTACCCTACTAGTTGTTGGGTTTTGCAAGAATTGTACTATATGTCTTGTGTTTTTAAAAGCTTTGCGGAGAAGAACAAACTCTTCGAAAATATTGTTGCGGTGATGAAAGAAAAGTTCATAAAATATTTTGAAATCATACCGCCGGTCTTTACTTGTGCCGCCGCATTAAACCCCTATTGGAATGTTAATTGGGTTGAAACAACGATTGAGGAAATATTCGACAACTTAGGTATGCACGAGATTGACCCGAAGTTGTCGACGGAAGCGAAGGACAAGTTCAACAAAAACCTTCAAGACCTTTATGACCATTATTTTCAAATGTATGGTCCAAGCACGAGATCGTCTTTTGTGAAAAAAACAACTGGTAGGCCGTGCAATGACCCACTTATAAACTTGATGAATGGGATTCGTGAATCGGCATCTAAGAGGCAAAGAGGAAACACACCAAGTAGGGAACTTGGTCGATATAGTGGAGCAAACTATGTTGAGGGCGCAACGGTCGACGAAATTCGCAATATTGATTTGTTGGCTTGGTGGAAAGGTAAACAAAACGAATTTCCCATTCTATCCGCCATGGCTCGTGATTTGCTTGCCGTACAAGCCTCAACGGTTGCTTCCGAATCGGTTTTTTCTCTTAGTGGGAGGGTGTTATCTATGCGAAGAACAAAACTAACTCCCGAGTCTCTAGAGGTTTGCATTTGCCTAAAGGACCATTTGGATGCGGTGGATCGTGTACAACACAAGGCGAACTTTGAAGACGAAATACCAATAGAGCATCATATTCATGATGAGGAGGCGGAGGACGGGGTTTCTTCCGATAACGAAGACGAGGGTGAAGACGAGAATGAAGACGAAGAAGAGTTGTAATTATTTGTTTTGGTAAAATTATTTGTAACTTGTTCAACTAATATTTAGTTTTGATTTGTTTTATTATAATTACTTTTGTTACTCATGATTAAGTGTTTGTTACTTTTTTAATAACGACGAACATTTTATTCATCTAAAAAATAACTATTACAAACATTATTAAAACATAAACGATACTAAACATAACAACTAAAACATAAAAAACAAAGTCCGTCGTTTTAATCCGGGAATACTTATTTTTGGGTTGTAGAGCCGGACGACTCTCCCACTTCCGTTTTTTAGCTTCCATTCTTCTTTTCTCTCGACAATACTTATTCGTATGTTTTCGTAATGTCGAGTTGGACGCTGCTTTAAGAAACTTCGAGCAAGATTTGCAACGTGCCAACTCATGTGAGTCGGTCATGAGACACAAATCGTAATGAACCCAAACATCGGGGCATCTTGTTGTTTCGATCACCATAACAACGTCATCATTGGTTGCCATTTGTTGTCGGTTTAAGGTTAATTGTGGTTTGGAGTGTGTTTTATAGTTTTGGGAGTGGTTTAACAAGTACACAAACAAACCTTGCTATTTATAGAAAGAAGATAACCTATTTATAGTTAAAAAACCGGTTCCAACGGTCAAAAACGGCTATATAGCCGTTGGAACCGGTTCCTAACGGCTATAATGTTTAAATTTCAAAAAAAAACCGGTGGAACCGGTTTTTACGTAAAAACCGGTTCCGGTTCCAACCTACCCGGTTCCTAAAAGTTTGCATTTCTGGGCATCGGTTCGGGTCGGGAACCGAACCGGTTCCTGACTGGAACCGGTTTCATTTTCTACCCGGTGAGAAAAAAACCGGTTCCGAACCGGTTCGGGTTTTCAAGGTGAACCCGATTTGTGCACCTCTAATCATATGTACCGGTAACTGGCGAGATATGATAATATAGTTTATATATGTGAGATATACTCTTGTAGGAATAATGGTGCTCTTGGTACAAATGCCAGTTTATATACATTGGTCGCATCATCATAAAAACGTGATCCGTGAAAATGTTTTAAGAGATGTTTCTATAAGATTATGTAGTGGTAATGACGGCCCCTTCAAATGGAGGGTTCTCGGTGGATGACATTACATCCCCGTCGATAAAACAAGTAGTTGACAGAAAGACAATAAAACCCAACCTTCTCTAGGCCTCTAGTTCCACCCAAAACATTTAAAAAGGAAAACACAAATAATCCCACAAACAGAAGTTTAAGAAAATAGTTTTAATTCAAGCATGTAGCCACATACCCATGGTGCATATAACAAAACCTCTAGAACTGAATATCCAAACCGAGTACAGACATAGCAAGCATGGAAACAAAATTCAAAACGTGCATTCTACAATCTGATTATATCGAACGAAAAAAAGAGATGAAATCCAGTAAAAGCTGAATTACCTCCATAATTATCGAGACAGGATGACGATCATCACCATAATTTCCTTTAAAATTAAGTCGAATTTTTCCCAGTAAGTGATTGTGATTCCTTCAATACACGGTTTAATTTACGGGTTCTTTGATTTGAATAGATGTTTTTGCCAAGCTTGCTTCAAGTTCATTCAGCTCATCCAAATCCAGATCATCGTCGTCGTCGTCATCGTCTTCATCGTTGATCTCAGAATTCCCGACTGCAGAAACAGCAGCCCCGTTTGATGATGTACTTGGTCCTCCTGCAGATGAACTTTCTTGTGCCTGAAATGCCAGATTCAACATTCACAATAAGTTTCAACTAAAAAAGAAAACACATATATTAATGCATTAACGAATTAATATATCACCTTTTGGGAGGTATTATCAGTTTCAGGTTCTTCTTCTCTGTTGTACTTCTCATATGCTTCAGCATCATCCACAAACACACTAGCATCAGAAAGAAACAACTCGCGCCCACTGCATTACCAAAAACAAAATTAAAAACAAAATATATAAATAAATATCAACACATGTCCAGCCAAAAATGTCGACATGTATACTAAAATAGAGTAATAGTGGCCAAAAAGGATGAATATAACAAGTCAAAACAGGTAAGTTTTATTATAGGTTGAAACAGGTCGGATCAGGTTGACCAAAAACACGATTTGTCCAAGACTTTGTGAGTTTCATAAAAATTGATTACCAGAAGCTAACCTTTTTTATTAAACTATTTTGACCCATTAATAAAAAAGGGTCAAATTACCACCTATAAAATACAAAACAAACCTCATTCGGTCATTCTTAGCCCTCTCAGCTCTCTGAGCAGCCAAACCAGCTTCTCTTTCATCCACTTTCTTCTTCTTCCAGTTCATAAAGAGCTCCGTAGTCATTGGAGTTGTTGTTTTCACTTTAGAACGCTGCACATATCAAGTAAATAACACGTGATTGTTAGAGATATTAGGTTTCAATTGACATTCATAAAGCAGCTAAAGGTTGCAGGAGTAAATAACATAATAACAGAGACTTTACAAAGAAAATTGCATACAAAGGTAACCACATTAATTTAATATCTGTTTTGAGTAAACATCTTTCTTTAGTCAAGAAAACCCATTGTACTTTTCAGAAAGTTTTATTTTTAGGGTGAATTAATACTAGCGCTGTAAAGGAGCCAAGCCAGGGTAGGCTCGGACACATCTCGTTTATAGCCCTACAAACTGAGACAAAAGGCTGCACTCGAGCTCAGCTCGTAATAAGCTCAATCCAGTTCGTGGATCGTCAAACTGGCACTTTATTTTTCAAAACTCTTATATTCTTCGTACACATATCGATGTATATTTAGGGGGTGTTTGGGATTCCTTATTTTTCCTCATAACTTTTCAATAAGTTTATAAGTTAAAAAGTGTAACTTATGAAACTTTTCCTCTTACAATATAAGCAATCCCAAACACCTTATTACTTTTCAAAAAGTTAATAAGTTATAAGTTGGTGGAAATAAGCAATCCCAAACACCCCCTTATAACAAAAAATAATATTTGTTACATAGACGTAATGCAGACTTTATAAACTAAAAAATTCTTATTTATATCTAACAAAATTTGGATTACAATTTAAACACATTAAAATTTGGCCTTTACTTTTAAACGAACTAAACAAGAAATGTCAATATTTTTTCATCAAAAAATGTCATACGGCTTTAACTTGCAAATATAAACGTGCCAACCTTGGCTCGGACGGTTACAGACCAAGTCGGCTAGACTCAGCATGTTTGTAAACGAGCTGATTTCAATTGAGCAGCGAGCTTTTTGAACAGCCCTAGTCTATACAGGTTACCAAGTTTAAAATGATGACTGGGAAGATTATGTGATGGTAAGTTTGAACACATTTACATTTTCTAACAGGGTTACCTATAAACTCAGTTATGAGTTAGCCCAAAAAAAACTACTTGGGTGAAACTTAAAGCAATAATCACCTGATCCTCGATCTCATCCTCAATAGCTAATTTGTTAGCCTCTTCTTCTAAAAGTGCCTTCATTTGTGATTTCAAGATGTATCCCGGAGGCAAAGCATGTCTGTAATGACATTCTTTATTCCCGTTTGGACAAACCCAAAACCAACCATATTGCTTTTTCTCCACTGCTTCAAGAAAGTGTTTGCAAACCTTTTTAAAGAAAATAATTAATCAAATGAGAAAGAATAACATGGAGGGTAGAAAATAACAGATTAAGAGTATACAATGTCAGTTGGTTTATTCTGGTTGTACTCTTTTCCTTTTGATGCCACAACTTTTTCCAATGTCTCGAGATCCCAGTCCTCCATTGTTTCTAAGAATTCACATGAAAAATTGATCATCAAGTCACATGAACAATAAAGTAACCAAACAAATAGCATAAAAGAATAAAACGTTGATGTGTCACCTTCATCACGCTTATCGCTGAAAATGTCAATCTTCTCACCCTTCCTCTGAACATTCAAGTCATGAGAAAACTTACATTTGAAACCTTTTGCACACTGACCAGCCTTGAAAAACTCACATAATATAGACTTTGGATCCACCCCTGATTATAACCACAGCATATGAGATGATAAAACCATTTTGGCAAACAAAGCTTCATTTTATACACATGTTAATTACATGTTTTCAATTGCTATCATGATAATATAATGAAAAATAACAAATTTAAGTCAACCAAATAGATGGCTTTATGCTATAACTGAAACAATTCAACATATATTGATCCTTTTGACCATAGGTTCGAGATAACATTAAGCTTTTGTAGCATCGCATAGCGAAAAAAAGTAATACATTTTGATGCAACAATGTGTGTATGCATCGCATAGCAATAGTGAAAAATAATCACATATAAACAAATTGATCTCATTTTCATAAGCATCAAACCAAGATTTTCAACAATGTATTATATAGCAAAATGTCAAAACATAACATCATATGTTATAAAATTATCTCTCTTTCATATGCATTAAACCATTTTGTTCAATAATGTAAGACATAATCTTTGCAATTCATAAGTTATAAACATATTAAAACTAGTCAAACTACCAGCTCTTATGTTTAACTAGCAACCAAATAGATGGCTTTATGTTATAACTGGAACAATCTCACAAATACAGACACTATCAGCCTTCAAGATAGCATTAACATTTTGTAGTATCAAGTAATTACAAAGATACAAATTCATACATCAAATAATGTACATCTTGTAAAGCAAGATGTGAAAAATAACCACATATGTTTAAAAACTAGCTATCGCTTCTATATTAATCAACCCAATATGTTCAATAATGTACAGACATTATATTTGCAATCAGCAGATCATATGCTGATCAATGCACAGCAAATCTATCATGAATAACCAATCCATAAGTCATCTCACAGAGATCCAAACATTCTAGCATTCATTTTGATGTGAAACATAGTGTCCATCAGATGAAATTGGATTTTATTATGTTAAGACATGCTAATCATTATGTTCAATAATGGTTACAAAGTTGGAATTAGCTAGCAATTTTATCTAAAACATGCAAATCCCAAACCAACTATAAGATTGAAACACATATAAACTGCAATTTTTCAATATAAACTTAAGTTTTCAACATAAACAGAAATATAACAAGTTAATAACCAATACAAAATTTACCAACAGGTACTTTAATATATGAATTTTTGAAAAAAAGTTAACAAATTGCCTGAAGCCTATGCTTTTTTGAATCCAATCATAGATATAAATAAACTGCTCTCACTTTCATATGCATCAAACCAATATGTTGCATAATGTAAAGACATAATCTTCTCAATTCACAAGTTATAAATATAAATACAGTAACCTAAAACCTTGCATATGTATAATAGGTGACAGCTGTTCAATTCAAACATGTACATGCAAATCAAATCAGATAATTATTCAGATAATAATAATAATAATAATAATATAACGTACCAACAGGTACTTTAGGTTGAACAACAGCAATCTTAAACAAATCATTCAATTCCTTCTCTCTAGCTTTCTCTTCTTCCTTCTTTTTCTGCAAATCAAAATCAAATTAATAATAATAATAAAACCCTAGAAAGGCTAATAATAATAATAAGGGTACCTTGGCAGCTAGTTTGGATGGATCAGGTTTGGGGATAACATTCTGCTGAAGCGATTGAACGTATTTCTGAACGTTTTTGCTCTTGTTTTTGTTCTTCAGCCCAAATGTTTTGTCTTCCACTACCTTCTGCTTCTTTGCTACTTCCGCTTTCGATTGCTTTGGCGGCATCTTCTTCCGATTAGATGTGTGTTGTGTTCGTAATCGAACCAATTGAATTCAACTGGATTGATGATGAAGTGATTGTATCAGGTGATTTATATTATTATTAGGGTTTTATCGGTTGGCGATGATAGAAGAAGTGGTAGTGGAGGTGACTGCCGAAGGGGTTGCTTGTTTGGTTTTGATTTGGGCAAATGTTAATTATGTTATCTCACTAAATATTGGTTATTTAGTTTTTTTTTTATAAAGTTGACTATTTTTTATGGTTCAGTTTGTTACTGTATCGGTATGGTTTGTTATGTTGACGGATCTTTTCTGTGTGTGGAGATGTAACCACGGAAAAGTTAAGTCGTAATTTTAAACGATCCTATTAATTTTTCAGCTTTTCTTTTTTAGGGTTATTATTTTAAAATCAATTGGAGTTGTGAATTATACCGTCAGGGTGTTTGGTTGTTCGCATAACGGCAGGTCGGATAACTCCTAAAACATGCAAAATCACCATTGCGTCGACCGATCACGTCCTCATGGCGTGTGAGACCTTTTCCTCCGCAACGAAAACCCTTAGAGGTGTACGAAGATTTATGAAGAATTAAGAAAACATATCAACCAATGAGACATGTTAAAAATAGTTAGTTTTTGAAGATTAATTAGGGGTGTATGAAGATATGTGAAAAAAAGTAAATAAAAAAGAAAAGAAAAATAATTTGCCTGGTTGAGAGCCCACCCTTTTTATCTTTGTTTTTCTCTCACTTTGTATTCACTAACCCAATTTTGTCTCCTGAAGAGTAGGAGGTGGTGTTGCAAACCAACCCAAATGAACCTGAGCTCCACCCTGAAGACCTTTAGTGTGTATTGTATTTCAGTATTTGTGAGTGGGTTTATAGCGTGTATGATTGATCACTAATGACTTGTAAATCGTTGTATTTAATTGAGTTTTATCATATGTGGTTACTAATGATATTAGATATACTGATTTCTAATAACTTATTTTTTATTATGATTATAAGTTATGCTCATAGTTCCTTGGTATTATTATACAACGATTTAGATTATTAAAGTCTAATCTGTCACTAGTTTATTAAGATAGTCGTGAATATAAGCACCTAAATTACATATGGAAGTATAGAACGATAAGCCAGGCCCAACTATTTAAGCCCAACCCATATTATGACTTGAGAGACTAAAATCTAAATCAAGAAGACACTGACAGTCCCAAGTCCAACACTCCAACCAAGTCGGTCACCATTGATCGAAAATATTTATTAAAAATGCATAAAATGATTGGCTTGCTTTATTTATTTTTTCTTTTAATATAAAAAAATAATAAAACATTAACGAGAGAAAATGATTTGAATAAACTCCATCAACTACACCATTTTAACTTTTTTTTAATATCATAGAAACATCCAAACGATTTACAATGAAGTGGCAGGTAAGCGGGCAACAAGCTGCGCCGCAACCCTCATTTTAACTAAAAAGCTCATTTGCTGACGTGGCACCACATGTCGCACAACGTCCATAAAGAGTCTTCATCCAGTACAGATGGTCTAAGTTCAATATTTAAGTTTTTCAAAATAGAAGTTTAGAGCTTATAAGTAAATGAAAGTGCTTTTTATTATTAGTTTGTTTAAAATAGATAGATTTGATTATCTTTCAGGACCAAAACTATTTTGACCAACTACAAATTGCATAAAAATTAAATAAGTAAATATTATTTTATAATTAACCTTTTTTCTTCAAACCGACAAATAACTACCCCTAAATTTATTATTTTGCTCACAATGAATTAATGAGGCTTGAAGCCTTACTGGTTACAAAAAAACACACACATTTTTTTAACACTTTGATGTCATTAGACATACAATATGATTTTAACATATAAATGCACAAGTCATTTGGTCCGTTAGTCAAACAAATCAACGGTTTAGATGATGGGGTTGCATGTATCACCTCAAAACTCGGGCTTGTTACTTGTTGAATCTATTCACAAGACATGATGGAAGATTTAAAAAAAATATATTTGTAATGCGCTTACCTTATGACAAAAATAGATTACAAAATCATTACTACAATTCTCAAATCGAATCTCAGAACTACGGGATGCCTTTTACCAATTGTCATATTGGCAGAAAATACCCCCACACATGAAACACGTGCTAAAATAGTCATATTTAATCAATGAGTCTATAGTTTAATGAAATCAAGGTTTGCTTTAGCAAATCCTCATTTGATATTTCAAAACATGTGTTATCAAACTATTTGTTTAGTTAGCCACACCCACCCATACCTACACATGTAACACACCTAGCACCCCCGTATCATTTTTACCCACACACGACACCTCAAGGCATACACTTCATAGATAATTAGCTCACACTTATCTTTTATAATTGAATGTTACTTACACGCATGCAATCATTTCAGTTGGGTCTGGAACATTATTATTGTGAGACCCGTGCTGTAAAATAATAGCAAAAATTACAAAGTCGGTTTTAAAAATTATATAAAATACGTGAAAGTTCATTAGTCATATAAAAAGTAACTATATATAGCGAATATCATATAAAAACAATGTAATGAAGAAAGATGTAGTACCAAAAAGGTATATAATTTGAGTCTTGAGGAAGATACGGCTGGTTTGGTTTGATATTAAGATGCTTTATAAAACTTCTTTTATAAAAAGTCATATGAGTTTATAAGGTGTATTTGTAAATTGCATTTGGTTGTAATAATTGACCATGTCGTACCCTTTCTGTATCTCTTTTGCACAATTGCATTTGGTTGTAATAATTGACGATAAGCTTATTTTATGAACATATAGGTATGCTAGCGAATCATTTTAACATCATCAAAATAGGTAATTAGGGCTAGCAATTTCTGACACGGGCATGATAACACACCACAAGTTAAGCATGTTTGGGTTTGAGTATAATAGGTGATGTGTCCTAAATAGGTTAACACAATTAAAATATGTTTAAGCAGGTCTTAACCAGCTTAGAACTGACTATACCTATTTATAATGTTCAATTAAAAAAATAAAAGAACATACATATATTACTAAAACCCAATTGCTTCTTTCAACCAAAGAGACAAAGACCCATTCCAAATGGCATTATGAATGAGTTTCGTATAATGTTATGATTTTATTTTTATTATTATCTAATGCTAAATATTGTACACTAAGTATGTTATTTATTGTTAGTTAAGACTTTTATATACCTTTTTTTTTAATGTAAAGGATTTTTTCATGGAGCAGATTATTATTACGGATCATAGTTTTTGGTGATCTATATTTTATCTTGTTATTTGTTAATAATTGTATTAAATGTTTCGGGTTGTGTTGGGCCAGTCGTGTTGTGCCACTAAATTGGTGAAATTATTTGTGCTAAACGCTAAACATGTCGTGTTGTGTTTGACATGTTTATTTAATACATTTAGACGTGTTTTGTTAATTGTATAGGTAATATATGCTCAAGTATGTAAGTTATCTTTAACATCAAAATGGCATTTTATTGGCAAAAGTGACTTTGTGTGACCTAAACCAATTCACTAAAATATTTGAAGTCTCATTCATATAATTATAAACATGTCTCTAACACCAAAATGATATGTTATAATCTAAAGTAACTGTGTATGACCTAAATCAACTCGC
Source organism: Bidens hawaiensis (assembly GCF_021521415.1). Lineage (NCBI taxonomy): Eukaryota > Viridiplantae > Streptophyta > Magnoliopsida > Asterales > Asteraceae > Bidens > Bidens hawaiensis. The sequence goes on from NW_027493813.1 coordinate 58,136, forward strand.
TAACACAATTGAAGGCTCATTACAACCCACCATGACCTATTATGACATAAAATCAATTTTTAACTACAATATGGATCACTAACGGACAATTGGCTCACCCGATCATCTTTATTCCTCTAGTACGGTATCATGGGTTGTTAAGCTAGCATGACACGAAAGAAAGCTCATATATCATTGCCGACCCGAACAGGCCATCATAAGGAAAAAAACACATCATAGGTATGAAAATCTCACGAATAAAATTACTTATTTTACTCTCATAGTTACAAGTATAACATAATCTAATTAATTATAACTTTAAATCATGAAATATATTTATAACAAGTTTATCTGTATAATAAATTGTATCTGATAATAAACTCTAACTAACATTTTCTATCTGATCTGATACGAAGAATATTACAAAACTTTTATTATGGAATCGAAATTTTGGTCCATGATTGATGAATGGTGATGGATTCGTATTGAATTTAAGCCACATAACTTATGCTAGTTTAAGTGCTTATATTAAATAGAAAAAAAGATATGGAAATAATTATTTCTTCGAAGATAATTTGATGTCCTCTAGAAATACTTGAGTGGGAGTAAAAAATTTTAAAAAATAAATAAATAAAGTGAATTTTATTAATCTCATTTCTTTTTACAGTTAGCCGATAATAGTCTCATATTAAAAAATTCTCATCATATCTTTTCTCATTGGACCCCTTAAAAAAACTTAAATCCAATTCAAACTAATGTTTTAAGGTTTTCTATTAGAGAAGAATACCAATTGATTGATGTAAAACTTATCTCAAAACGGTGCTCCAAAGGCTTGATTTTTGTTAATGGGAAATTTAAACGCCCGAATTAAAACACTAATTCGTTGTTTAGAGTTAGGGATGGCAAAAAAGCCCTAGCCCGATGGGTTTACCCGAAACTCGAAATAAATGGAACGGGTATACCCGAAACCCGACGGGTATTGGTCGGGTATGAGATTATAATTTAAATATTTTCGCGGGTATGTGATTAGAGATGCCTGGCCCGATTACCCGAAAATGCATACCCGTTTACCGAGCCTTATACCCGAAAAATTCTTTGTATTTTGTAGAATTTTGAAGTATGCATATATATATATATATATATATATATATATATAAAGAATTATATAAAAATTATAATGATACTATTTATTTATTGTAACGCTTACATATATGGAGTACAATATATTTTAATTTGTAATAACTATTGTATAAATAAAATATATAAAAGAATTATAATGATAAAAAAATGTATATGAAAATCCCAACGGGTATACCCGATACCTGATGGGTAATTACCCGACAAATACCCCACGGGTAATGGGTCGGGTATGGGACACCGTTTTATAAACGGCTATGGACATGAGATTACCAATACTTGGCCCTTCGAGGTAAGTTTTACATTAATCGACTCGTAATATCCTCTCAATCAAAAGACTTAAAACATCATTTTGAAATTCGGAAAAAACTTAACGGAATTGTATTTTTTTTTCCAACAGGGGTCTGATGAGAAAAAAATGGCGAAAGGTGGGAATGGTGGCAAGAATTTTTTAAGGTGCGATTTTTATCGGCTAACGACAATAAACTATAATTATTAAAATTCAATTTGCCAAAAAATGGTAGTTGTTCTAATATTTATAAACATAAGAAATAAAGAAGATAGTGAAGGCGAGCACATTAGTTAGTAATGTAAAGGTAAATGATCTTCTAGCTCAATAGCATGGGGTTGATGGTTAAGGCTTGGAATCTATTCGATTCGTCACGACACCGGTATGGTACCGACATTCGTATAACTTACAATACCAAAAAAAAAGTTATTTGATTGCAATTGTGTTTTCATCCTATTTTATCCCCGCATGTCGAGGGAAAAAAATTAAACACAACTGTGAATCCATAAAAACGACTATCGATGCTTATGACTGATACCGGAACAGATGTTGTTCAATGGGAATCAGTTCGAATAAGCACAGTACCAGCACTCATTGCTTACAATACCACGAATGCAACAACGTTTTCAACAAAATTTATATCTAGATGTAGAGAAAAAAATTAAACACAACTGCATATGATTGCCAAATGGATATCGACACATGTTTTACATCAACAAAATAAACCATATAAAAAAATACCACTAGTTCTGATAATACTGATATCGATACCGATGTTCATTAGTCAGAATCGACCCAGCTTGTCACAATACCGGTAAGACACTGACACCCTTATCTCTTAGGACTGCAAAAAAGGTACTCCATTTTGAATACACTCCATTTTCAACAAAATTCATATCTAAATGTTAAAAAAAATAATAATTAAATACAATTGTGTGTGATATACTCAATAAGATATTAACACGTGCTTTACATTGATAACAAACCACAAAACAAATACCGGCACATGTTCCGATAATACCGATGCATGTGTTATTCAGTTGGAATTGGATCAATTCACCACAGTACTCGTATAACTTACGATACCAAAGAAAAATACTCCATTTTTAACAAAATTGATACCAAAATGTAGAGAAGAAAATAAGCATAGTCGTGCATCAACCTTTTTTGAAAAGGTTAACAAACACAAGTAATCAAAGAATTATCTAATTGGATATTAAATATACTGGGTGAAGACGTATATTATTTAAAGATTTAACACTCTAACATATTACAAAAAGATTTAGAAACATACTAAAAAACCATCAAAATAAATTTTTATACTTATTCAACTTTCCACCACCCAATGGTATTTGATGATGCAATTGGGAGGGTTGAAAACCCTTAGGCTAAATGGTATGGTTCATTTGAACCATACCTCCTTATTTGTCACCCCAGTTTTTGCTCTATCATTCAATTAGGGGTAATAACTATTCTCCTCACTTCATGTTTGAGATGATATATAAGGGTGGTGTTTAAACGATGTCATTCTCAAATTTAGGTGTCAAACCCTTTAGTGGTCCAAAGTGGTATATATCCATCGACCTTAGTTGGGGTTTAATGGGCTTGAGAAAACAATGGCTACAATTGCATGGGATATGTTCCTTTTTTGTCTTAATGAGAAAAAGGCGTGGCTCAGAGCCTCAAAAGAAAAAAAAAGAATAAAAAGGTGAAGAAGTCTCCGCCATTAAAAAGATCCACCTTAAAAAGCATAAGATGCGGAGTCGAATTTTTTAAAAATAAGAATAAGAACAAATAATATTCGAGGTATTCCCAACAACATTAATATCATTACTTTTTGTTTTTTCTAAACTTTTCTAAGTTTCTTCAAAGACTTTTCTAAATTTTTGTCCTTTGTTTTTTGGGATGCCGTACCATGATGAATAAATATAACTAAATTAATATTATCATTAAAAAAAATATATTTTTAACAAAATACTTTGGTTGATTAAAAGCAATGTTGCAAAAATCGCTAGACAGTCCTTAGGCGGCCGACCTTCTTAGAGGGAGTACTCTGAGTACTCGGAGAGTACTCGGACATGATAAATATAAATAAAATTAATTTTTGGGTAATATATATATTTCAAATATCATAAGTTTACTAATATTTATAACAAAATAAATGAATATCAGTATAAATAAGAGAAATATTTTTAAACACTAAATTATTATAAAAAATGTTAATCATTAATTAAAAAAATTATATTCGTTCTTTAATATTATAGAAATACGAATTATGTTGCATTTTTTAAGTGAAAATAGACCCAAGTTAACCGACTAGATGTGATTCTGACTAATGTTGACCACCTTTGAACAATTTTTATTAACTAGACGGAGTTAAAGAAACTCCCCTCGGCGTCATACCTTGTAGCGAGTACTCAGAGAGTACTCGGCCTTGTAGACCTACTTTACAACATTGATTAAAATTAAAGTCATTATTTTTTTATTACACTATCATGTATATTAAATGTCTCCCAAGGAATCATGGGACTGCAAAGATTTGATGATTATAATTTATAGGATAGATTAGGGGCTGGTAAAAAAAATATATGTATATTGTATCTACTACATTTAGAATTCATTGAATACCCGTTATCCCAATCTTTTTCCAAAAAACATTACACAATATTCCCATGTAACATAATATTAAACCAAACATTATCTATCTATTCTTATATTTAATAATTTTTCTTACAACCCCATATGCAAACATTTCTCTTTTTCTTTGAAGCATGTCAAAATAATAAAATATAAGATACATAATATGAGATACGTAACAATAAGTTTGCGCCTTTTAATAAATGGATCCACCGTCGCGTCCTTTATTTAGCAACCGTCGTATAACCGCCACCACTAGATACCTATAAATATGTCATCATATCCTTTCATTCTCCTTGATACGTAGTCATTGTCGGCACCAATGCCTTTGGGAACCAATCGCTATTGACACACCATAAGGCGAAATGAGAGAGAAAGCCGGCAGCTTGATCGCGATAGCAAGAGCGTTGGCTTCCCGCAAGTCGGTCGATGGGTTCGAAACAAAATGTTTTAAGACACCATATCTTAAGACGTTTTCGCCACGAGAAGATGATGAAGAACCTGTTCCCCAATCCTTTTTCAAAACATACCTTTATTTATAAAATTGCTTCATTTGTTACAAGAAGGTTATCCTATAATGATACAAACTTTGGATAATAAAAATTTAAAGAAACGTTTAAACCAACATGTTCATTCATTCATCGCTTCAAGATGTAAAATGAGGCAAACACGTCGCGGCACACCATTTAATCACGCACAACGATTTGATCCATGCAACCATCACATTGTTTCTCTTAACTGCTAACCGGTAACCGCTAGCACTCTCGCCTATAAATTATCGTCATATCCATCGGTTCATGATGACCGATGGGCAAAACGTTGTTGGTGAATATGGAATAGGTTAGTTATGACTGGGTCTCGAAAGATTGATGGAAATCGCATGCGACTGTGTTTAATTTGCGTAACATGAATAGTCAGATAACATCCCTAATAAATTATCTATTAAAGTTTTCTTTTTAAAGAAAATTCATGACAAAAGTTTATAAAATTTTAGAAAAAATTAAAATCGGTTACATTCCTTTTCAATGAAAAATTAATATTAATTTGTTGTATGGTCACTTATATTCAAAGATATATATCGTATGTAAACGTAATATTACAATCTAACCAAACACAAATAAACCGTTGTAACGCACGGGTAGCGATTAATGCAATCATCACATACATTGTTGGATAATTTTTTTCAACAAATTAAACTTTTAGGGTTTGGGTGAATTTTTCTGGTTTGTAAAGGTGTGTGTATGTGTTGTGCGATAAAGATTGTTAGATAAATAAATAGGCGGAGTGTATGATTTATTTTTTTACATGGAGACAATTAATTAATTTTAGGGATAATATATATAATGAAATCATCGCATACATTGTTGGATAATTTTTTTCAACATATAAACTTTTAGGGTTTGGGTGATTTTTTTTGGTTTGTAAAGGTGTGTGTGTTGTGCGATAAAGATTGTTAGATAAATAAATAGGCGGAGTGTATGATTTATTTTTTTACATTGAGACAATTAATTAATTAATTATAGGGATAATATATATTTAAATTCTATTTGTACGGTTTTGATCTATTTTATTTTGCATTTATTTTTCAAAGTTGTTGTACTAACTGAAATTATTTGATAAATAAATTCAGATATAGTATAGTACATAGAGTCTCACTACATCAAGGTTTATTTCGGTTGCTATACTTACTATATGAATTAATGTTGATACTATGTCAAATGTCATAATAAGCTTAACCAAGTCAATACTTACCGAATTCCCGCCGCAATGCACGGGTAATTTTGCTAGTTTGATAAATTTAGAAACGTTACTAATATAAAATAGGATTTTTTTGGTTTTGGTTTTCAATTTACATAGCTTGGTTTATAAAATTAACCCTATTAATTATTAGCAATTATGTATAGTATACATGAAAAAGGCATGTTACCAATTGGTTGTTGGTCCATTGACAAATGCACAACTTTTAAATTTCAAATTTCTTTGATTGCGAGGGTTCGAAAGGTTTTTGAGTTTAAGTCATACAAACAATAAAATATACAAACGATAAAATAAAGTCACGGTTAAAAAACAAAAAAGAAACGATAAAAAAAAGCGCATGTTGATGTTGTAGGATTGTGGTTGGTTCACTTGGCAACGCGTAATTATGCAATGCCATCTTTTTTTTTTCTTATTTTCTCATGTTAGTTTTTCTTTTAATTTTGTATATGTTTTATTAGGACTTGTAAATTTATGTTTACGATTTAGTGTTGATGACATTAGCACCGACCAAATTTGCTTCAGTTCGTCACCGCAATGTGTGGATTTTTTTCCTCTTCGCCACTTTTGTTTATTTCCTTTTATTTTAAATATATCAATTTGTTGTATTTGGGTGTTAACGAATTCTCTTTTTTTTTTTAGTTTCCGTGTCGTAACCCTGTTGGTGCATGTTTTGTAACAGATGATCTTTTGTGTTTGTTAGAATTGAGAGCAACGGTCAAAGGGGAGTCTGTTGGTGCATTTTGTGACCGTCGCTATGCAATTCTGATCAGCGGAAACGAAGTACGAAGTTAGAACAACTTCACCATAGGCGAAGTTGTAACAACTTCTGCCATAGGCGAAGTTAGAACAACTTCGCCTTAGGCGAAGTTATAACAACTTCGCCTACTGGCCCAAGCCCAAGCCCGCGAAGTTGTGTATCTATATATATGTGTGTCTTGTTTAGGTTTGAAAAATCCAAAAAAGTTATAGGGTTTTGTGATCAGTTTATTTGTCTAGAGAGAAACCGATAGGGAGAGTCGTGTGGGACGGCCCGAGGTAGAGCTCACCTCGGGTCGGCCGTCATTTGTTTTCGTGTTTGGTATGTAATGTGTTTCGGTTATTATATAAAAGATCTGCAGATGCGTTTATCCCATTCGTGTGTTTGTTCGTGTGTTTGTATGTGTGTAATCGTGTTCTTCGTCTTCTACACCAATAAACGAGTCTAGGAGGATTCCGCACTCCTAGACCTCGTGCGGATCTCGTATCGATCGTCGACGCCCCGCGCGGGGACTTACAAGTGGTATCAGAGCCTTAGGCTCTTATGCTATGGTTCGAGATCTGCGTTTTGGTGTTTCTGGCACGTTTCTGATGCGTTTTTGGCCGAACAGCCGCCGCAGGCGAAGTTATGGGGTTCAGGCGAAGTTGTCGTTAAATTTTAGGGTTTATGCGAAGTTAAGGACAGGCGAAGTTAAGGACAGGCGAAGTTGACTTTTAGGCGAAGTTGACTTTTAGGCGAAGTTGACTTTAGGCGAAGTTAAAAAAAAAAAAATTTGTTTGGAGTTTTCGTCTGTATGGCCAGGTGTACACGATTATTGTGAGACCTAAGACGTTGTTCCGTCAACGAGTGAAACTTGTTATCTCTTGGTCTTACGTGTGAACAAATACGTGTCAACTCTGGATTTGGAGTTGAGGTTGTGAATGGGATATTGATTGAAACTGGATATTGACACATATTTGGGTGTTTGTGGGCAAATGAAATAGTTGTTGTTCGAGGTTGACCAACTGAAGAAAGTCAAATTGAACTGGAGGTTTTCGTCATTACTGGATTGCGGTCAGAGCATATTATTTATGTTATTTTCAAGGCGTTCGAGAATTGGATCCTGAAACGTGATGCTTATTTATTAAAGTGAAAATTCTGGAACAAGTTGGATTTAATCGGGAATTAAAGTGTTTATGTTCTTGATCGGTATCCCTGGTGATTGAAAATGCTTCGGATTAATTAATGGTCATGTGTGTTAGATTCTGTCAAGGTGGTTTTGTGATGAAATTGATCACTTGATGTTGAGTAGTTGAAGATTAAACCTTATCGTATGCCGACGTGTTGGTGAAGTTGTGGAGGGAGCCCAACTTCACGTGTTGGTGAAGTTAGAAGAACTTCACGTGTTGGTGAAGTCAGAAGGACTCACGTGATTGGTTGAGATGATCAATTAGGCACGGGGATGCATGCATTTCAAAGACCTCAATCTATATAGTCGGAGAAGCTTACACTGAAGGGGAGATCTGATATGGAAGACGTTGGGTGATTGGTAGATTTGTGAAGCTACAAGACAGTTTCAGACTCGGCTGGTTGAAGAGCAAACAGAAGATCATCAGTTAAGAGGGAGTCTGTTGGTGCATGTTTTGTAACAGATGATCTTTTGTGTTTGTTAGAATTGAGAGCAACGGTCAAAGGGGAGTCTGTTGGTGCATTTTGTGACCGTCGCTATGCAATTCTGATCAGCAGAAACGAAGTACGAAGTTAGAACAACTTCACCATAGGCGAAGTTATAACAACTTCGCCATAGGCGAAGTTGTAACAACTTCTGCCATAGGCGAAGTTAGAACAACTTCGCCTTAGGCGAAGTTATAACAACTTCGCCTACTGTCCCAAGCCCAAGCCCGCGAAGTTGTGTATCTATATATATGTGTGTCTTGTTTAGGTTTGAAAATCCAAAAAAGTTAGAGGGTTTTGTGATCAGTTTATTTGTCTAGAGAGAAACCGAGAGGGAGAGTCGTGTGGGACGGCCCGAAGTAGAGCTCACCTCGGGTTAGAGGTGCACAAATCGGTTTTTTTAAAAAAACCGGTTCGGTTAATAACCGGACCGGTTAATAACCGGTTTTTTTGTATGAAAACCATAACCGGTCAAACCGGTTAGGACCGGTTTAGGAACCGATTAGAACCGGTTAATAAACCGGTTTTTTTATGAACCGGTTTTTTAATAACCGGTTAACCGGTTTTTTTTTTTTTTTTTTTTAAATAACCATTATTTTTTCACAGTATAAACAAACCGGTAACTACAAGCATTAAATCGTTATCGCATATTCGTAACTCAAAAATACATAACTTTCATTTATAGCCTTTACATTAAAAATACAAACATTAAATCGTTATCGCATATTCGTAACTCAAAAATACAAACATTAAAGAATGCTTAGACACGATTACATTAACAACTTGCTGTTTTTTACTCATTATTTTCATCGCTACCCGATCCCGAGCTATTCCTTAGGTAATCGTCGTACGCGGCTTCTTCATCGGTCATTGGTTGAGTGTGTCCTTGATTGACCTAGTCTTCATACAAGCCCGCCTCATAGTCCATTTCCCCCTCGAGTGAGCGTTGATGTTGTGCCCTATCTAAAGAGTCCAAGTAATCCTTGTAGCAAATAGACATCTCTACAGCTGGTGGAGTGAGTCGAGTCCTCCTAATCGATATAACCCTGCCAGAAACAGAAAAAGCAGACTCCGAAGCTACCGTGGAAGCTTGGACCGTTAGTAAATCTTTGGCCATGGCGGCGAGGATCGGAAACTCATCCTCCTTACCTCTCCACCAAGCCAGCAAATCAAGACTTCTAAATTCATCTGGAGTCATGTGTTTCACAAAGTTGGTACCACCATACCTTCCAAGTTCACTGCTTGGGGTGTTTACCTTTTGACGTTTACCGGCGTCTTCCCAAATCATGTAGTACATCCCCATTTCAAGGTCGGTTTGGGATTGGGATTGGGCAACAGCTCTTAACGAGTCATGAATTTGGGAAGACGACCCGTATTTTGTAAGGTAAACATCATACATGTTAGACAAGGTGGTGTTGAAAGCATTCTTTAAAGTTTGGTTATAATAGGGGTTTTGATCGTCGTTTAACTCTAGCTCATCACAAATTTTTTCTATTAAAGCTTCAACACCACCAACATTTATGCAAGGGTTTAACGCAGCAGCACATGTCAAAACAGCGGGTAGTTGTTGAAAATATTTTCTAAATTTTTCTTTCATTTTTACACCCATATCAAAATAAGGTGCACCCCTACAATGAAGTTCACCCAACTTTGTGCACATGACAGCAATTTTTGGTAAAACAATGGGGCTTGTTGGATAGTAAACCCCGGATAAACTAGTTGTGCAAGATTTAAAAATTTGAAGGACCTCCGTAACGATCTCAATCAACAACCAGTTTCTAGGATCGTACGGTGCACATTTACCCCTATTTGACATTATTTGATGAAACGCAATTAGTGATTCTTTTTGTTGGATGGCTTTCTCAAACATATCACAAGTCGAGTTCCATCTTGTTGGACAATCCCAATTGGGCCCCAACCATTGACAATTAGCTTCATCACAAAATTTTTTGTATCTTGAAAATGTTTTATTGTTGCTAAAAACATCTCGTAACATTCTTTTAAAATTGTTTCTTTGCGTTTCGATCACGTTTAACCCATCTTGCACGGCCAAGTTGATAATATGTGCAATGCATCGGCTATGAAAAAACGCTCCATCACAAATAGGTTTATACTTTAATTTTAAATGGCCAACCGCGGCCGTATTGTTGGACGCGTTATCAAACGAAATTGAAAAGATTTTATCTTCAATCTTGTATTGTCGAATGACTTTATCCAAGAGTTTAAAAATATTTCTACCCGTGTGCGGGTAATCAAACAATTGAAACGCAACGGTTCGTTTCATCATTTGCCACGACTCGGGGTCAACCCAATGAGCCGTCACACAAATGTATGAGTCGGGCGAACCATTAGGTACCGACCACACATCCGTTGTTAAGTTTACACCAGTTTGTAAGTTTGAAAAATATGAAATTAGTTCGGATTTAGCGTTTTTCCAAGCTTTAAGACAATCTCTTCTAAGGGCCGAACGACTTACGTGTTGGTAGCGTGGTTGAACATACTTTTGCATCATCTCCATGAATTGAGGGTTGTCGAAGTGGTTGAAAGGAAGTGTATTTTGAATCACAAAGTTTGAAAACTTTTGACGTACCGCTTCAAGGTCGTACGTAAACACCGTTCCTTGATTCGTCATCTCCGGCTGCGAACTACTTCCCGATTCGTCCTTCAAGGCCTTGCAAAAGGGCCTTGTACATGCGCTTTTAAAGTGGAGTTTGCATCTTTGCCATAAAACTTCAAACAATGTTTGCATCGAGCTTTTTGGCTACCGTTAGACATTTCGCATAGGTCGAAATGTTGCCAAACATCATGGTTTCGTTTCGTGGGGATGACCCGAACGACCGTTTCTCCCGTGTTCGAGGCACCCATGTTGACGGATGAAGTAGCACTTTGGGAGGCCATGATAATCGATTACGAAATTAGAGCGTATGGAGTGGTAATGTGGTATAATAGAGCGTGAGATAACAAAATAATCGCGTATGAAATAAACGTTTAGAGCGTTTGGAGCGTTTGGAGTTGTATAATCGAGTGTGTTCTAACCAATACCCAACCTAAACTATATATAGATGTTTGTGGGGGTAGAATGGTAAATAAAAAAAAACGGTCAAAAACAAGAAAAAACGGCTATATAGACGTTTCTCAACGGCATAAACCGGTTTTTAACCGGTTAACCGGTTACTAAAAAACCGGTTAACCGGTTTTTTTATAACGGTTATAAACCGGTTTATAAAAAACCGGTTAACCGGTTTTTTAGTAACCGGTTACTTAAAAAAACCGGTTTTTTTTTTAACCGGTTTCAAAACCGGTTTGAGCTCTAAAAAGTAAAACCGATATACAAACCGGCGGTTTGCAAATCGGTCAAACCGGTTTACAAAAAACCGGTTTTTAAAATAACCGGTTTCCGGTTTAAACCGGCAAACCAGTTCGGGGACCGGTTTTTTTGAACATCTCTACCTCGGGTCGGCCGTCATTTGTTTTCGTGTTTGGTATGTAATGTGTTTCGGTTATTATATAAAAGATCTGCAGATGTGTTTATCCCATTCGTGTGTTTGTTCGTGTGTTTGTATGTGTGTAATCGTGTTCTTCGTCTTCTACACCAATAAACGAGTCTAGGAGGATTCCGCACTCCTAGACCTCGTGCGAATCTCGTATCGATCGTCGACGCCCCGCGCGGGGACTTACAAACCCAAATACCCAATAACGGCCGAATACATGTCGATTAGCAACTGCAATTCGCAGTTTTGTTTTTTCTTAAAATAAATTAAATTATTGTAGTTGCCCGTTGTCAAATTTATTTTTTTGTTTCGTGTCGATGTCGTAACTTGATACCCACCGAATTTGTGTCAACTCTCATCTGAACCGTGCAAGTAATTTTACCAAAAAGTTACACATCTTTAGATATATTTTATAACATAAAATATACGAGTGGATTCTATTTATGTGTTAAATTTTTTGGGGTTTATTGTCATGATCGTTACCAACCTATCGACACTGACTGAATTTGCGACTTTGTATTGCTGCAACGAGACGAGTTTTATTACCCACTTTTACTTAATATTAATATGAAAAGTTGGTGTCACGAAAAAGAAATTCAAGTTTGATTGCCCATGTGGCAAGCTGCGGCAGTGCCACGTAAGTGTTTTTTTTAATATCTTATTTTCTTTGAAGGATATATATATATATATAGATAGATAAAGGATCCAATACAATAATCCCTAATCGTACATTACGTACGCGACTCGCATCCCCGTCGATTTCAAATAACACGCGGTGGCAATATTGTAATATTCATCAAATCGTTATTCCCATCGATTTCATCCACCTTCAACATGACCGTTCAGCAATCCATCACCCTCAAACGATCCTGTCCACCTTCACCATCCAATGATTCCGTCCACGGTACACCATCTTCCTCCGTCACGACCTGTTGATAAAATTGACCAATTGAAATTGAAATTGTTGAACTAATTGACCAATTAAACTTTGAAATTGGTCCAATTAATCATCAATCTGAAGTTTCAATTGATCAATTTTGAGTTTTGAGTGATGGGTTTTAACTGAACGTTTAAAGTTTTAAGCGCCATTTAAACCCAGTTGCAGACGTTCCATATTTTGTTCATATGATCGAATCAATTATCAAATTAACGGTCGATTAACGAATATTTGATGATTATGAGATTATATGAAGTGATTTCAGTGTTGAATTTCATGTTTACAGGTGTAAAATTTTTTTTCTGTTAGTTTTAGAAGTTCTGAACACCCAGAACTTCTTAGAACTTCTAAAGTTTATCAGAACTTCTAAACTTTTTTTTAACACCCAGAACTTCTTAGAACTTCTAAACTTTATCAGAACTTATAAACTTTTTTTAACAACCTGAACTTCTTACAACGTATTAGAAAATTTCAAAGATGTTTATTGTTTTTTGAACACCCAGAACTTCATTGAACGTTTTAGAAAGTTTAAATATGCTCTTTTTTGGTCAGAATGTTTAAAGGTCTTCAGTTTTGTTTCAGAACGTTTAAACATAATATTTTGAACCCTAATCAGAGCTCGATTGAGTGCGTTATTTCTGCAAATCCATAATCGATTGATGATTCTAAAGCCTCTTACACATCAATTCGATTGATTAAATCATCAATTTTGGTGTTTATTTTGGTCAGAACGTTTAAACTTTGAGCAGAACGTTTAAACATGAACCCTAATCATAGCTCAATTAAGTGTGTTAATTTGTATTTTCATAATCGATTGATGATTCTAAAGCCACTTACACATCAATTCGATTGATTAAATCATCAATTTTTGATTAATTTGAAGATTTTTAATGTTCAAGGACGTTCTATTTTAATTTTGGTTTTTGACTTTAGAGATTTCATACTTTAAGCTGTGATTAGAGTTTAGAAATTGAATTAGATTGAGCGACAAGTTCCGAATTTGGATCAGAGTTGATTTGTAACCAACGAATTTTGATCGCGAACTACTGTTGGGTTATTTACGAAGTTGCCACCGCGCGTTTTTTAATCAAACGCTTTGGAATGTCGCGTACCTAATGTATGATAAGCCATTATTGTACGTTAACCCACCCCATATATATATATATATATATGTTGGGTGAAGGGTGTATTAACTTACGTAGCAATTTAGTGCCGCTATTGTTGATATCGAACAAACTCATGTATGTTCGCAACGATTTTTATTTTGTTTTAAATATGTTAATTTGTTGTTTTTTTAGCGTTGACATTTTTTTTGTTTTATTGTGGTGTCGTAACCCGATACTAATCAAGTTCACGTCGACTCTAAATCAGACCACACGAGTTTTACCAACCGACTACACGTCATTTTAAATATGTTTTTCTTTATCATAAGTTATATGGGTCCCAATATTATTTTGGGCATTTACTAGTTTATCTTTTGAGTTTATGGTCGTTAAAGTAACAAACATAATCAATATCAACCAAATATGCGTTCACTCAATGGATTTTGTTACATAGTTATTAATTAACCACAATATATTAACTACAAAGTGCACTCGGTTAGTATACTACAAAGAAAAAACACCACACAATATATGTATATATATATATATATATTTTGCAATTACCTGTATTTCTAGATGAATCCATTTAAGAGTATCTTCATTCTCATGAAACTTACAATGTTTTATTAATGATAAAGTATATATTTAAACATCATAGACAATTGATAATAGGACCCATCCTTGAAAGGGTTGATAACAATCTAAACATTGACTTTGATCGAAAGATCAACCCCTAATCGTCATTTAAAGGGTTTATGTGACCACTAAAATTGGTCTCAGATAATTGTTTTTACTAGTGATAAGTAGAGTAATAAAAGATACATACATATATATACATATGTATGTGAACCCTGTTTAAAAATAAATTAACCCATACCAAATGTCGACCTATATAGCTCATAATACAAAGTTGAGAAAGCAATGGACCACAACCAATTTTTTTAAAGAAATAAATACTATAAAATACCAAGGACACAAAATATAATATATTAGTTTTCTATATATAAAAAAGTATTATTAAAAAAGTTATGTCAATGACCAGAATATTGTCACCTCGACCCAAAATTGATGCGAGAAAGATGTTGAATGATCAAGGATACCATAAAATCACTTTGATCAACTAAACGTATGTGACGCTCGGAGATATATACATATAGAGAGAGATAAAGGTGTGTGTATATATATAGAGAGAGAGAGAGAAAGAAGAGAGAGAGAGAGAGAGTGGGAGAGAGAGAACACAATTGAAGGTTGAAATTGTTTTGGTGTTTCAAATAGGGGACCTTGTGGACTTACAAATAGAGGAAATGATTGGAATCCACTTGTTGCTTATGTGTTTCACTAATCTTAGAAAATGGCTTCATGGCCACACAAATAATGTTAGAATCTTTTTGTTTGTGGCAACAAACTCTAGTGATCAAACTCCATGTGAAGTTATTCTTTTCAAGTGCACAACATACTTCTAATGATATCCACATAAACCTAATATGTTTCGATTCTTAGGGTCAAAATAATTATAATTAATCACGTTTAATTAGCATATCAACGTTGTACATGTGTTTTAAATGGCCTTTTGAAGGTTGGTTATCCAATTCCATCACAAGATTTATGCCAAACTAAACATGTCACCTTGTTTCATAGTGAAAAGAGAGCCGTCTACCTTTTTTAAGGATATGATCAATTCAAGCACTTTCAATTGTTGATATACTATTTCTTGTGTGAAACATTTAGGTTGACCAAACAATATGCAAAATAAAGTTAAAAAGACTAGAAAATATATATATATATATATCCTTCAAACTCTAATATGGTAGCGGTTGTGTTATCTGTCTCGATAGTAAGTCATTGATCCTTTAACTTTGTCCGATTGATGATACTTGTGTATTGGTGATGTTTGTGTATTGATGGTCTAAAAAACCATAGAATCATATCACTTCTATGGAACTTCTTTGGACGTTTTTAGTTCACAAGTCGTACACCCACCCATGGTAATATCAAGACTTTTTAATAGGTTACGGGTTTGATCGATGCCCCCGAAGTTTTGTTGGGGTCTAATTGGCCTGTAACTGTTTATGTATGAATTAAGGGTTGGGTTGGGTTAAGGCCTATCCGGCCTTTTGGTCGAGTTCTCAGGCTAGCTGAAAGATATTCACTCATATCCATAATTAATGTATCCAAAACGCATTGGTGATATTTGAGGCAGGAATCCCTTATGATCTACTATTTCTTCTCTAGACATAATAATGATAGATTCGCCCAAGGTGTCACAAACCAGTTCCCCCCGTCCGTTTATGGCTCATATTCGTTGATGAGGTTTGGACCACTATCCTAAACCAAAAAGAATGACATTTTCTTCTCTCTCTTATTTTTCTCACGGAATTCACAAATTTGTTTTTTGGTTGTCCGAGTGAAACTTTCTATGAGGCCAACCATCATGGATTGCTTTCACTTAAGCGTGCATTGATAATCATGGTGCCCAAAACATGTGTTGTGATATTTGATGCATTGCATTTTTTATGAGGCGGTAACTCTTTTTATGAAACAACAAAACACCACAAGATTTATCTAAAATGTTATGTAGGTGGAGTTGGTTGTTTATTTATATATATAGGAGAGAGAAAAGAGCATTACGTACCAATAAAGTGTGTTAAAATTTGAATATCCGAAGTTTCAAAATGCCCAAAAATTTCGGTTAGTGGATTTTGATATCCAAATTCGGATTTGGGTTTGGATATTCCAAAAAAATCCGAATTCTAAAAATAATATTTAATATATGTAAAAAATTATTTTATAATTTATAAAAAAATTATTTAGATATTTGAAATATGTGAATTTAAAAAAAATAATAATTTAATAACTAAAAAAATATTTTTGAGAATTTGGGTACCCCAACATTTAAAAAAAAAACTATCAGAATTTGAATCCGAACATTTCAGACATGAATTTTTAACTTTTCGGGTTCAAATTTACAATTTATATAGGCTTGATTTCAAGTTCAGACTTTTTCACACTCTGAAATATAATGGGTATCACTGTAAATGAAAAAAAAACAAAAACAAAAACAAACTATTGATGACATCTTTGAGTGAGCTAACTAATCATTTACTTGACACTAATTATGCATTACATGTATAATGAAGTAAATATCAAGATTAAGAGTATCCATGCCATTACATTTATATGTAAGAAACCATTCTTACATATTATATTCAAAATATTAGCAATAATAAAAAGTTTCCATAATTATTTGTAAGCTCCCAATTTTCACATACCTAACTTTTAAAAGAAATAAACAATAAAAGTCACCAAACTTATAAACACTTTTGATCTTTTAAATATGGGAAATTATTGTAATTTATAAGCTACATGTTGTGATGTAGTCCATATGTTTAGCAAATGGCCTATTGGCCACAAAATAGTGACCGAATCTTTTATTCAAAAATGCAACGCCATAAATTCTAGTGGTCAACCTACATGTGAATTTATTCCAAATATATGTCCTTTGATATCCACATAAACCTAAGATGATTTGATTCCCAAGGTCATAGTAATTAATCACGCTTTATTAGCATAACAACATTATGCATGTGCTTTATAGCTTTATGAAGATTAGGATTAGTTATCCAATAATGCATAAGATTTACACGGTAATTGTTTTCCGAAAACAATATTCTCTTTGTTGTTTGTGTCCGAAAACCTTAGTATTTGCTTACATATTCATACAGTCAGTGATGCATCATCGATTGCGATCATAACCATAGAATCATAGATGATTTCCAACAAATCATGTAAAATTATAAAATAAAGAGATGAATATATAATCATTCGTTTCCAATCTTTTTTCAATTTTGTTAAATCTTAACATTGGATTGCCTACTGCTAGTTACTTCATGAAAATACGTTGAAGCCAACACAAGTACTAATACCTACCCTCACCAACCCTCCTAGTTAGATATATGTCATTGTTGTACATACCTACGCTTATCATAACTTATTCTATACTTTTTTAGTTTTTTAATTCCATAAATTATTATTTCTTTAATTTCAAAATACTTTATATTCAAAATTGCTTTTTAACAAAAATAAAATTAACAATAAGTTGATGGACAATCTATTAGTGAATGATCATAGAATCCGTTGGTAATTTATTGTTAATATGAGAATTCTGAAAGCTTAGAGCATTAATGGAGGTGTTGTTTAGATGTCTTAGCATTGTCTACTTGTCTACCTCACGAATGAATATGAACCCCTTCTCTCTCTCTCGTTTTTCATTTGTGGTGTTCATCTTCATAGATTTCTTCCACTCTTTGTCCGGATCCCTCCATCCCTCCCTGTATGGACCACGAATTCTCACAAGCGTCATGTTAGGAAGCTCTTAGTTCTTTTTGTAAACTTTTAATGCTAATATTGTCACACCCCGACCAAAGGCGGCGGAACATGCCGGGGTGCAACGATTGCTCATAAGCGCATAACACTATTTAAAGCGACAATATTTAACAAACTCATTTCATTTCACAACATCGAAAATGTCACATAACCAAATATTCATAACTCAAATACAACAAAATATAGCAAATCAAATATTGTTCATTTTTGCAAATATCCTAACGGTATTTGTGACGTTTTCTTCACCGAACTCCATAATCAACCTAGATGCAAACCTGTAACATTTCATAAAATAAAGTTTATCAACACAAAGGTTGGTGAGCAATTCATAAGTTTGAACAATAGATATATAGTATGAAAAGCCACAAAACTATTATACAAAAACCATAAATAATAGCTATAAACTTGGATAAATAGTTATTGCTAACAAGTTAGCGACAACCCAACTATAAGGGGTTGCCAAATAGTTTAGGATTTTATAGTTATCGTTAATTGCATTACGTTAACGACACCTTGCCATGAGGGGTTGTCAAATGGTCTAGGATTTATAGTTCCACCATCCAAAAGCGATAAACGCATAGTCAAATAAGCATAGAACACCAAATCGAGCAATTATTCAAGTAAGGTATACAACAACGTTTGTGGTTTAA
Source organism: Bidens hawaiensis (assembly GCF_021521415.1). NCBI lineage: Eukaryota > Viridiplantae > Streptophyta > Magnoliopsida > Asterales > Asteraceae > Bidens > Bidens hawaiensis. The sequence continues at coordinate 76,910 of NW_027493813.1, forward strand.
AACCCAAGTATAAAACATTTAGTTTAGATAAGTTGAAATGTCACCCCCAAAATAAAAGATAGAAAACGGGGTATGAAGTTACTCACGTTCAAGTAATAAACTTGAAAGATTGATTATTTGGAGATTTGCCGGAACGACGAGTTTAACGTATAAAGCCTAAATAAAAGAAAGTCTTAGATTTAGAAAGGTTGTCTTGAAGATCTTTAAATAAAATAATTGTTGCAAAAACTAATCAATTAAAGTTCAAGGTTTAAAATGTAACTATTTAAAAATTTATAATAATAACCCTTTTAAAAAATGTAAGTTTGCTCAAAACCGGGTTAAAGTATATAACCTTAATATTTACTTAACCAATGTTAAGTAATAAGGTGGAGAAAATGCTAAAATGCAAATTCCATTAGGCTAAAGATACTAAAATGGGTTTTTAACGAATGTTCGGGTTGTCGGTTCGGGTCTTGACAAATGGTAAAACCCAAAGTCAACTTTCCAAAATATTAATTGTTATGTGATAACTCATTAAAACATACTAACACTTAACCAAGTATGTAGATCTATTGTTTAGAACTAACAACGCACGTTAAGCGAGTGTTCGGTTTTGTCGGTCCAAACTATGTTATGAGATCAAGTTGGATCCAACTATTCCAAGTACTTAAGAAAATAATTAAAATCAGTTTGTAAACTATTTTTTAAAGAAATATACAAGTCTTGATAGCTAAAAACACACTTGTGTGTCTTAAGCGAGTAAAAGTCGGTATAGTTCAGTTTGGTTCGGTCTCCATCTCACAAATAGTTCATAGATGGTTTCTACATGCCCAAATATCATAGAACTTGTATATTGGTTTATAAATGAAGAAAACTTAAATTTTACAACAAAAAAAGTTAACTACAAGTCTTTTAAGCAAAAGTTTCGGTTTAGTTCGGTTTCCATCTCCCAACGAGTTCATAGATGGATTCCATATGCTTAATATCAAAGAACTTGTAAAAATGATTTTTGAAACTCAAATCTAGCAATAAACATGTTTAAACAACTATTTTAACAAAACTAGTAAACAAAAGTTCGGTTTCCGGTTTGGACTAGTTTCGGTTAAACCGAGGTTAGTCTTATACAAACCCACACCATGGAACTTGTAAATAAGATGAACAAACTAAAGGGTTAGAAGTTAGTCATAAGTGATATGTATAATAAGTTATGTGTGTGTAAATATATATCAAGAACACAAAGTCCTCCATGACGCCTTGCCTTATGACATTCGAAACTTAACCAACCGTAACAAATAAAGGAAACAAGGGGTATGTATTATATATATGTTGTACCACCATATTCAATAGTTAGTAATGTTAGATGAACAAGTTAGAATGAAAGACTATAGTTAGTTTGACTTGAGAAGTCAAAACTTCAAGAATACATAAGAAATAACAACCTTGAATCTATGGAGCTTTGAGAGAGTTTTTGGAGATGTAGCAAGAGTAAAATGAAGAAGATGGGTGTGTATATATAGGGAAGGAGTGAAGGGTTGGGTATAAAGATTCTTTTATGGTTTGCAAAAAATGGGTATGTTTAAATGGTCAAACAATGCATAATATAAAAAAAACCAATATTTTTTATATTTTATATATTTTAAATGACAAGATCCAATATTTTATATATTTGAAATGTTCGGGTTACAAACAGGTTGGGTTTACATAACAAAAGTGACTCGAAATTAACGAATTTCACAAATACCATCGAATATTTACTTATTGTGCATGAAATCCGTCATAAATAACTTTTCAAATAATTCACCCTCTTTATATCAATTTTTTTTCTTCTCTTTCTTACATTAATTTTTTACTCACATCAATAAATTAAATAGTTTCTATCAATGTATCCACAAGTTCTCACATCATAAACCACTTATAAACGGATTATAAAGATGGTGCATACCCCATGAAGCCTCTCTTGTATGACTATCGCTTTGTTTCCGAGTTCAACTTAAGGAAGAAAAGGGATGAAAATAAAGGGAGACTTGTGTTCCTGAGTTTCATTTAAGGAATGAAAGAATAAAAATAGTGTTCCCGAGTTTCATTTAAAGAAGAAAAGGAAATGAAAAGAAAGTGGGGGCTTTTGTAGTGCAAATTCTTTCTTTCCTTTTTGGAAGGAATCGGATGGAAGGAAAGGAATGGAGAATCAGAAAGGAAAGGAAAATGAAAAGAACGGAAAGGAAATGAATAAAAATGTTTTCATTTCCTTGATTAAATGAGCTCGGGAACACAACGTATGTGTTGTGATTTGTGAAGGTGGTTCATTAATCAAAATGTGATGTCACGTCACTGTCACACAAGCAATGAAACATTAACCAACCAACCTAACAAAACAAGTGTGATTTATTTAACCAAGATATTTAAAAAAAAGGTAATTGACTTAATTGGGGGGGGGGGGGGGGAGGTGGACCTCACCTTTTTGAGCCCTCTTGGGCGTTACCCGGTTAGCGAGAGAAGGGATGCAGGTTTGGCATCTACATTGTGTTGTGGTATGGTGTGGAACATGGTTTTTGGCTGAGGTGGATGGGAAGTGGCATCCCCTCCACCTACACAACAACTAGTCTAATGTTAAATTGTTTTATCCAATCCTTTTCTCGTTATCGATATATTGCATATGTTTAGGCACAATATGTGGATGATTATTGGTTGACATGCAATACCTCTTAGTACGTTTAAGCGACCAATATGACTAGCCAGCACAACATGCATGGTTTACCTATGCACATGATGCAATGATAATTGAGATATAGCTAATGATAAATAATAAACAAGAGATGTGTAACATCAGGGATAAAATGAAAGTATTAACAATCATGGGCTCATGGCAGAGTTTTATGAAATTAACATCTTATATGGAGAAAGTGGTTCATGACATGTTACCTGTGTGGTTAACCGTTAATCTCACTTGACTTTCGTAGGTGGGGTGGTCACCTAGGAACCATGGCCATGCAAACACCACGCCACCCTCTCATTATGTGGCCGTAAATGAGTTCGTCGTGAAAATTTCCATGAGATTATATTATTTAAGGTGAAAGTGTTTTTTAAATATAACCTTTAATTTATAACATTCCTAGGAGCAATCAAAAGGTTACATGTTGTAGAATACCTTTTAACTTTAGGAAAATTGGATTTTAATAATCCCAACTTAATGCAGTTGGCTGATAATAATCCCAACTTTGAAAGTAATTGTTACTGGTCCCAACTTTCACACTATTTATTTTCATTAGACCTCCGTTAAAAAAACTTAACGACGTTATGTTTTTTTTTCCAAATTTCAAATTGATATTTTAGGGTTTTTGATCGGAATAAGAATACGAGTCGATTGATGTAAAACTTAAATCAAAACGACGCTTCAAACAACTTGATTTTTGTTAATTAAAAGTTTAAACACCGAAATTGAAGCTTCCTTTAGTCGTTTGGACCACCGTTTGGAAGTAAGTTTTACATCAATAGACTCGTATTCGCATTCCGATCAAAAGCCCTAAAATATCAATTTGAAATTTGGAAAAAAACATAACGTCGTTAAGTTTTTTTTAACGGAGGTCCAATGAAAATTAATAGTGTGAAAGTTGGGACCAGTGACAGCTACTTTCAAAATTAGGATTATTATCAGCCAACTGCATTAAGTTGGGATTATTAAAATCCAATTTTCCTTAACTTTATAATAATTTTTTGTTTAACATACTTTAGACTGAATTTTTTCAAATAGATTATGCTCGGTAATTATTAATGTAATAAAACACTTGCTACGTTGTCTTCATTATTATTAGGACTATTGGTTTTTATTGGTCCCAAGTATTTAATTTTTGTCGGCGCTGGTCCCAACTATCACTTTAACTGCCAACGGTCCCAACTTTCACACATGTGTCTGCCACCAGTCCACGACTAACCGAGTACTAACTCCGTTATGTTTTAGCTGACGTGTCCATCCTACGTGTTAAAAAACGTTGACGTGGCTGCCTGCGTGTATATTAATAACAAAAAGTCCTTCTCCTCCTTCACAAATCCACAAATCTGCAAATTAAAGTCAAAATCAAACTCATACCCACAAACCCTAGACTCCTTCGTACCATCACCTCAACACCGGACCTCCACAAACCCGAATCCGCAGCCGAACCGGATCTCCCGAAGCGGACACCGATTGCCGGAGCCAGGGTTGTCTCGAATTGGGGAAACTGCAGCCGGAGCCTCCGTGGTGCCTTTCCGACTCGAATTAACCGATCCTAAAGCTACCGAACTTGTTCCTAATCCACCGCCATGGTTTCCGGTAACCGAACCTGAGTTATTAACATTCTGAGCTTCAGTGGCGGTGGCGGTGTGTATCGATGTCTGTGAGGAGTTGTACGGTGGTGGATGATTGTTGGATCCGTCAGGAGATGAGGTATCGGATGATGATTGCATTGTGGTGCCGATGTCTGTGAGGAGTTGTACGGTGGTGGCAATTCGAGATTTGGTTGAAACTGTGGATTCTCGTTCTCTGTGCGACTTGCCGGGATTCGTAACCGCGGTGGTGAGGCCGACGTTCTGGAGCGGCGGCGACGGCGTGGTTATTAAGGTAGGCCGGAAACTGAAGCGACAGAGGGGGGGGGGCTGCTGTGGTTGCAGGTGGCCGGGGAGTGGGTGGCGGCGGCGGAGTGGTGGTGACGGTGAGTAAGAAACAGGAAGAAAGAAGGAAGGAGAAAGTTAGGTTGAATGGATTTGGTTTGGGGGGAAACTTGTATATAATAATAATAATAATATTGTTTTATTAGAAAAAGCCACGTCAGCAACAAAAATGACACGTCAACGTTTTTTAACACGTAGGATGGACACGTCAGCTAAAACATAACGGAGTTAGTACTCGGTTAGTCATGGACTGGTGGCAGACACATGTGTGAAAGTTGGGACCGTTGGCAGTTAAAGTGATAGTTGGGACCAGCGCCGGCAAAAATTAAATACTTGGGACCAATAAAAACCAATAGTCCTTATTATTATTATTATTATTATTATTATTTATTTTTGTAAACATTCCGATATAAATTTTTAGAAAACATTTTTTTTTCTTTTCTTAAAAATATTTTTGTAATGTAAGCGGTTTTGACACGTATATGAACTAACATTTCGGATGACAAATAACTGTTTAAAAATAATTAATTAAGTACATTAAGAAATAACCACTTACGTTTCGGTTTTCACTATCACTATTAGTAAGCATAACAAAAATACTGATACTAATAATGAAATAAATCTTGTCCATGTGACATTTACATGACATGGTTTTCATGTTGTCTGTCACTAACCATAGGTTTAATGTGGTGGTATGAATTCTTATGTGTATACTATCCTTTGTGAAAATGAAGTGACATTCAACATGTAATTCAAAAGAAGCGACGATTTTAATTCAATGTTTATTACGGGTCATTTGTCCATTACACATTTTTATATTACGATAATGTAAACGATTTAAGTCGAGTTTGTACATGATTATGCTCGAGTTAAGTTCGTTTAACTTAATATAGCTTGAGTTTGATGCATTTTGAACTTTATATATAAAGTTCAAGATTGACTGGTGAGCAATGATTTAACTTGAGTTGTTTTGGGGAGAACCACGACCAAACAAACGTCGTGCCACCCTCCCATTACGTGGCCGTAAATGAGTTCGTCGTGAAAATTTTCACGAGATTATTTGACATGAAACTGTTGTTTGAATAGTGATACTCAGATGAATGGTAGGGTTTGTTCTAACATTCATAGCTGAATGGCGGGTTAACCAAAGGTCGGTTATAACTTGGTTTTGGTTAACTACAGTTAATCATCCAATCTAATTAGTATTTCTTTGTTTCAGTTGAAAATGACTCTGTTATCGTGTTTTAAATTCAATTATAAAATTTCAAAGCTAAGAAATGATGGTTCCAAGCTTGGTTATGGCGTTTCAAGCTTTGTTATAAACATTTACAACATAAATTTAAACGTTCGAAGCTGAAAATGGAGATACAAATTTTGAAAATACACAAACATACAAGGTTCAGTTCGATTTCAGTTCACAAAACACATTAACCATAAGTTCATTATCATAGTTGAATGACCGGTTATTCTTATTCACTTAACCATAACCATCGCTTTTATTCGGGTATGATTAACTTCGATTAGCACATACATGCTCCTCATTTACTTTGAAAAACCACACTATTAACACAAACCGGGCTTGAACCGTTTGTTGTTAACTTCACCGGTCCAAGCCTAGATATTTTCATGCTGACATGTCAATTGTCAACACATCCGTTACAGCCAAGGGCATTTTCGTAAATAACATCTCACAATTTTCAGGTCCACAAATTAATAAAGCAAAAGACCTTTAACTGATCTCACAAGGCGCCACGTGTCCACCCAAATCGGATCTAAAACGATCCTACAATCCATCAGGATCCGCAATCCGCCCGAAACTAACTCTCAGCCCGTATATAGATCTCACACGTGTCAGTCCACGTGTCGTCCGACGTGTAGCCCCTTCCCGCCTTTGATATATCCACGTCAGCAAAACGAATAATAATATCTTGCTCTCTCTACGATCGGCAATAGATACGGTTATTATACGAAACTCCTTTTACTTCATATTCAGATTGTTTCATTTCATCGATGAATTCAATCGGATTAATTAACGGTCATGATTTGCTGCTGTGAGGTGACTTGAGTTTTGTGGATTTGAGCTTTGAGATTCCGAAATCCACGCTAATGTGATTATTGTTGACTAATGGAGTCTAATTGAAGTGTTGTGGACGTTTGATGAGCTGACAAGTGTTTAATTTGTGTTACTGCTTATAAACTGGTTGATTTTTTTAGGTTTGTGATGGATTTTGTTGAGTCTCAGATGAATATTAGGGCTTGTTTTGGAAGAAATATTGTTTTAATTGGTTATTACGAGTTTCATGAAAGTTTTTAAAGTTATATTCACAGGTTTTTTATTTGGAAAGTTTAACGTACAAATTAAATTAACGTGTTAATTGTGAGAATATGTAATTATATTTGCAAGTAGTGTAATTATGTAGTGTAATTACACTATGCTGTAATTATACTACACTATAATTACACTATGTTGTACAATATTCTCATAGTTTGCACATTAATTTAATTTGTATTTGATCCAAACCAATTTTTTTAACTAAGTTTGTAAAATAAAGGTTTTCAGTAAATTGAGATGTGTGTGAAACTGTGAATATTCAAGGGGGAAGCTTGTATTGTGGCCCGAGGTGGCTCCGGCCACCCCGTTTTTTTTTTTTTTTTGCTAAGGAGTGTAAATTCATGTGGTTTTGTCTGAAAGTTCTTATGTGCAGTGTAAATTTACCCATTTTCGTTTGAAACTTTTGAGCTTGGTGTCCCAGGTTTATGAAAGTTTTTATACGTATTGAGTCCGACCACCCCGGTGTTTTCGTCCAAGCTTCGCCACTGACTGCGAATATTAGAAAATCTGGTATTTATATGCCGTTTGAATGTTTGATGATGATATACGCATCCACTTGCTTTGGGCTTTGATTGGTTGATCTTGGCAATTTGTTAACGTTTATCATTAAATGACCTTCATGTCATCTGAGTTTTTGTTTTGTTTCGAGGAAGTTGTTGGATTTATTGTTTGATGATAAAATAAATCTATATGTTTATTTGATATGTTAATTATTTATTGCGGATTAGTCGTTATTGGCAAGTGTTTTTGGATGTCCTCTAACTCTCTCATGTTGTTTATGTAGGATTCTTTGAAGTATTTCTCAAAAAAGCTTTATGATTTGGAGAAAAACATTATGCTTCACATTTCAACCGAGAGAACTTGTTTTGATTTCCCAAAATCTATTTAAATATTGTTTATGAGGAGTGTTGGGATGAAAACACATGTTCAGGCATCTAAAGGGTTGGCAGAAGTTAACCACCATGACCGGGTTGACTTGAAGGAAGTGAGAAATGAAGCCCAGTTTGATGATGGGCAAGGAATCTATGTAGAAGACGAGTCAAGAACTAATGAGGATGTGAATAGTGTTAGGCCCGCAGAGTTGGGCCAGCCCAATGGTGCTTTACATGGACAACATCAGCAACCTCAAGGATCTGCGGTTCAGTGGGAGAGCTTTCTGCCTGTTAGGTCTCTCAAGGTTCTTCTAGTTGAAAATGATGATTCGACTCGTCATGTTGTTAGTGCTCTGCTTCGTAATTGCAGCTATGAAGGTTTATAACAATTTACCTTGCTAATAAATGCTTTTGCTACAATATAATAAATATGCACACTAAATGGAAAAACCTTTTATATTGTGGATGCAAATCATGATTTACTCACAGTCACAGAGTCACAGTGTCAGTTAAAAAATAAACTCATCACATGCATCATATCATCATATGTAGTTTGTTCAAATTTTTCTTTAGTTTAACATCTCGAGGGGCAAAATAGACAATTAGCCATATTCAATGTCAATATAAGCTATCAAACAGTCCTAATGATTTGTGTTAAGACCTCATATCATGCCTTTTAGTATTTAAAACCGGTATCATATCAAACAGTCAAAAGAGGTCTTTATAGTCAACCACCTCTATTTGACTTATTATGCAATCATTTTATCTTTCAAAACTTATGCAAGTCTTTCATTTCTTTGACATTTTGAGTGGCAAATGGACAAATGCTCATATTCAGATGTCGATATAAATGATCAAACTGTCCTAATGACTTGCATTAAGACCTCAGATCATGTCTCATAATATTCAAAAACTAATATTAATATCATCCTTTAACAGCCAAAGAAGGTCTATATAATTAACAACCTCTATTTGACTCATTATGCAATCATTTTATCTTCATAACTCATGCTTATGAGGTGAAACTAACAATTCTTACTAGATGCTAACTTTATTAACATATAAAATTTTCAGTTACAGCAGTAGCAAACGGTGTAGAAGCATGGAAACTGTTGATTGATCTAAACAAGCAAATTGATCTTGTTTTAACCGAGTTAGTGATGCCCTATTTATCCGGTATTGGTCTTTTATCCAAGATAAAGAACCATGTTACTCGCAAGAATATCCCAGTGATAAGTGAGTGTATCTTTCCCGTTCTTGAATTCCTTACAGTTTCTTCAAGAACTTTTAGTCTTTACAAGGTTCTCATATCTTTGAGTGTTGTGTTTAATGAGTTTAACATGCAGTGATGTCATCCGATGACTCAATGGGTATAGTCTTTAATTGTTTATCCAGTGGTGCAGTTGACTTTTTAGTCAAACCTATTAGAAAGAATGAGCTTAGAAATCTCTGGCAGCATGTCTGGAGGAAATGTCACAGTGTGAGTTAATTTAGTTTCTATGGTTTTATGTATCATAATAAACAGACCCGTTTTTGGACTTCAGCTTCAGGTGTGTCTGATTTCATATGTTAGACTTTTTTATATGCTGGAGTGATCTCCAAATGCTTATCTGTCCATGTCAAATTTGAGAAAAAACTTTCACTAATAATCTAAAAAATGTTCCTTTTGTTTTGCTTTAATTTCTCATATTTTCAGCAGTCTAGCGGTAGTGGGAGTGGGAGTGAGAGTGGTATACAGGATCATAAATCTACCAAATCAAGAAGCATTGAAGAGTCTGATGATGACAGTGACAACAGCGGTGAAGATGATGGAGTCAGCATAGAATTGAATGCTAAGGGCGGGAGCGATAATGGAAGTGAAACTCAGGTAATTTTTCAGTGTCTTTTATGATTATCAAAACTTTACTGTTACAATAATAATATAAGTCTTTAAAAGGTTACATGCATAGAACAGGCAACGTTTAACCCATTTGACCCATTCTCTTTCTAGCTAAACCTTAAATAGGAGATTCAAGTAGTTATGCGTTCAGTTAATTAACTGTTTTATTTGTGTTATTAAGAGTTCTTGGCCAAAGAGGGTTGTAGAAGTTGATAGCTCTCAAGCAAATATTTTGTGGGACCAAGTATCATATTCTCATGATATCACTTCTGCTCACGTTGCAAGGCCTGAAACATCTAAACTAGGTAATACATTAGTCTTTCTTTAATTTTAGCGTTAATTACCAGAAGGGCAAACAATTTGTAGGTCGTTTGTTGGTTTCTCAATATAAAAGTAACATTAGTTTATTTAAAAGTATACCCATCCCCATTAGCTAACTAAACTATTTTTCCAAAACATGACAGTGTTCAATAATATATAAGCATTATGGCACAATTATATTTTTATGGCCGATTTTGGTATAAGTATTTGATAAATTGTTTACACTTTTATCTACAACTGGAACCTATAAAGTTGTTACTCAAGTTAAATGCATAATAGTGTAGAGGTGGCACAATGAGCGAATTGAGCAATGTCAAAACAGGTTTGGGTCTGGGTCGGAGCCAGTAAATATCCGAGTTTCGGAAAATTCAAATTAGCCTATTAGCTAAACGTTTATGACTTTTACAGATTTTGACTTGTTAGTCGGTAAACGTAACCTATATCAGAGTATTCATAAGTAAATTGATGAAATTTGTCACCTCCAGAATACCAATATAGTTTTATGATTAAAAACTAGAGTTTAGGCCTCAAAAGGATAGTAGGAGAAAAAAACACAATAAAAAAAAATCTAATCTGTTTTAGAAAAATATATATGAGGTTGGCCTTTCTAGAGATTAAACATATTACCAGTTTACCACCTCTATAATTGTGTTAATATTTTCTTGTAGAAATTATTGAAATGGGAAAAGACTTGAAGATTGGAGTCCCTAAAAGTTCAAGTTTTGAGGATGAAGACACAGATAAGAATAAGAATGGCAATTGTGAGTCAAACATGAAGAAAGCGGGTGATAAGTTAGATATCGGTATGCAACTCGGTTGTGAAAATGGTGCACCGAGGATTGAACCGGTTGGTGCCACCAAGACAAGTAATGCTCACAAGGAAACCCCAAAATCAAAGCACTTGCTTAAAAACATTAATATTGAAGATAAATCTGTATATTATTCTAAGGAGTCACCCGCTCTTGAGCTCAGTTTGAAGAGGACCAGAGATGTGGATGATGCTGATGTTAGTACCCAAGGACGAAATATCTTGAGGCATTCCGGTCTTTCAGACTTCTCAAGGTATGTTATGGGTACATGTGTTGGGCGGGTCGGTCAAAATATTCGGGTCAGTAGATAGGTCAACGATTCAAGTCAAATTGGGCTAAAAGATTTGGGTCAAAACTATTCGAGTCAATATGATTCAAAAAGATTCAGGTTAAAATGGGTCAAAACAATTTGGGTCAAAATGGGTCAAAATGATTCGGATCAATCAATGGGTCAAAAACATTTGGGTCAAAATGGGTCAAAGTGATTCGGGTCAGTTAATGGGGCAAAAAGATTCAGGTCAAAATGGATCAAAACGATTTGGGTCAGCCAATTGCTGGCCTACAGGCTACAGCTTTCAGTTTATTTTTAGTAAGAGAAGAATTACATTACTAGAACTATATTACTACAAAAATAATACATATATGTATTAATAAAGCTGTTTAGGAGGTTACATATATTAAAATTAGTCTACCGTTTTGGTGGTAATTATGGTAGTGGGTCAGGAAGTAATAATAATAATAATAAGAGTAATGTTGAAAATGGAGGTAAGGTTGAGAATGAGAATGGTGTTGGTAAACGGTGGGGACGGGAGTGGAAGCGGGAGTGGTGTGGATCAAGAACGTTTGGCTCGGCGAGAGGCTGCGCTTAATAAGTTTCGACAGAAGAGAAAAGAAAGATGCTTTGAGAAAAAGGTATTCAATATTCATTTTCTTTCAAAATCATAGTCCAGGATTATAAAACGGGCATTTTTCATGAAGGCCACCGAGCTATTGAAACTACTTTATAGGCCACCAAAGTACACATTCAACTCTTTTATACCAAATCATGGGAAAAACAGGCTGGATGACATATAGCATCAAACCTTTTGAAAATCAAAAGATTTTTCTGTGTTGTAAAGTTAGATACATACTTGTGGCCTATAAATTAGTTAAGTAGTTGCTTTGCCTTTAGATAATCATTTTCTCTTTGTTATAATTTAAAACGAATGTTTTCTTAACCAGACCGGTCGTATGGTCAAACCAGTTTCAATAACTGGATTGCATCATAAATAGTTTAATAATCAAAAGTATATATACATAACTAATTTGAAACAAAATGTGGAACACGTTTATCTTTTTGTATGATTAACAATGTTTACAAAATAAGAAGCCTGTAATAAACAAATTGTGGAGCGTGAATTAGTGAGTGGGTAGGTAAAGCAGTGAAGGAGATTTTGGAAGGACAAGAAAAGAAAATAATATAAAATTTCAAATTCAGTCTAACTACTCAGTGTGATTCGCCAAGTGAACCATTCGGAATGGTTTAAATATAGGCGGATCAAATAGACTCAACAGCACTGGTTATGTAGGGTCCGATCTGAAAACGTTGTTCAAAACTCATTATTTGACCTCTAAATAATCAATAGGTACCGGATGTGACAATGTTGAGTTAATTTTCTTACCGATTTACTCTTTAAATTTGTCAAAGAACAATCTCTTCTATTAAATTTCCTCAAATTGAAAAATTTGGATGTGTGGTTGCTAGTCATCCCCAACATTTCAAAAGCATAATCTATTTATGCAAACACTAAAATCTAGTTTCTTTGGTTTTGAAGGTGAGGTACCAGAGCAAGAAGAAGCTAGCGCAACAAAGACCGCGCGTTCGTGGGCAATTTGTTAGACAAGCGGTCAACAATGAGGATGCGGATTCGTGACGTTGCCTTTGACTTTTAACTTTGACTTTGTTTCTGATGTTAAATAATTAAACAAAGAACTTGAAGGGTACATCTCAGGATACACAGGACTGCAACAAATGATTTTAGAAAGATGATTTTCAACGGAACTCGATTTAAAACGTAGTCCCGTGTTTCTAGCATTAAGGTTTTTTTTTTATAAATAATGTTTTGGCAGTTCTTGTTTGTACGCAGTTTGTTGCTTTGATGTTCTTGAACATTTGTCCAAGTTTATCTTTTATATGAGCAATTTGCCTTGATCATCTTATTACAAGTTTTTAAACTTTTGCTGTTTGAATTATTTAAATCAATGAGGTTCCAGGTTGACCCGTTTAGCAAGAGCTGACTTATGACCCATCCATTTATATTTGATCAAATATACATTCTTAAAGCTTAACCCACTGGTGCCGGGGTTGCATGGATGAACGAGATATAGAGAAGTGAAGACGGTACGTTTAGCATGACCCTAGTTATTTCATATAGCATCGTGTGCTCTTTTTATCAGGTTTCTATACATGGGTAATTTTGTTACTTTTATGACATTGTTTATAAGGCCATCCGTAGTGGTCGAATTGTTTGGGCGACGACGGGCTACAACACCGCCCGCCCGGGCGATTTTAGGGGGGGGGGGTTCTCGCCGTCTCTTCCTTTACTTTTATTATTATATTCATATGTGAGTGCTATATATATATATACATATATAGGCTACAACATCACTACACTCCTAAAACAAAAACTCACCTTTTGCTGACTGGGCGTCACATGACGCAAAACGTTCAATTTTGTAGCCTCTTCACTACACATAGCCTAATAAAACACGCTTTTATTTTTAACTATAAAATTAGAGCATTTGAAAAGGGTTAATCCTCAAACTGGACACATTTATGAGTCCATTAGAAATTAATGATGCATTAATTGACTAATTAATAATTTACTAAAGTCACTTTATTTGACAGTGGAGTTTTTTTTCCCAAACGGTGACTTTCTCAGTTAAGGGATATCACAACTCTTACGAGAGAAGCCCCGCCACCCCACTCAGGCCAGACTATGTTGTCTTAACCGGGCCACGCTGGCATCCGAGTTTGGTTTGGACGTGCCCGGTAAACCTGACAGCCCCAACCCGTCTTAAGACACGACAATCGAGTTAACAGTGGAGTTCATAATGAAACATATTTATGTACCATTTTTTAAAATGGATAATATCTTTTTTGTACACCAATTTAACACCATGTGATCAGAAAAGCTTCATTTTGTCTTTATTTTACTAAAAGTAAAAAAAATATGTATTAAATGAAAAATTATATATATAACAATGGTACTTGGCAGAAGAGATATTTTTTACAGTTTACTACGAGTACTATTTTAGCAACAAAAATGGTAACGTAAGCCGTGTAGGCTAGCTAACATGAACGATGGGTGCACATACATCCTATATAACCGTCCCACCAATCCATGCCTTTCAACCTCCTCAAACTAACCAACCATCATCATCGTCATCAATTCATCATATCTTATATTATTATTATTATTATATTTTTATTCGTTCACCTCCACCAACGGCGCCGGTACTGGTTGCTCGGCTCGGCTCGGCTCGGCGGGAGATCTAGGACGCCGCCGGCAGCAATGTGCTCGAGCTGGCGGAAGACAACAACAATAACCTGTACGGCCTCAGCGCACGATAACAATAACAATAATAATAATAACAGTAATAACGGACTAGGGTTTCGTGGCCACAAAAACAAAGCAGTGGCTATGGGATCCGTTAACGGAGACGAGAAATTGACGACGGATAATGACGGCGTTACGACGGAGCTGAAACCTCCTCCGGCGAATAAGTTGCTGACGTTGCCGACGATGTTAACAATCGGACGCGTTTTCGCCATACCTATTATTGTTACTAGTACGTCATTATTCATCTCTATGTGTTAATGTTGATTATTGTTCTGGACGTATTCTGAATTTTGTTTGATAGATATGCATATAGAATATAGATAGAAGCAATGTATGCGGAAATGTTATAGATTAAGAGGAATTGAGGCTGAACTGTGTGTGATTGTTATGTTTGATTTAGGTTTTGTAGGTTCGAATGATTGATTTATGTTTGTACATTCAGTCTGATACGAATAATTCGGTTATATGTTATAGAGTGGTTGTGATTGTGAGTGGAGGAAAGAGAATAAGTTACTGGTTATTAGTAAATTTGGTAAGACACCGTTGATACTCTATAATTTTTTAATATATATTTTTTATTTATGTTTGTACATTCAGTCTGATACGAATAATTAGGTTATATTCAGTCTAATGACTCTAATACGAATAATTCATCTATATATTATTGAGTGGTTGTGATTGTGAGTAGAGGAGAGAGAATAAGCTGCTGTTTATCAGTAAATTTGGTAAGACACTGTTGATATTCTATAATTTTTGTTATTTTGAAAGTGGTTGTGAGTGAATGAGAGAGAAAATGTGATGATAAAAGTATAAAAAAATTATCATTTAATTGAAAATGAGAGAAAAAATGTAGTGATTTTTAATGTAATTATAGAGATGGAGTGACTACCGGGAATGCCTCCTATAGATTATGCTGCATATATTTCACAATGTGTATGAAACTTATTACCCTAGTTTATGCAACTGGAGACATTTTGTGCAGTGTGCACCCTATTTTCTACGCATACATGGAACACTACATCATATTATTGTAGGAAAGACAGTAAACAGTTTAAGCTGCGGTATTCTTATAAGTGGTATGAATGTCTTACCTCTAAAACCTGGTATTCAAATTGATGCATGTTGTGACTTTCTATCAACTGTTTGCCTGCTCTGTTATTATAATTGAAATCGACATGGGGTATTTACATCACACATGTGGTTTTGTTGTGAGTGGAATAACAAGAAGGAACCCGAGATTATTGTTTATTACTTCTGTTATAGATTTATAGTGGATACTAACAGACCTTTTTTTTTTAATTTTTGTTAGCTTTTTATATGAATAGTCGGCTGGGGACAGCTGTTACCACATGCATCTTCATTGCTGCAGTAATTACAGATTGGCTTGATGGCTATCTTGCACGAAAAGTATGCAATTATATATTATGAAGTTTGAACATTTTTAAAGGCGTCAAATTTAGTTTCTAAATTTATTTTTCTCCTTTGATGCATTTTAGATGAACCTAGGGACTGCCTTTGGTGCTTTTTTAGATCCTGTGGCTGATAAGGTATATATAATTATATATACCTTTTAACAATATATTGTATTTTTATAACTATTGTTTTATCTTTGTTTAATTAATCATGCTTATTTGATGCAGCTTATGGTTGCTACTACCTTGGTGTTGTTATGTACAAAACCTCCTGAAGCTGCCATGCTTGGACAATGGCCGTGGTTATTGACTGTACCATCAATTGCAATGATTGGCAGAGAGGTAATTAACATATCATTCTTTTTAGCTTAAATGAATCGTTTTGGTTTGTTTTCTTTAAAAAAGCCTTCATCATCAGTTAATGAATTTAATGATGCAATATAAGACTATTAAGGTGAAATAAGACGTACATAAAAATCACTGGTAAAATTATCGTGATTAACACATTGTTGATGCAGTTATGGACTTTGGTACAGTGTAAACTTTTAATTGGAAGACATTTCTAGGTGTATAATTTGGTCATCTTTTTAATAATATCATTCACTTTTGTTTTCGGAAGCTTGTAAACCAGCTTGCAGTCAGATCACTAGCTAATTATAGACAGCTAACTTGGAATATATATACACAATTGTCTTACTTTGTAAGCATTAATGATGTTAGCTAGAAAGTGTGCTTTTAGCTCAAAGCTTCCAAACACAATGTGATTCCTTTTCTTTTCTTAGTAATTGTAATATGATACATTGATGTTTTCATGGTTCTTCTTTCGTTCTCTTTGAATTGATTGATGGGAGTTTAGCATTACAAAAATGAATTCTGGGTTAGGCTCTTATTTGTATATTGGTGCCAAAAGTTATGTTTTTAATAACAATACTTATCATTAGCATAAACAAATCATTTCCATCATGTATGCTTCTATATAAAACTCAATTTTGTCCAAACAACTTGTTGCATTCACTCGTTGCTTCTTCATTGGTTTTTCTTTTTTTGGCCATTTTGTGTTATGTTGACCTGTAGCAGGTCTTACGCTTTTACCAGCAGTTTTTCATTATCAACAATATAGCACTCAGTAATGTCTGAAGTTTTACACCTAGATGTTTTTGAATTTGGTGTTTTATTCTGTTTTCATTACTTGCTTGGTTAATGTCTCATTCCATTTGTTCATGAATTTTATATTCATTTATGAAATTCAATTTTATGGTGCTTTTTTGAGGGTATGTTGTCCCGCATTTTTTAAGCGACTCAGGCTACATAGTTCATTCAAGCATGCTTCCCTCGCTGTTATTTTTTTCATATTTTATACATTCTTTAGACTAGTAACTAATCATAGTTTTGTTGTTGCTTTCTTGATCTTAGGGTTAAAGGTATGCAATGTTCGACTTGACACGTAGTTTATAAACATGTGTGGCTATTGATCAAATGTCTAAAATGCTCCTTTATATGTGGACCAAAGTTACAGTAAAATTGTTATAAATGTGCAAGTATCTGATGAACAGTTTACATCCTTTTCCAGATAACAATGTCTGCAGTTAGAGAATGGGCTGCTTCACAGGGTAGTAAACTTTCAGGGGTATGCTGCTCTACACATCTCTTAAATTTTATTTTAGTTTTACATTTACTACTATTATCTTTATAAATTATTGTTATTTACATTATTGCTATTATTTTCAGGCTGTTGCTGTAAATAGTTTGGGAAAGTGGAAAACAGCAACACAAATGACTTCCTTAACCATCCTTCTCGCTATTAGAGATCCGAGGTTTGTATGCAATCATAGTTTTGACTTTCTGATCATCGTAGTTTGACTTTACAACTCAAAAGACGATTTTACTTTTAAACGGGTGTTTTTGTATCTATATCGGTCAAATACTAAGTAGCTAAAACGAGAACAGGCCATGAAACAGGCCACGATTTCCTTATAAATTATTCATTCAAAAATTCAATGTATTATCATTATAAGAAAATTGTAAAATCTGACAAAAAGTGCTTACAAGTGAAATGAAATGTTATTAACCGTGAACAAATATGCAGTTTTACAAAGGTAGGTATACTGGGAGCATCGGGTGTTGGTTTACTGTATGTGTCAGCCGGGCTAGCCGTATGGTCATTGCTTGTGTATATGAAGAAGATATCCAAAGTGCTACTTCTGGTGTAACAATTTTTTTCTATTTTTTTTTAAAAATGACAGCTATTTTTTGAGACATGAAACTGCCATTTTTTTGTTTTTAAATTTGTTGATACTATATATGCTATAGATTTCCTTTGGTAGTTCAACTATAGATCTGTCGTCCTCGTGTTTGTTTGTTGTACTGAGGAAAACATTACATGGACTGAATGAATGATAATTTGTTGTCTGGGACGTGAGGTTCACCGACCCTTTGATACATGTATAGAACCGGATTCTTCAGTTCTAGACTTTAGTTTCAAAGGAAAGTTTGTGAAGGTTTATGAAAGACAATAACAAACGAATGAACTCTGTTTTCAAATGAACATATATGATTCCTATGACATTGAAGAAACACTAACCGGACCCCGGGCAGATTATGGGTGATCTGGGGGCTAAGTAATGTTTCCCACGAAGGTTAGGTCCAGCAGAGTAAGTTGTACTTCAAGGAACCTGCAAAACAGACACCGTAAGCTCGTCACTGAGAAGGGGGGGGGGGGTTCCTCCTTGTGACCACCCTCCGGCGTGAGAATCAGTCTATATTGCTCTTTAGATATAAAAGTATATGAATACTATTAGAGCAATTATCAAGTAAGTTATACGAGATAGTAGATGATGAAATGATAATACCATTTGCTGTCTTTTATAGCCGAAGGTGGGTTTCCAAGGGGTTTAGCCGGCCCAACACGCTACCAACTGTAACCTATGCACGTGCCCTACCTGTGAGTGGTGGATAGGTAGCGGCTGACACAGAGCAGGCGTGCCGTGCACTCTTCGTCTTCTACCAACTGCAGGCTAGGCACGTGGTCTGGCAGGAGTTGGTGGGCAGGCGGCGGCTATTGGTCACAGTGCTGTGGCGTGCTGTCTGCCACGCTGCTGTCAGTGAGCTGTCGCATTCTTGGTCAGATCTTTTGTCTTTACCTCGTCAGGTATCACGCAAAAGATCCTCCATCATACAGACTGGCCCATTTTGGCGGGAGTTTTCCCCCTCCCGCCTCTGCTCATTCTTTCAGGTGACACTGAATATTTAAGTGTTAAGCCTTATGCGTGTAGCTATGCTGTGCGGGTAGCCTTCCCTGATGGCTTGTATCCGCAACTGCGGGAACAGGCGGGTTACTTTACCATTGGGAGGCTTTTCCCTGCGTATGCAGCTTGCATACTGCGCGTAGGCTTCTCTGAGCATGGTGGGTCCTGCGGGAGTAGATGGTCTTTGCGCAGACATCCCTGTTCAAGGTGAGTCATGCGGGACCAACTGAGCCCTGCTGGGACCTACCTCTTCAAGTCCCCCCAGTCCAATGTTCTTTTCACGAATGTCTAATAAAGTGAGGTGAACTTTTGGACTTAAGCAAAGGGTTTTGAAAAGGGGTTTTTGTAAGGTTTTCCATGGGGGTTCTTCCCGCGGAAGTCCTTGTCACTTGCAGAAATTCCCGAGTTTCCTGCTTGGTCTTTGGGTATGATGCGGGTAGGTCTGTAACCTCCTCGCAAGTCAGGAGCATTGAGTCTTAGTTGTGCGGATTCTCCCTGTGGTTCTGGTAGTTTTTTGAACATAGTGATCAATTATGTTTAAACCACCAATTCCATCTTGGAGCCTCAAACAACGTAGTACTCGATGTTCCCGCTATGCGGGGATATTATTTCCGTTTTCACAAGCATTGCCCAGAAGATCCTTCCTGGTTTCAATTCTCAGCGGGTGCTAGGTATGTGAAGGGTTTTGCCTTTACACTGTACCTGCATCCGTCTTATGGTTACTTTACTTCCAAGGTATTCCTGGCGTCCATTCCCTGCGGGTGCTAGGTATGTGGAGGGTTTTGCCTTTACACTGTACCCGCACCCGTCTTATGGTTACTTGGTTGCCAAATATTTTGGCTTCAATTCCCTGCGGGTGTTAGGTATGTGAAGGGTTTTGCCTTTACACTGTACCCACACCCGGCTTATGGTTACTTGTTTGCCAAGGTAAGGGGTATTTTCCCGCTTACTTTTTCGAACCTTAGTCTTCAAAAAAAATTTTTTAAATTTTGAAATTTGAAGAGTTGGTGGATGGATAACAACCCAATACCTCAAACGTCGTGCGACGGTTTCTTCTGACTGTGTCAGGACGTGTCAGAAGTTATGGCGACATGACATTATGTGGTCATTCCAGTTGCTTTTTCAGGCGCGTGGGCACGGGATTCCGGGCGCGTAGCCGCGAAATCTCTGGCACACGTCCTTTTGACAGCTGTTGCCAGCTTGCCTTTGCCACGTGTCATAGTTTCATTGCACCTTTGACTTCTCTCTCTTCCGTATTAAATTCACCGCATTAATTGCGATTAGTATATAAAGGGGGAGAGGGTTATTTGCAATTCACACTTTTCACTTTCATATCTTCTTCTCAAGTAATTTCCGGCGAATTTTTCTGTTCAGTAAAGCATTACCCTGAAATCTCTTTTCATCTTTCTTCCACCATGCCTTCTCATGATGCTGATGACCAGAAGACTGCTGGCGAATGCCAGTGCTCTCTTCCTGTCGATCTGTACCAGTATATTGTCAGGAAGTTCATGCTCGAGTCTCTCGAGCCTGAGTTTCCTGAACCCCACCATACTGTGTACGATGCCCCTAGTGGCAAGATCGGGGTTTATGCTGCATTCTTTGTCTACGGAAACCTTAGGTTTCCGTTGACAAAGTTTGTGTACCGTGTTCTGGAGAGGCACGGTGTGCACCTGACAGAGGTGCACCCCATGGCCATTGCCAAGGTCCGGCACTTTGAGTGGGTGTGCCGGATACTGGGCCTTGAGCCCCTCGTTGACCGTCTGATGACCTTCTACACTTGGAGGTGCATCCAGGGGTGGTACACTCTTACAACCCGTATCAAGGGTTTAAAGATTTGTACCACCGAGCGGAGTCTTCGCTCGTGGAGAAGAGAGTTCTTCTTCATATCCGCTCGCGCCATCCCCATCGCCATGAAGTTCAAGAATGGCCAGGCGCTTCCGAACCTTCCCGCCCTCAACTACGAGGAGGCGGAATGGTTCTCGAAGATATCCCGGGTCCAGTCCCCGGTTTTCCGTTTTCCGGAGTCGGCGATGGTGATGCTGGGGATGAGCCGGGTGTGGAAGGCGGCGAATGCGGATAAGGTTCCGATCGTCCTTGAATATGGTTCGAACTCTGTCCCTTATGGTACGTCTTGTTTCATTTTGCTGACTTCGATTTTTTCTAACTTTCTTGTTGATTTCAGAGGGGAACGATCTTCAGTCGCTCCTGAACCCGCGGGAGGAAGATGGTCCCGCGCGGATGGGTACTCGTGCTCTGGACGAGAACGAGTTGCCCATCTTAGAGCAGACCGCGGGTCGGTTCGTGGAGGTTTACCCGCCAGGCCAAGAGATCCTGAGCCACCGACGGCCAGGTAAGCCTATCTTCTACCCTGAACCTCTCAATGCTGTGCCTGCTGCTGGAGTTGACATTTCTTCTTCTGAGGAATCCGCAGAAGGTCCTCCACTGGTGCGGAAGAAAAAGGCTGCCGTCGGGAAAGGCAAGGAGAAGGTGGCCTCTACGGCCGACCCGGTAGTCCTATCTGACTCGGAGTCAGATAGTGCAGAGGTGGCGGGGGAGCCCGGTGGTGAGGAGACCACCGCTCCGGAGGCTGTAGCTGTTACCTCCGGGGAGGCAGCGACGACGACGGTTACCGGTGTCAAGAGGCCGGCTCCATCGGGTTCGCCCCCGCTCGTCCGTACGTTCAAGCTCAAGAAACCCCGTAAGTGCCCCCATAATTCTTGTCTAGATTTGTTGTTTCAAATAAATTTTTCTAACACTTTTGCTTGTGCAGGTGTGGATGTTGACGCATTCCAGGGTGGAGTTGGAGCAAGTATTCCCCCGCCAATGAGGGAAGGCTCGGTCAGCCTTCCCGAGGCGTCGACCCAGGCGTCTGTGCCTGCTTCCGCTGGTTCCAGCCTTCCTGAGGCTGTTCCAGCTGAGAAGTTGTCTCCGCCGGCCGTGAGTGCAATTTTTACAGCATCTTTCACGGAGCCGGCGGTTACTGTTGCTGAGGAGGTGGCGCCAACAATGGCTACCACAGCGGCTGCCACTATACCTGCGCCACCGGCACCGATGGCCGGACCATCAGGTACGCGCCGGGCTTCCCGCCGATCTATGCCACCTTCCCGTCTACCTGACCTGTTGGATGGATTTCCTTTAGGTTCAGGTGATGGGTTTGGCGGCTATCGGCCTGTTATTGACCCTACAGGTACGTAGGGTTCTTTTTCCTTTGTATATTTTTATCATCTTTTCCTAACTGCCTTTGTTTCTTTTGCAGTGTCGGATTCCAATGAAGTGTATGTTCCAAGATGGAACATACGCCGAGGAACAACCCTTCGTACCCCTGTGGAGTGCGTGGACTGGGCTCGCCACGCTGCTCCTCATGGTGCGTTGGGGGAAGCCATGGCTAGCTACCAAGAGGGTAGGCTAACCAATGAGCTTCGGGTTCTCCAGGCCCGGACGCAGCCCCGCGTCGAGCTGCTTTGTCGTGAAAACGACAAGTTAAAAGCAGCTCGCGCCAAAGATGTATCTGAAGCGCGGGCTCTTCGGGAGGAGAACCGGCAGTTGGCCGCTGCCGCAGCCGAGAAGGAGAAGGCATTCAAGGCCCTCGAGGTTGAGGTCCAGGCGCGACTCGAGGCCCGCTCCAAGGCTGCCCAAGCTGTGAATGAACAGCTTCGGCTGGCTAAGGAGACTGCGCGAAACTCAACTGAGAGGGCTGCCAAGGCTGAAGCTGTTGCTGAGCCGCTTCGCGAAGAGAATGAGCAGCTTAAATGCAAATTAAAGGCTCTTCAGCATGCTCATGACGCCTTGGCAATGGAAGATGCCAAGAAGCTGCAGGAGATCCTTGACCAGAGGGGGGTGCTTGACCGCACTGAAAGGAAACTCAAAAGCGTCGAAGAGGCTGCCGCCAAGGAAGTTCAACTTGCCAACCTTGATAAAAGCGGAGCCGAACGTGCTTACAAAGAAAGTCAAGCTACCCTCCAATGGCTGCTTCGAGAAGCGTTGCCTCAGGTATCTTTATCTTTTTCTTTACGCTTTCCGCTCGTAATTAGAAAATGTTCTAACTTGTATTCTTTTGTAGGTTGTGCGTCGGGTCCTTTCAGAGACCTCTTATGACGATGCGATGAGCGCAGCCCTCAACGCTTCTCATGAGGATGGGGAGAAGACTGGCTTCCTGCTTGGTCTAGGGTTTGCTGAGAGAGGCTTTCCGCCCTCCAACTTCCCTTTATTCAATGTTAATACTGAAGCTGCTTATGACCAAGCTGTGAACCAGTACGCTTCCTTCCCGCATCCAGTGGT
Source organism: Bidens hawaiensis (assembly GCF_021521415.1). Classification (NCBI taxonomy): domain Eukaryota; kingdom Viridiplantae; phylum Streptophyta; class Magnoliopsida; order Asterales; family Asteraceae; genus Bidens; species Bidens hawaiensis. The sequence goes on from NW_027493813.1 coordinate 100,286, forward strand.
GGAAAAGGTGAATGAAGCTGCTGCTGCTGATGATGGGCTAAACATCCTTAAGGCTTTCCTTGGGCAGCCGCGCTCTGACGGTGCTGGTCCAAGCGGAGGTGGCCCTGAAGCCTGATCCTGAAGATCTTTTCCCACTGCTAGGATAGACTTGGCTTTGTATAGATTTCTTTTAGGCGGGTAGTTACCCAGCCATTCTTGTAATAGATTGTGAAATATTAATCTTTTTGCGTATAAGATTGTTATTTCCTTCCTTGGGTTCCTTGCTTTATAAACTTATGACTTGCATACTTAGTTTGAATTAGCAATTTTCCAAGTGTTTAGAATAAGGACCTTTGAACGTGGTTGATGATGGGTTAAAGTTTTGCCTCCTCCTTCGTGATTGTGCGGGTAAAACCGTCACTTGCACTTGGTAGGATGGCTAATCTTTACCCTCTATCTGACCTGCGTGTAGGTTTTCCTTTTCGAAATTTCTAAGGCATTAAGTTAAACCTTTGAACGTGGTTGATAATGGACTAAAGTTTTCGCTTCCTCTTTCGTGATTGTGCGGGTGCAACCGTCACTTGCACTTAGTAGGATAGCTTTAACTTTAGACCTATATCTGACCTGCGTGTAGGTTTTTCTTATCCTTTTTTAAGTGTTCATAAGTTAACCTTTTAACGTGGTAGATGGTAAGTTAAGTTTGGCTTCCTTGTTTGTGATTGTGCGGGTAAGACCGTCACTTGCACTTACAAGGATGGCTAAACTTTACCTACATCTGACCTGCGTGTAGGTTTTCCTTAGAACTTTTTAACATTTTGGCGTTGTGTTTATGCGGGTATTGCCGCCTTCCACACGCAACTACTTCTTCCCGTAAGGAAAGTTCATAGGTTACAAGCTATCAATACATCATGAAAGGAGAATCATTTCCATTAGAAGTGGCTCTAGGCCTTTTCTTTACAAGTTGGAATTGATCTACATATAACATTTGCGTAATTGAGCTCCATTCCATGTTCTAGGGATGGGAGTGCCATCGAGCCTTTCGAGCCGGTATGCGCCCTTTCCCAGAACTTCTTTGATAACGTATGGCCCTTCCCAAATCGGGGCCAACTTTCCTGGGCGTTGTTGGTTCGAAGCCTCGTTGTTACGCAGTATGTAGTCTCCTTTATTGAAATTGCAGAGTTTTACCCGCGTGTTGTAGTATTTTTGCATTTGTCGTTTGTAGTTTTCTTCACGCACGGCGGCTAAGTCTCTGCGCTCTTCGGTTAGCATAAGGTCTAACCGTCTTTCCGCATCATTGTCTTCTGGTTGGATTAAGACCCTTGGTGAGGGTAAACCGATTTCGACTGGGATCATGGCTTCAGTGCCATAAGTGAGACTGAACGGGGTTTCTCCCGTACTGGTCTTCTTCAGCGTTCTGTTTGCCCAAAGGACGTGTGGAAGCTCGTCCACCCAACCGGATCTATGTTCCAAGAGTCTTCTCTTTATGCCTTCGACGATGCTCTTATTTGCTCTTTCCACCTCACCGTTACCTTGCGGGTGTGCCACTGAGGTAAAGGTGTGGGTGATTTGAAGTTCTTTCAGCCACTGCTGTAGCTTCTTGTCAGCAAAGTTGGTGCCATTATCGCTTACCAAATTCTGTAGAAGTCCAAAACGACAAATAATAAATTCCCAAATAAATTTTTTGATATGCTTTGCGGTTGTTTGGGCTAAAGGTTTCGCTTCTATCCATTTGGTGAAGTAGTCAATGGCTACCACTAGGAACTGAACATTCCCAGCTGCTGTAGGAAATGGGCCTGTCACGTCAATGGCCCACTTCTGAAATTGCCACGAGGAAGTGACAGGAACAAGTTCATTTTTCGGGCGATGCGTGTTGGGTGCGTAAAGCTGGCAAGATCTGCATTTTCTGATGTATGCCAACGCGTCCATATGCATCCCCGGCCAGAAGTATCCCGCGTTGTTTAGCTTGGCTACCACAGCGCGGGGGCCTGCGTGTACTCCACAGATGCCTTCGTGAACCTCCCTTAGGAGGTAGTCGGCATCTTGGTTGTCCACGCATCTTAACAATGGGCCAAGAAAGTTACGTCTGTAAAGGATGTCATTGACCAGCTGATAATTCAGTGCTTTACAGCGTAGTTTTCTTGCCTGTGACTTCGACTCTGGTAACGTTCCTGCTTCAAGGTATTTTATTATTGGGGTCATCCATGTTTCTGTACCGGTTTGGATGACACAGATTTCCTTGTGCGGGACTGATGGTGTTTCGAGGAGTTCCACGCGGATGTCCTTTCCCAAGTGGGTGAAGGCCAGTGATGCAAGCTTGCTTAACGCATCCGCAGATTTGTTTTCGCTGCGCTTGACGTGTATCACTTTACAATCATTAAAATCGCGCATGATGGCTTTGGCCTGGGCAAGGTACAGGGCCATTGTGTCGTTCACAGCCGTGTACGTCCCGTTTATTTGGTTTGCCACTAGCATGGAATCTACATGGGCTTCCAAATTTTTTACACCCATTTTACGCGCAATCCTCAATCCGGCCAGGAATGCTTCATATTCAGCCTCGTTATTCGTACTTGGAAAATCCAGCCGAATAGCATAAGTATATTCCTGGCCTGCTGGATTTGTTAATTTTAACCCTGCGCCTGAACCCTCGTTACTAGCTGCTCCATCAGTGTAGAGTCGCCAGACCTTATTGATTTCGTGTGCTGGGGAGGGTTGAACCTCCTCCTGGCACTCTTTCTCCCGTGAAGCGGGGACTTCTGCAATAAAATCAGCCAGGACCTGGCCTTTAATGGCTGGTCTCGGCTTGTATTGAATCGCATATTCTCCCAATTCAATTGCCCACTTGGCTAGACGTCCCGATAACTCGGGTTTGCCTAGAACATTTGAGAGTTTGAAGTTGGTGAGAATAGTGATTGGGTGACCCTGGAAATATCGTCTCAACCTGCGTGAAGCGTGAATAAGTGCCAAGACCAGTTTTTCCAGGGTAGAGTACCGGGTTTCCGCGTCTGCCAGCACGCGGCTAACATAATAGATTGGCATCTGGATGCCTTTTCGTTCTACAAGCAGGACTGCCCCGGTTGCTCTATCTGTTGCGGATAGGTATAGGATTAACTCCTCCCCCGCTTGTGGTGCTGTGAGTGTTGGGAGTTCGATCAGGCGTGATCGAATCTCCTGAAAAGCTGCTTCCGCTTCTGGTGTCCAGCGGAAGTGCGTTTTCTTTAAACAATTTCTTAGTGTTGACACAAATGGGAACGACCTATCCGCATGGTTTGCCAAAAAGCGGTTAAGCGCGACTAGTCGTCCATTCAGTGTTTGAGCCTGTTTTATGGTGGTAGGTGATTCCATTTTGACAATGGCTTCGACCTTTTCAGGGTTCGCTCTGAAGCCATCTTTAGTAATAATGACTCCCAAGAACTTCCCTTCTTCCACCCCAAATGAACACTTGCTCGGGTTGAGCTTCATGTTTATCTTTCTAAGTGTGTTGAAAGTTTCCTCAATGTCTTTCAACATCGCCTCTGGCTCGGGGCTTTTGATGACCAAATCATCCATATAGACTTCCAAGTTTCTCCCAATTTGGGCGTGAAACTCTTTGTCCATTAGTCGTTGGTACGTGGATCCCGCGTTCTTAAGTCCGAATGGCATCATTTTATAACAAAATGTGCCATCGGGCGTCCGAAAGGCGGTTTTGTCCTGGTCATCTACAGCCATGTGGATTTGATGGTACCCCTTATACGCATCCAAGAAGCATTTAAGGCGAAATGGTGCCACCGAATCCACCTTGAGATCAATTTCTGGCAACGGATAACAATCTTTGGGGCATGCTTTATTCAAATCTTTGAAATCTATGCACATGCGCCATTGTTTGTTATTCTTCGGTACCATTACGGGATTTGCAACCCACGTTTGATATTTGCTAACGCGCACGATGCCCGCATCAAGGAGTTCCTTGACTTGGGTTCTGCACGCGTTGGTTTGCTCGGGCCCCATTACTCTGCGCTTTTGTACGATCGGCGTAACGGCCGGATCGCATTTGAGCTTATGCTCTGCCTTACCCCGGGGTACACCAGTCATGTCGGCTGGTGTCCACGCGAAGATGTCTGCGTTTCGCTGCAGTAAGCGCTTGAGTAAGGTGCGTGTTGGATCAACAATTGTCGGGCCAATGGTAACGGCCTGATCGGGATATTTCCCATTGAATGCCCACTGTTCAGGTTCAGTGATGGTTTGTTTGGCCATCTTCGGTTTGGGTTTAGAGGAGACAGATGCGATGCATACCTGGGGAATGCCCGTGATCATCGCTACGCCTTCAGTTGTTGGCCATCCCATCATGCCGTGGACTGAGGATACCATGGCGTTGAATCTTGCCATCCCGTCTCTCCCGAATAGGATGTCATACGTATGATGTGGTTTTTTCATTACAACAAAATCCACATCCTCCGTGCGTGAATAATTCCCATCGGTGAGAGTGACGGGGAAAGATAGGATGCCCAAGGGAGTGTTCATGCTGCCGTCAAACCCTTCCATTGAAGCGTAGACCGTCTCCAGGCGTTCCTTGTCTTCATCGTCGAGCTTGTCGAAGAACTGCCTGTACATCACTGTCGACGATGCGCCATTGTCAACGAGGGTGCGGGAGGTGATGTAGTGCCCCAGCTGGCTTTTAATGACAATGGGGCCTTCTTTGTTTGGGCCTCCCGGCACTCGCGGGAAGCGCACTTCTGCTTCCTTCCATGCGCATGGTTCGGTTATCGGTCTCTTTCTTCCTCTGACCTTACCATGGACCATGTTGATGCTAATGTCGACGGGCTTTCGTCCGTTACCCCTGTACCTGTTGTCGTTCCTTCCTCCCTTCTTGATAGATGCCACGAGGTGTGCGAGCCTCCCATCCTTGACGAATGTCTCGACGATGTCCCTCAAGGATGTGCACTCCTCAGTGCTATGGCCCTTTGTCCCATGGAAGTCACAAGACTTGCTTTGATCCGCATTGGGTTTCTGTCGGATCGCTGGGGCTTTTGGCCACGGCAGTTTTTCCGTGGCAAATATCTCCGTGACGCTCTTGGTGAGTGGCGTCCAACGGTTTTTCCGGTTCGAAGGGTGCGTGTTGTCCCTTCCGCCAACCAGAGGGCGAGAGCTTGAGGGGGTGTCAAAGTTTATCCTTGACTGCCAAATACCTTGCCGCCTCTTTTTGTTTAGCCGGGCGGTTCTCACATTGTTCTCCCTTGTCCTCTGCGTGTAGAGGTTTGTATTCTGGGGGAGATCTCTTCCCAGCTGTTTCTCCGTTTCGGCAAAGCGCTTGGCTGCCGTCATTATGGCATCCCACGTGGATGGCATGCCGTCTTTACCCGTCAGAGTGCGGATGAGTTCTGGGTATTCAGCGCCCTGAATGAAAGCGGCGCGAACGAGGTCTTCACTGATGTTGCCCAGACTCAGCTTCTTGGAGTTGAAGCGGGTGATGAAGTCCAGTAAGGATTCATCCTCTTCTCTCACACAGTTGAGGATCGTCCACTGCTCCTCAGTGTGCTTCCTCTGTTGACTAAACTGTTGACTGAACTTGTTCTGGAAGTCTGCCCAGTCATAAATGTGGTGGACCGGTAAACGGTCGAACCATGCTCTGGCTGCTCCTACCAGAGTCATCTGGAACATGTAGCACCACGTGGGTTCCGTCCAGTTACTGACGGTTGCCCCCGCAATGAACCTGTTCAGATGGTCATCTGGGTCGGATATACCATCGTATGTGCCAATATTGGACATTTGTTTGGCACTCCTCGGGGCGATTGCTTCTGCAATGTCCCTTGCAAATTTTGACCTTCCTGCGTTTGTGGCAGTAGGTCTAAAGGCCTTGGAGAAGTCACGCGAGCTTTTTTCCGTGACTGGTTGGAATGCTTCCCCAAAATTCCTTTTTGGCTGGGGATCCGTTTCCTTACGCTTCCCTTTCGCCCTATGGCGAGGGTTCGCGTCGGTGTCGGAGTCTTCCCTCTCGGCGTCTGAGTACTCGTACTCACTACTCATGTTGAGGTGCTGGCGAGTACTACCGAATTCCTCAGCTTGTTGGACTGAACGCAAGCGTTCGTCCAACTCAGCCTGAAATTCTCTTTGACGTGCCTCGGCCCATGCCTTCACTTGATCAAGTGTTTGGCGAGGGGCTCGAGTTCGTTTTTCCAGCTGGGCATCAGTGAATCCCAGTGGAATATTTACTCCACTTGCCCCTACATGAGTGACTGGGGTAGTGTTCGTAAAATGTACTTCACTTGCCCCAGCTTGGGTGGCTGGGGTAGTGTTTGTAAACATTGTGTTGCCGGTGTTTACCCCAGTGGCTGGGGTTGTGGTTACCGGAATTTCTCTAGTCATCTTGGAAGTTTTGAAAAACTGGAGAAAGATGTAGTTCTAGCTTTACCCACGGATGGCGCCAATGAAGAAACACTAACCGGACCCCGGGCAGATTATGGGTGATCTGGGGGCTAAGTAATGTTTCCCACGAAGGTTAGGTCCAGCAGAGTAAGTTGTACTTCAAGGAACCTGCAAAACAGACACCGTAAGCTCGTCACTGAGAAGGGGGGGGGTTCCTCCTTGTGACCACCCTCCGGCGTGAGAATCAGTCTATATTGCTCTTTAGATATAAAAGTATATGAATACTATTAGAGCAATTATCAAGTAAGTTATACGAGATAGTAGATGATGAAATGATAATACCATTTGCTGTCTTTTATAGCCGAAGGTGGGTTTCCAAGGGGTTTAGCCGGCCCAACACGCTACCAACTGTAACCTATGCACGTGCCCTACCTGTGAGTGGTGGATAGGTAGCGGCTGACACAGAGCAGGCGTGCCGTGCACTCTTCGTCTTCTACCAACTGCAGGCTAGGCACGTGGTCTGGCAGGAGTTGGTGGGCAGGCGGCGGCTATTGGTCACAGTGCTGTGGCGTGCTGTCTGCCACGCTGCTGTCAGTGAGCTGTCGCATTCTTGGTCAGATCTTTTGTCTTTACCTCGTCAGGTATCACGCAAAAGATCCTCCATCATACAGACTGGCCCATTTTGGCGGGAGTTTTCCCCCTCCCGCCTCTGCTCATTCTTTCAGGTGACACTGAATATTTAAGTGTTAAGCCTTATGCGTGTAGCTATGCTGTGCGGGTAGCCTTCCCTGATGGCTTGTATCCGCAACTGCGGGAACAGGCGGGTTACTTTACCATTGGGAGGCTTTTCCCTGCGTATGCAGCTTGCATACTGCGCGTAGGCTTCTCTGAGCATGGTGGGTCCTGCGGGAGTAGATGGTCTTTGCGCAGACATCCCTGTTCAAGGTGAGTCATGCGGGACCAACTGAGCCCTGCTGGGACCTACCTCTTCAGACATGAAAAAACGAGGTTTTCAAAAATGAATGATAATGAGCTGGGTTTTTTTGGTAAGGTTAATTTCAAACTCGGTTTTATTAATGTTAACAAACGCCACAGCTACATTATAAGCTCTAATAAACCACACATTTACACTCTAATTTAAATAAAACTAGTAAACTTCCCCGCGCATTGCGGCGGATCTAACAACTTTCGAATAGTTACTTACATCAGTTACTGTTTGTTTCTGATGTTTCAAATTGCTTTGGTCCGTTCATTGACGTCTTGCTGCCTTCAGTGCTGCCTCTTTTACGCCTCATTAACAGTTATAAGACTTTTATAGCGGCAGTAAGGGCGTTAACGGTACGACTTTGACGATTTTTAAGTCAAACTATGAGTGAAACCGTTAGTACCAGTTTTCTACTACCGTAAACCAAATCGAAACATTACAAATAGTTTGGTTCCGGTTTAATTTACGGTTTTAAAAAATCCTACTACAAATCCTCAAATTCTGGTTTGGTTTCCTTGATAATGGTAAAAGTAGAGATAAAAGTCTCCTTTAAATTAAAAAATTTTACATGTACTTAAATCTCACAGTCCGGTTCGGTTTACGGCCGGTTTTTTGTATAGATCGTAAACTAAATCATTCGCTACGGTCTGGTAATTTTGAAACCAATGGACCGAATGTAAGAACCGCGAAAGCACATCAATGACCGGTTTAAACGGTTTTATACTTTTAGGTAGACTCTAAACACCTATAAGTTATGGCACTTTGAATTTTCATTATGGTTCCAAATCATATATATCAAGAATTAGACAATAACACTATAGTTCTTTATATATTACCAATAATTATTTAACTATATCTGATTTAAACTTAGTAAAAATTCAAAACTAAAAATTCTAATTAATTCATCACATATGTTAGCATAACACTAATGGCTAAAAGCAAGGTGCATCTTCCTTCCGGCTACAATTTTTATTATATAAATATTATTGCTTTGCCGAAGGATTTGAAAAATGACATTCTTTGTGCATCTTTTTTCTTAATTGTTCGATCTGGTTTAATTTTATCGTGATGCCATCCTTCCGTGGCTCATCCGCATCAACACCATCGTCATTGATGCTAGATGTTGACGGATCTGCTACTCTGCGAAATCAAATAACTCCATCACGAACGTAAAGTTAGGGTCTCTGCTTAGAACTGAAAGTGACGTGGGGATGAGAGGAAGGAGATGGCGGTTGTGAGTGAAGGGGTGTTGGTTGCCGGCAGCGTAGATGGCCGGAGTTCTGTTTTAATTTTGTAATTTTGTAATCTATATATATATATATGTAGAAAAGCTGCACAGTAATAATAACTACCAGTACCAGCTATGAAAATCGTGATGGTTTGCACATGTGTTGTGTCAAAAGGTAATTCGATAAACTAATGAATAGTAGGCTTCTGTGAGACAACGGCAATCTGCCTTTTAACACATATAATATAGTTTGCCGTAAAAACATCGAGCTTATGAACAAGACAAACTAACATTCTGATAAATTAAAAGAAAACATCTATAATCTCCAAGACACATTAAACACTTAAAACAAAATCATTACAAAAGATGCTTGATTAAAACGAATCAAGCGAAAGTTATCTAACCACAAACAACAATAATCCTGAAACCAACTCTTAAACAAAAACACCATCTTTCACATAACCGCGGTTTAGAACCAAAAACCTAGCGTCGTCTTCTGCGCTTGCTGCTCTTATGATCACTTTCACTCTCGCTACTTTCACTTGAACTCTCGCTTTCATCAGAGCTTGATGACTCAGATCCCGAGCTGGAAGAATCTGAACCGTCCGATTCAGAAGCAGGCTTTAGTTGCATAATAAGACGAGGCATGTTCTTCAAGTATTCTCTTAAGTTTTCAGTTATTCCACCAAGACCGATTGATGTAAAGAAGTTGATTGAAAACCGAGTGTTTTTAGGGTTGTCTCGAGGGAATATGGATTCAAAATCTGCTTGCATGCTCGGGTCACTGAGACGCTCGTTCAAGAGCCGAATGCCAAGATGTTCAGATAACTCCTGTTAAACAGAATTTTAAACACAACTTTAGCGCCTTGCAACAATAAGTTTATTAACACACCTAAATATGGCCCGGGCTCGCCGCATTAACAAACAAGCCAAGGCGAGCCTGGCTTTCTTATCTTAACTAGCTGAAATGTTGAGCTTGGGCTCAGCTCGGCTCTTCAAAAATTCGAGCCAGCTTGTGGCTCTTTTTTTTTTAGTTTATTCTATTTTCAATACTTCATTAACAAATGTCACAATACATATATAAAAAACTTGGGCTTAAATTTAAACAAGCCGAGCTGACCTTGGCTTGGGCTGGCTCGTTTACATACCAAACCAGCTCAGGATGGCTCGTTTATAAACCAGCCGATTCCGAGCAAGCCACGAGCTTTTTGAACAACCATAAGCCATGGTGATAACGATAAAACAGTAAGAGATTTATGTTAAAAAAAACAAGTTACCTGGAAGAGAATCTTTATGAAGATTCTAGAAGATGAAGTCGTATCCTCCTCAGTCAATCGAATATAAGCCAAAACATGCCAAGGCAAAGCATCAGTCCCGAGCAGATGCGCAAAAAACTTGGCCACATTACGCAGCTTATTCGTTTCCAGCCGATGGATCATCGAGTACTGCTGCACAAAGCATTTCTCGAAGTTTTCTTGATGGACTTTATTAATCATGCAAAACCTCTGGCCCAAAAGCCCATAATAGCGAAGGTAAGTTCTCTCTTGACTGCAGCACTCCAACAACATTATGCACAGCTCCATCTGCATGATGCAAAATCGCTCATTAACTTTAAAAATGCTTAAATATTATATAAGATTAATTTCATATATACCTAATCAAAATATTATATACTAACATATCCAACTTTAATGAATTTGTACTTAATGACCATTCTACCCCTTTCCATTATATTTGTTTAAACTCTACTTTTTATTCAGAGTTTACATCAATGATTTATTTTGAGAAAACTATTGCTTTCGGGTACTAAAAAAAGTAAGCTAAAATGAGCATATATGAAATTTAAGTTTTAGAAAAATAAGGACAAATTGTCATTTATTAACTTGTTTTTAATGAATTGATTTATTTGATATATTAACTACTTTGTAAAAACATGTGTGATACTTTTAGTATTGCATGGGTATATATGATACTTTTCAAGTTTGTAGGGGTATATATGAAAAATCTCCCTATTATTTGAATGTTTAATATAGTTTTTAATACCTCTTGTCCTGGCTCTAGTTTAATCTTGAGGAGTTTATGACCGGCTTCTTCAAAGTCAACACTAGACATGATAGTTAAGTAAATGGTTCTTCTGAGGTTAACTAAATTTGTTTCAGTTTCATCTCTTATTCTCATTTGTTCTTCATCTTCTTCCTCAGAAGATTCATCATCATCATCATCGTCATCACCAGATTCGTCACCGTCTCCGTCTTCTTCTTCTTCAGAAGGTTCGTCACCGAGAATTGTTTTCTTTACATCTTCATATCGTTTTTCGTTCTCGAGATAATCAGGATCCATCTTGAAAATATCTGAAAGTGCCAATAATAAATGTTACACATATTCACATGTAAAAACCGCTTGAAATTAATATAAATAGTTAAAAGGTAAATACTATAGATATATCTATATATACCTAAAGAAATTTCAGGGTCGATGTTATCAAGAAGGGATATTTCATGTGTTAGTTGATCTTCCAGCTCAACAAGGTCTAACTCTGGACGAATGGCTGAGTGGCCCTGTATAAGTGAGAACATGATTGTTAAGCATAAGTAAAAAACGGGGAAAAAATATATTTCTCAAAAACAATAACAGAGTATAACATGTCTATAAAAATAAAAATTAACCTGAAACTTGGCTTTTCTTAGTGCAAATAGACCTTCAATCAAGAACTGCACCCTTTTATCTATCTCTCCCTCATGAAGAATTCCACGGAAACGCTCAAATATACCTGATAAAACATAAAACATGAGTCATAAATGTCAATAAAAAAACAGAAATTGATGCAGTAACAAAACAAGGTTCGGATCCAAGCACCAACAAAAAAATGATAAATTTATAACTACAATAATAAGGCAGAAAACAAAGATAATATTTTAATAGAATCACAATAAACAGAATCAAACACAAATTTAATATCATTAAAGATCAACTTTTGAGACCCTGATATAAATGTAAATAATACAAACAGTCAAGAAATATAATTTTATTAACACGTTAGAAATGTATTAAATAAATAAATAAACAATAAAGATAACATATAACGCGTTATGATCAAATACAGATAAGTGAAAAAACAACATAGAACCAGATAAGTAGTTTATTAAGCCAGCTGAACACAACTAAATCCAACAACGCAGATAAGTGATAAACATCATAGAACCAGATTATTATCGTATTGAAACAAATGAAGTGAATAGATGACAACAAGCTTGTACTATTAGAAGACAAGGGTAAAAAAAGTCACTCACCATGCAAGCCTTTAGGAGATAGATCCTGAAGTATCGATCCACATTCAGTAACAAACCCCACAGCAACCTCCACACTATCATCAGTTGGATTCTCTAACAAAAGAGTCAGTAGTTCAAGAGCAATAAGTTCATGAACCACCTGCTGGTTGACCAAATGAGCTATAAACTTAACCGCAGCAAGCAATTGATGCTGTAAAAAACAAATCAACTGAATCATACATTTAAACAAACATAAAATACCAAAATTAAAACTGAAGGATGGATGTAATACGCACCTTGTCATTTCGCTTATACGCCCTTTGAAGCTGCAAAATAATCCTTTTAAGCAGAAGCTCGCCGACTTCAGGAAGTTTGGTATTTACAACAGCAACGAGTGCAGCAAATACATCTGTGAAACCAGGAGAGGCCATTTGGGACTTCATACATGAACGACAAAAGAGACCTCGTCCCCTGATCAAATTCTCAGCAAACAACTCTGGGATAATGTTCTTAATATTTGTTGCATTGACCTTGTTGACCAGCCCGTTTATACTCTTCCTTAAAGCATCCCATGTCATCCTTTGATATTCCATGCTACTTTTATCTTCTACAGCGCTCATCATACGAGCTAACTTAAACGGTGGGATATACACACCTCCACTCTTCCCTAAATTAGTCATGCCTTCTTGCATTTCAGCTAACTTTTGGAACCTTGGCCCTTCATCCAGATTTTCTGTGTCCCCATTTTTATCAGTTTTCTTATTCGCAATGCCATCACTTCTTTTTCTATCTTTATGGTCACCATTGCTTCTCCTATCCCTTTTACCATCTCTTCTTTTCTTATATTTATCATCCTCATCGTCACTCCGGTTCTTGTACCGATCCCTTCTCCTCCTATCTTTATGATTGTCTTCATCGTCACTTCTATCTTTCCCCTTTCTCCCTCTCTTTCTAACTTTACCATCTTCCTCGTCACTCTGATCATGCCGACCACTTCTATTGACATCTTTTCTCTTCCTATAGGTATCATCCTCGTCATCACTCATATTCTTATTATTATCATTATTATCCCTTCTCCTCCTGTCTTTACGATCATCTTCATCATCGCTTATATCCTTACCCTTTGTCCCTCTTTTCCTGATTTCACCATCTTCATCATCACTTCCATCGTCATGTTTTCCTTTTCTATCCGTCTTTTTGATTTCACCATCTTCCTCATCACTCTTCTCACGCTTTTTACCAGATTTCCTAATATCACCAACTTCTTCATCAATCTTTCTCCTCATATATTCATCATCACCCGTTGAAACCCTGCTCCTACCTCTTCTTGTGTCATCATCATCTTTCTTTTGATCTCTCCTTTTATCACTACCATCTTCATCATCAGATGATTCAACCCTTTTTCTATCATTCACATATTCATCATCATTCCTTCTGTCCCTCTTCCTGTCTCTTCTTCTCCTATCATTAGCATCTTCATCATCAGATGTTTCAACCTTTTTTCTATCATTAGAATATGCATCGGCATTCCTTCTATCCCTATTCCTTTCTCTTCTCCTATCAGTCACATCTTCATCATCACTTCTGTTTCTATCTCTTCTGTCATTAGCATATTCACGATCAGATCTGTGTCTATCTCGACCCCTTCTATCTCCATCATCACGTTCACTCCTAAACTTATCACCATCTCTTCTCCTTCTGTATCTATCTTCATCATCACTCCTATCTCCATTTCTTTCTCTTTGATGCTCCATTACTTAATCAAAGCCCCTGTCACAAACAACAGGGGAAAGATATTCAGCGTAAACTCAAAACTCCTTAGGCATTAGATTAAAAAATGCAATATTAAAGTTACTCAAAAACAAATTCAAAAACATGCAAATTGTCCTAAGATTAAAACTCAATAAAAAGTCACTTACATTCCTATCTAGAAAAAAAACAAAACCTAATTTCAAATCTGGTGTACAAACTTTCTATAAAACCCTAACTCTAAAAACATAAAGTCCACCTCTAACCTGATATTTAAATGCATCTGGCAAAAAATCATAAAACCAGATATTCGAGTTTGTTATTTAGTTTGGTTTAATTTTGAGATCTATACCTCTCAATGACGAAAGTTTTCCCTGACATCAGCCAGTAACCAAAAAATAAATAAATAAAACTTGTAAATATTCAAAAAACCGAAAAACGAAAATCAAAACACGTAAACAGTCCTAAAAATTCAATTCAATTTAAAGTCTACGCAAATCTATTAATCATTCACTTACATTCATATCATTAAAAACAAAACTTAATTTCAACTTCACTGCACAAGTTATGAATACAGCCCTAGCTACAGGTTTATACTTGTATAAATATAAAAACATATAGGAAACCCTAACTACAGGTTTTTACTTGTATAAATAATTAAAACATATAGAAAACCCTAATTACAGGTTTATACTTGTATAAATAACTAAAACATACAGGATACCCTAACTACAGGTTTTTACTTGTATAACTAATTAAAACATATAGGAAACCCTAGCTACAGGTTTTTACTTGTATAATTAAAAAATATACAGGATGTAACGAATATTAAATAGCAATTGAAACAAATCTCGATTCAACCATTGGTAAATAGTTACACTAAACAGTATAATAAATCGAAAACCTAGATACGTTATAGACCGATTAAAAGCGAAGGTTTGGTTTCGATAACTTACCGACGGATGAATTCCGGCGTACAGGATACGACGGAGGCGCAACGAATCGGTGAATTCGCAAGGTATGATTTGGGATTGTGTTAAGGTGGAAAATAATATAATGCCCGACGTTTTATGAGTTTTGGGGTTTTAAATTGATTGAATGATTCGGTAAATCCCGAAATCCATGAAGCAAACAGGCCCAATCCAATACTTGATTTACAAATACGGGCCTTATAGTTTTCTTAACTATTTAAATTTCATCATATACTTGCACAAATCGGGTATTTTTTAAACCCGGAACTGGGTAGGAACCGGTTCCGGGTATGGATTGTTCAATAAAAGTCAAACCGGGTTCTGGTAGGAACCGGTTCCGGGTATGGTCGGGTATTTGACCGGTTCCTCCGGTTTTTTTCGGGTTTTGATCGTGTATTTTTGGTTCCGAGTTGGTTCTGGTTCCGGTTCCGGGTACTACTCCGGAAAAAAATCCTATACCTACTCCTACCCGCGGGTAGGGTACGGGTAGGAACCGGTTCTGGGTCGGGTCCAGACCCGACTTTTTTGTGCACCTCTACTTGCGTGCACGAGTTTAGGTATATATCGATATAGGGGCGTAGACAGATAAAGGGAAATGGTTCTGCCGAATTTGTACAACATTTTTAGTGTTATATATTTGTGTACTCTGACATCGTACTCATAGAGATTTCAACATTAAACCCGTATAAACCTTGACAATGAACCTTAACCCACATTTCAATTAAAAATACTTACTTGTTAAGAAACCTTTGTTATTTTTATTACGTGACTCAACCCAAGCCGCTTAACCAGATTGGATAGATTAACCCGACGGTTAGTGATAGACGATCGGTCGTCCATCCCTCAAAAAATTTCGAACTTGGAGGAAATTAATTTTTTATTTTTTTATTTTTGCTACGCCACTGGATATGGGTATGGACACAATTGCAAGAAGTCATTAGTTTAGGTGTTCAACAAATCAAATTTAGAATGCGTGAATTATTCGAATTTTGAAAATTTGAATTTGAATTCGAATTCGTTCTAGATTTCAAAGTTGCACTTATTCAAATGTATTAAGTCTACACCATTAACAGGACGGGTTTGTTACGTGTATTGATAATCTCTTTCTCATATTCGACTGTAAAATCGTATTCGTTCCACAACCGAGGAATTTTTTATACCTAATGATTCAAACCTGGTCCAATACCTAAATATCCGTCCCTAATATTTTGAGCTATCGGATTGCCGGTCAGCTTCTAGTTCATTTGACATCCCTACCTTCTTGCACATACAAAAACTTTTATATAAAGTGTAATGTGTTTGCTATCATTATTCATTAAGTTTGGTGTCACATTCATATAGTACATAACTTGAGTATATTCAGTAATTTGTTTTCTACTCAACTTATTATCTCATATCCTCATTATCCTACCCATCACATAAAAAGCAACTTAAAGTCCCGCACGAATCATAAAACTTTATAAATCAATAACTTACAAGACTCGTATAGCCGGATATAGTTATTGTAAGAGCCTCCTTACATTTTCAAACCACTTCATAAAAACAAATAATAATATATAAAGAGTTACACAACAACCCTCCAACATTTCACCTTTCACACTTTACCTCCTCTTATTCTTGCTTCCAAGCAACAAACAAAAGTAAAACAATATCCTGAAGAAGAACCCCCAAGCTACCGTGACCCACAAGCAACCCCATTTGCTCAAATCAGTGATACCTTGCTGCTTAAGTATGTCAACTCCAGTGGTCAAGCAAGTGGTTCCACTGATACTAACCCCTAGTGATCGGCTCATACTGTTTAACAGCCTCGATTTCACGGTCTCATCGATTGCGGTTAGCGGGCTGTTATCGAAAATTTGAGTTCCTCTAACGAAACATTTAATCGGGTCATCGAATTCGTTCTGTAAAACCGCTTCGTACGGGAATTTCACGAGTGATAAGTAGTGAAACCAAATCCAGTAGTTCGGGATTCGGTCGCGGGTAATGAAGAACCCGCTGAATAAGAGAAAGTATGCGAGAATCGCGACCACGATTGTGTACCCGAGCATTACTTGCGGGACTACACCCGAAAGGAATGTAACGAATGAGCTACCCGCCCAGAAGGACGCTAGAATTACGAAGAAGTAGAAAATGAAACCCGAAAAGCCACCCGCGAGTCCCACCGCGAAGAATGTGATGGCGGCGAATGCGAGTGAGAGGAAGATTAGGGACGGGATTGCGACGAGCGAGTGCGAGAGGACGTATGAGGATCTACGGTACGCGTTGTACGCGGTTTCCCGCATGAATATGTACCGTTCTTGGAGGAACACGGGTAACGCGTCCGCGCATGTGTAGAATGTTGTAGACATGGCGAACGCGAAGAACCCGAGGCGCTCTTGCACGCCTCGAGGGGAGTTGTCGAGGTTCCAGAACACCGTTGCGAGGATGAACCCCGTGACGGTGACTGCGGCTAAGCGGACCCCGAATAGTTCTGGCATTCGCCAGGAGTTTTTGAATGACCGTTTTGATAAAACGGTCATTTCGATCCATCGTGGATTGGCGAATGTGGGGACCATTGAGGCCGGGTTGGTCCCGTTGTTGGCCCCGGCCCCCGAGACTAGTTTGCCTCGGGAGATGCTGGCGCTGATCGCTTCTTTTAGGGTTAGACCATGAGTAGGGGTTTCGTTACCCGTGGTCGTGGCATCGCGAGATTGTTTAAGGATTTGCCATGATTTGTTGAACTCGACTAAGCGTTTCGTTCCTCCGGGAGTTCCTTCGAGTTCTCGGATCAAGTCGAGAGCGAATTCCGTCCGATTCTCTTTATCAGGAATCGGATGACCAAAGTCAGAGAAAAATAAGGGGAGATCTGATGGGGATCCGTTGAAAACCGGTTGTCCGCGGGAGAGGAACAACATCCGGTCGAGTAATCCCAGCAAGCGGTAGCTCGGTTGATGTATCGACATCATCACGATACTACCGCTTTGCGCGATCCTTTGCAACACTTTGACCACCATGTACGCGCTAGTGGAATCGAGCCCTGACGTCGGCTCGTCCAAAAACAAAATAATCGGGTCATGAATAATGTCAATTCCAATGGAGACACGACGACGTTCTCCACCAGAAACGCCTCTATGACCTTCATCTCCTATGACGGTCTTAGCAGCGTTTCTAAGCCCTAATTGGTCAATTAGGGCTTGAACTCTGAGTTTCTTCTTTGACTTTGAAAAAGTCCTAGGAAGACGAAACTCAGCAGCGAACATCAGCGTTTCCTCGACCGTTAACATCGGAAACAACAAATCGTCTTGCATCACATAAGCCGAAATCACCTTCAATAACCTCGATTCCAATTGCTCGCCGTTCAACGTCACCGTTCCTTTCAAACTTCCCTTCGCAATTCGATTCGCTAAAGCGTCAATTAACGTCGACTTCCCCGATCCACTCGCTCCTAACACCGCCACCAACTCGCCATCCCTCGCCTCACCCGAAATATCATTCAACAAAACCTTAGTCCCCGAAAAAGCCGGATCACCGCCACCGAACAAATTCGGGACCGCGATCTTCCTTCGCACTTTAACACTATAAGTTAAGTTACTAAACTTCAAAACAAACGGTAACGGCCTCTGCTCGCTACTAGTTTCACTAATCATCTCCAAAACATGATGCGTGGGGGTCTCGTCGCCATTCCCGTCCTTCCGAATATCACCAACGTACTTCAAAAGCTCCCCGAGAGACGGGGAAGGCGCGACCTGTCCCCGTTGATCATAAAACCCATCCTTCACATTCTCCGCAACTACACGAGGCATGGTCGCAAACACCGCGGTCACGGATGTAACAATGCAAAGAGAGATCAAATGATGAAAGATTGAAGAAATTGTTTAGAGAGGATTATTGTTGTGTTGTTGAGAATGAGAGTGCATGGAGTGTGTGTTTATTATGATCAATTTATGGTGTGTGTGGGTGACCAACGATGCCTAATATATAAAAGTCTACACGATATGTACATATTAGGAAATTAGTAACATGGGCACGTGGACGTTGTTTGGGTGGTTTTACTAAGTTAGCAACGACTTAAATCAATATAATAGTATTATGTGATTTATAGTTGACTCTTTCTTCACATAATTATATTTTCGTTTTGGAATTGTGAAATTTTGGTAAATAATATTATATTAAAGTAAAGCTAACATATGTCATGTCACTTTTTCGTTCTATTTCGCCACTAACATATTGCAACACTAAAGCTAGTATAACATAATGTCATGGTGAATCGTATAATGTCCTATAACTTGTGATTTCACACCATCAATGGAGTCCACAAACGGTCAAACCAATCGTTATGATAAAAACAAAGTCATAATGCAAAGGCTTCCCCGATTGATAGAACTTCTTGGACCATGTTTAGGCTTATCGGATTAGGCTGCTGGAAAGGCTTAGACGATAGACTTAGATTCATCAGTTTTAGAGAGGACTACAGGCCACTTTCTCTCACTCAATAGATCTATCTGGTCAGTAACCCCTTGAAATCCTTACTTCGGGTGAGGGTTGTGCTCTAAGAGACGAGCTAGACCTCGATAGCTTTAATGGATGGCTCCATGATGTCAAATCCAATTTTGAGAGCGGATCCAAATAAGAGAGGCGTCGGGCGAACCCCCGAGAAAGAATTCTATGTTGGGCCTCATTCACTCCAGTTATTGTATCGCCGATCTACTCGTTCGAGGGGGCAAGCAACTTTGAAAAATTATTGGTTAGAACAGTCGATTAAACAGTATTCGGACGACTGTTCTAACCAGAAGGGGGGGGGGGTCAAAGTTTGAAATTATCGGTCAGAACGACTATTTGACATTTATCCGAACGACCATTCTGACTATAGACGGTCAAACTTTGAAAATTATTGGTCAGATTATCGGTCAAACTGCTTGACCGAATCATATAGATCCCAAACCAGTTAAACTAATTGTTTTACAGTTTTACTTAAGTTTTGATGATTCGGTTGGCTTAAACGGTTTATAAACAACCCTAACTTTTATCACGCACCTAGGGTGAATGTGAATGTGAATGTGAATGTGAATGTGAATGTGAATGTGAATGTGAATGTGAATGTGAATGTGTAAAGAGTAATTGATTAATCTTGGTTAATAATTATACTTTCCTTGGCATGAAATTAAATTATACTTTTTACGAATATAAAAAAAAATTCCTAAATAAAGATATAGCCGGAGAGAAATGTACGTTTTTTTAATATTTATTTGAAAACTTGCGGTTAAAACCTCTTTCATAGTTTCAACGATAACTTATTAAAATATTACATTGATAAACGGCTTGATATACTCTAATATTCTAGAATTAAAACTACTTTGGCATGAAAAATAAAATAAGATAATAATGTTTATTGTGTTGTGAAAACTGGAATTAGGTGTGGGTGGTAAACTACTTTGTGCAATAGTGCATACGTATTTTGGTCGATAGGGCGGTTTGGATTTTGCAGGTTTACAACTACATACTCAAAGTCAACACTTTTGTAGCTAGGTTGCATAAAGCCTGGAATGACGAATATCACTCCCCAAACGTATGGTCATTAATTACTTGCCAATTACATAATATATCCCATTAATGTATTTATGACCAAAACTTGGCATTAAGAACAAGTTTCAGCTAATTACATAATATTATATCCTAATAATATATGTGTAGCCGAAACTTGGCTTATAGAATAATTTTCTTGAGTGGTCACTATATACTACTTACAAAGCTTACAAAAGCTTATGTTACACTCAAGTTTGTCCAAGTTAGTTGAACATTATCGAGCTCTCTAGAATGACAAAGGACAGGTAATATCGGTATAAGATTAATATTGACAATCTTAGTCTCCTGTCTAATTAAAAATTGTGTCTCATACTCGGAAATACTCGTTACTCAATACCCGTGGGGTTCACGGGAGACTCATGCACCGCACGAGCCGAAATTATAGAAAAATGAAGATATATTAATAGATGCTTATATATTTGAATGATATGTAAATTTTAACGTAGTATGAATGGACGATTGTACATAAATCTTATGGCTTGTTATTAAAAATAAAGCAAAAACATGAAATTCATGACAAGAATAATAATATTATGAAATGAATCAACTTACCGCCTGCTAATAGATTGATTAGTAGGCGTATAAGATTAGCATATGAAATAGTCATTTTAAGTAACAAAAAAAATGATAAATGAGCAAGAAAATTCTTTACAATACTATACAAATTCACTAAATTGAAATTACAAAAACCTTCATAAATCATAACCCTCTATATAAATCCTTGTAGACAACGTTTGTTGTTATATTTATAACGTTACCATATCTATCTACAACAAGTAGTTTGAGTTCATCTTTAATCTTCACTCTTGATAACGCTACATACAATTGCTCATGTATAAACTATAAATATTGGGTCTTTCAAGTACAAGTCTACTCTCAGTAACTGTCCTTGATTTTGATGGTTAAATTATGGCCATGACCCAAAATTTCAATCTCAAACTGTGGAAATATATGTATGTTTCAACTTTCAATTCAATGTCAAACAAATGTTAAATGATTTTTCTATATTAATAACTGGTTATCTTGTTTTTGTAATTCAATTCAATATTTCTTTACTTGGTTAGTTGCTAATATAGTTGTTTGTTTATGCATGTGAGTTGTAACATCTAAACAATAAACGGACCATGGGCTTTTATGCTGACGGGCTTGTAGCTGGGCTATGTACGTTGACTAGTAACTATTGGAGCTAAGAAGACTTTGTGGGTCAGGCACTCAGGCCCAGATTCATTTACAACCTGGCTCTCCATTGTTCATATGAATATCCCTCGGAAAAGTTAGTGACTCCACATAGAGGTGTAAAAAAATCGGGACCGGTTTTAGGCAAATCAAACCGAACCGGTTTGCGTTTAAAACCGGTTGTACTCAAACCGATCCAAACCGCCAGTTTCAAGATCGGTTCCCCTTAGAATATACCAAACCGGTTTTAAAACCGAACCGGTTTGAGAAAAACCGGGTTAAAGTAGATTAAACCGGTTTATGGTTTATAAACCAAACCGAACCGACATGACCAGACCGGCCTATCTTGCTTCTAAACAGGTTTATAAACCGAACCGGTTTGAGTCAAACCGATTTTGACCAGCCGTTGACCAAACCGGTTCGGTTTGGGTTTAAAACTGGTTTTGTACATGTGGCTAGACCCACGCACCGAACCGACATGACCAGGCCGGCCTATCTTGCTTATTATGCTATACTTTTTGTACATGTGGCTCCACCAAGTGGCTAGCCCACATTAACCTCTTAAGGACAACTCTACCTTGATCATTTATCACACGTGTGATTAAATCATGTTTCGTATATAAACTATATAACTATGTCATTTTGATAAACGAATCATAAACGTGTCGTGCCAAACCATTTAACACAACACATTGAACATGTTATGAATGTTGTAAACGAGGAGACATGTTTTATTATGTTAACCTTTTATAACCTGGATCCCTTTACCACAACCACTAACATGATTTAAACCGTGTCATAAATTTACAAATAGTAACTTACCAATCATAGTTTGTCACTTTAGTTTGACACATTATTTCGTCACTTGGTAACAGTTTCCCTTTAAGGTCGTCACAAGGAGAGTACAAATTTCTCGTATCCTGATCGGAAGATTTAGCTTTTTTAACTGTTGATGGTATTATATATTACCTCTTACCATTACACTTTTTATACATTGTTTCGGTTATTGACAGCCTAGTATGCTATACTTTTATTACCATTACACATATATTGCCTGTGGTGTTTAGGAATAGATGTATAATCTGCCTACATTCCATTATTATTATTATTCCCAAACCCTACCATTCTACCAATTAAGAATGGGCATTTGGTATCGAATATCGCTATCAATATTGTGCCAATAGATTCAATACAGTATTTAATATCCACTTTTCAAGCAATTCAGTATCCGTATTTTTGGTAGCGATACCATACATAGATAAACATTTGGTTCCAAAAGCTGGCACCATTTTACCGGGTTTGGTTATCGTTTTTAGGGATGAGACTGATACCGTACCGTTATCGATTCCGAAATCACGATCCCGTAAATCGCAATTTTTGGTACAAGGACTTGTATGGTACTGGTATCGAATGTAAAATTAAGGAAATACAGTACCAATACCGTATCCAACTCAAAACTTTAATACCGATTCGATACTAATTTCAATATTGATACCGAATTTGCTCATTCTTAATTGTTTTTGTAACATTGTTCACTATACTATTCCATTAATGGAAAATTCAAAATTTTCCTTAACTTCTTCCTCTTTATATTTCAAAACTTGCAACCCTCGCCGCTTCTCAAAAAACCATCTTCAAGGCATAAACAAAAACAAGGTACAACACACTGCCTCCGATCCTAGGGTTTCGTTTATATTATTCTCGATTACTTACAAACCTAGGGTTTTAAATGGTTAATTGTTTGTTTCTTAATCTTCTTTACCAGATACAAAATTATGTATACACATTGCTAGTTAGTTATCAACTTATCACTGAATATAATAGTTTATTAGTTTATCTACTCGCATTAAACCCTAAAACATGAACGATCATACGGATGCTAGTATAGGATTAGAGGACATTGATGTGGTGGTTGTAGACGAGCCTTTCGAAGTTAAACCCGAGCCTCGGGATGATGTTTCCTTGGAACTGAGTTTGTTAGTCAACTCCGGCGCACCCGAGGTTGACCCGAACGTTAAAATCGAGTCACAGTTTTTATTTGAAGAGTCTCATATGATGGACATTGATGAAGTCTTCAGTTGGAAAGACGAGAGTCACGAAACGGATATACCGTTCGTGGACCACGCTAGTCTCTCCGACGTTGAGAACAATCGCGTGTCGTTGTACCAGCTGCGGTATATCCACGCACCGGAGAGTGCAGGCTCGTTTGAGCCTGGTAAACTTGTGGACTATGTGAGGTTGTTGGCAACGGGTCGGGCTAGTGAAAGTGATGAAACGGAAATCACGTTGGTTAAGTCTCAGTTAATGTCGTATGGTCGGTTTAAAGGATATCGACAGCTTGCAGAGTTTCAGTTGTTTGGACAGTTGTTGGATGGTGAACAAGTAATTAAAGGTCATCCGAAAGCTGTTTCGATGAAGCCTAGGAAGAGAAAAACGTTAAACGGACGCGACGGGTTTGAGTTTGATGATGTTAAGGATTCGTATTGGACGGACCGGATTATTCAGAACCTTCCGGAAGAGCAAGGACAAGGGCAAGGAAAAGAAAAGGCGTATGTGAAACCGGCGCGAAGGTCAAGTAAGAAGCGGTTTTTTAACGTTGATCATGAAATAATGGAGAGTGAACAAACGGAGATAATGAAAAGGAGGAAACAAAATTTGGCAACGGAAGTTTTGATGAGGTTTGGAGACGGGGTTTGTTTTCCTTCGGAAATACATTTGAATAAAATGTTTAGAAGGTTCGGGCCGTTGATGGAGTCGGAAACTGAAGTTGATAGGCAGAGTGGTCGGGCTCGGGTGGTGTTTAAGAAGTGTTCTGATGCGGAAGTTGCTCATGATAGTGCTGGAAGGTTTAATATTTTTGGTTCGGTTAGGGTTGATTATGAGATTAATTATGCCCCATTGATCTCGTATAAGCTGTTGCCACTTTCGCTAGCGCAAGATCCGCCACTCGCATGGTAATTCTTTTGTTCTGGTTGTTAATGTTGTTTTGTTTTTAGACAACTGAAGAAAATAATATCGAATGTACTCGTTAAAGGCATTTGAAAGTTTCACAGTTATCCGTTTTATAAAATATAATTCAGAAACCACTGAAACCGACTGAACACCCAAACTGTAGCAAGTTGGTCGGTTTGAAATCCAAACGGTTCGGTTCATGGCTCGATTTTGTGCTTTGGCATGTTTTTTAACCATTCGATCCGGTTTGAGACTTGGAATATGTAGTTGTGTATATCTTTTTTATTTTTGGAATATGTGGTTGTGTTACTTGTGTATATGTATTCTATTAACGGATCATTTTTAGCATTTTAAAATTATTAATACAAACTAATGATTTTCTAAAACTTGAAACAAAAAAATTGGTTCATACTGTCAAACCATCCACCCAACTAGACTGGTTTGGTTTGTCGTTTTGGAATTGTCGTTAGCGGTTCATACTGTCGCTCACAAATTTTGCAAAATCAGCTGAACGGGTCCTTGAACACCCTTATGGCCATTATACCCTTCTCTATCTCATTACACTCCAAATATCATATCCTGACATAAGTTTTAAGGGCAGGGTACAGATGTCATAAATTTGAAAATGTGTATAATTTATATTATGATTCTTTGTTAGGGAACATATAACATTATCCCCTATTTTCGTTTAATTTTTCTTATGGGGCCATATATCTTGACTTCTTGTGTTAACATTCAGCGAATTATATATAATGTGAACTAATTTACTTTTCAGCTGATGAAAACAAGATCAACAAGGGTATAAGTTTTGATTCATACATAGGCTGCAGGTAAAACGGGAACCGGTAGATTTGCAAGAGATACATTCAAAGGCAAGTATTTGTTTTTGTACTAACGTACCTTGTTTGGATTAGTAAATTACAGAGGCGGTACTTATTCTAGATTAGCTTTAGCACACATTGTTTTCTTATAACTAGTTGATTGTTATTTTGCTAAATCACATGCGATTATTGCTCTGATATATAGCGTTTTATGTGACAATAGACGTGCTTGAGCAGGGATGCGAAATGGGCTGATCAGGTGGGTAGGATAACGGATTATAAAATCAACGATTATGATAAAAGATAATCTATTTATACGCCCGATGGGTTTGTTTGGGTTTTCTGAATAAGAGGTTGTTTAAACAGCATTTCAAATCTAGAATCTGTAGGTTTTGTGAAGTGCTTTTTACCAACCATACTAAGAGAATGTTGGTGTCATACCGTGGGATACAATAATTAAGTATTACATTTAGACAGTCTATACGAGTTAACAAGTGACCCAAACAAGTGAGCTAATGAACAAGGCTAGGGTTAGATCGAGCTTGGATCGTTAACAAACTGATCTGATATCGAAGGAGTGAGTTTCGAACCGCGAGTTATTTAGACAAACCTTTTTTTTAGGTGGGTAGGTGGGTTCAAAGTCTCAAATTCATAAGTCTTTTTACTTATTTTTTACCAACCAACTTAATCTCTATAATCATATGCCTAAATCACCTTTGTCCATCATGGGACTTGACATTACAAAAATCAATGAAAATGCGCTATAGTTAGATAACCTCAAACGAAGGCTCAATATCCGTATGATAATATAAGACATCAGAGTTTTTGATTTCCCTTGATAATAAGGCATCAATATCCATTTCGCTCGCCATTCATGCATATCAAACGCTATCTAAGGAAATGTTGGTATTAATGTGTTGGATACATAATTAAGGAATTACACTTAGAAAGATTATTTGAGCTAACGGACGAGAGAAACAAGTGAGTTAACTAAGCAAGCAAGCAGGGCTACAGCAAGCTTGGTTCGTTAACATACCGGTCTAATTTCAAACGAGTGAGTTTCAAACTACGATCTATTGAAAAACATTATTTTTGATGGGTAAATAGGCTAAAAGTTCAAATTCATCTGGATTGTTTGGTAATCTCAAATATCTTTACTTTTTTCTACCATATAATTCACACAATCTCTATAATCCAACTTCTAAATCTATACATTTATCCATTATGAGAGTTAAGCCTCATAGGGAGGGACACATTTCCATCACACCTTGATATTGATATTAATTCTACCAACTGTGGGCTACGCACGTGCCATGCTGGTGGTTGGTGGGTAGGCAGCGGCTGATAGTGACATGGCCGGCTGTGTACTATTCCTTTTCCACCAACTGCAGGCTATGTACGTGCCACGATGAGGGTTGGTGAGTAGGCAGCGCCTGATAGTGACATTTTGTACTAGAGCGTGCTCCTCGTCGTACTGTTGTCAGTGAGTTGTCACCCTGTGATGGGCTGCTTTGGTCAGATCTTGTCTATTTTGTCCATACCTTGGCAGGTATAGTACAAAAGATCCTCCAGAAGCGTACGGACTGGCTCATTTGGGCGGGAGTATTCCCGGCTTGCTCATTCCTTCTTCAGGTGACATTACTGAATTATTGAGAGTTAGTGCCTTGTGCGTGTAGCCTTACTATTAGTGCGGGTAGCCTTCCCTGATGGCTTGTATCCGCAGCTGCGGGAACAGGCGGGGTACTTCACCATTGAGAGGCTTTTCCTGCGGGAACAGGCGGGTTACTTCACCAACTGGTTCCGCAGGACCCACCATGCTCAGAGAGATGAAGACCTTACGCGCAGTACGCCAGCTGTTCCCGCAGGAAAAGCCTCCCAATGGTGAAGTACCCCGCCTGTTCCCGCAGCTGCGGATACAAGCCATCAGGGAAGGCTACCCGCACTAATAGTAAGGCTACACGCACAAGGCACTAACTCTCAATAATTCAGTAATGTCACCTGAAGAAGGAATGAGCAAGGCGGGAATACTCTCGCCCAAATGAGCCAGTCCGTACGCTACTGGAGGATCTTTTGTACTATACCTGCCAATGTATGGACAAAATAGACAAGATTTGACCAAAGCAGCCCATCACAGGGTGACAGCTCACTGACAACAGTACGACGAGGAGCACGCTCTAGTACAAAATGTCACTATCAGCCGCTGCCTACTCACCAACCCTCATCATGGCATGTATATAGCCTGCAGTTGGTGGAAAAGGAATAGTACACAGCCGGCCATGTCACTATCAGCCGCTGCCTACCCACCAACCACCAGCATGGCACGTGCGTAGCCCACAGTTGGTAGAAAAGGAATATTATACAGCTGGCTGTACCTGCTTGGAAACCTACCTTCGGCTATAAATACTCCAACACCTTGGAACGGTATGATTATCTTGTATCATCATATACTCTCATATATCATCTGATACCATCACATATCTTATCTGCTCTAGTTATTTCTCTTAATATACACTTATATTCAGAGCAATCTAGTCTGATTCTCACGCCGGAGGGTGGTCACAAGGAGGTACCCCCCCTTCTCAGTGACGAGCTCACGGTGTCTGTTTTGCAGGTCATCAGAAGAATAACCATCTTTGCCGGACCTAACCCTCGTGGGAAACATCTACTTGACCCCAAGATTATCCGTAATCTGCCGGGGTCGATTAGTGTTTCTTCAATAGACTAGAAGTCCTTTGATTTAAATCTTATTATTTGAAACTCAAAATCACTTGAAACTTTTGATTGACCGGCTAACGAGTAACGATTGCATTTCTCAGTTGACACAATCTCAATGATTCAAGAGAAACTTCATGTCATTCACGTCGCCAAACATTTTGCATGATCACCCAGTCAGAAAATTCAAGCTGTTCACGCAGCCGACCTCCTGCCCTCTTGACCACTCAGTTGCTCACACCTCTTCTGACGGTCTGACTTCATTGCTCATGATGTGTAAATCGACTTGTCTTTATCATCCAAATTCCCTTATTTCTTGGATAGGAGTTAGATTATGAGCTTTGTTAAGAATCATTGCATTGGCTTCTAGATTTGTTTCTTTTATGTGGCTACACTTTTGTTTTTCTATTAAATATTAGGATGGATTTGAATTAACAAATGAGCTCGAATTCGAACCTTGAAATTCAAATTCTATTCCGATTCATAATTGAATTAAGTTTTAAAATTTTCAAACTCGAATAACTCGATACAAATAATAGAATAACCCAAAATCCCAATGGACATCTCTAATTCTCTAGTGATAAAGACATTATATTGTTTAATAAATAAATAGAAGGACAATGACTAAAGGCTAATTATGCATTAGGTAGGAGTAGGGGGAGTAGGGGTAGGAGAATGTAGCTTTGTCTCCAACAATGGAATCTAGATGTAATCAACACAAATTCTATCTACCGTCTTTCAAAAGTCAACTTTTCTTAAAACAAACTAACCCTAATACTTAAAGAAGTGATCTCTATGCTAATTGCATGCTAATACTTTCTTTTTTTAAGACAATATAATCCATTGTGTTGTAAAAACCACAAATAAACGGGTTGGTTTGGAGGCGCATCTCCTATGCTAGATCCCATAATATTGACATACAAGAATTTTAAGCTAATGTGCGTATTATTGGTTTAGGGTATTAGTATCGAGCCTAAGAACCTTGTTTATCTATATATATTGTTATTGTAACACTCTAGAATGGAATCAAAATAGTCGTTTACCATCTTACATGATATCAGAGCCACCTTAAGCTCTGTACCACCTCTGCTACGCTAGATTCACATGCACATGTAGATAAAACAAAACCGAGCCCTTTTGGATCATGTAGAGCTTCATTGTCCTTCCACCCATCCTGTAATAAACTCAAATTTAACCTTATAGAAAAGGGTTAAACTATTAAGTATAATGAATCTCTACTAACCATCCAAAGTATTTTCTAAAAATAATAATGGTTAAGTTAGTCAAATAACTTAATAAGTTTCACCCTTTACACTATTGTGGTCATTGGTCAACCATACAGGAGTGGTTAACTACTATTTGTACAAAAACTGAAATGATGATTATGGTTTAAACTAATAATGAAAATGGGGCCATTAGTGTTGAATAGGTGAAAACAGTTGGATTTTTTATGATGGACAAGAACATGGAACAAATTAAAAGTGATGGTTACAAGTTGGTATCAATTCAAGATTGGATGACATGTTATGTGTTTGTGTTTTGGGGAATACACCTCTCAAATCAATCAACTAAACAATCATATTTAGCACTTAATTTAGTTTCTTTATGAATATGCTAAACATGACTAAAGCTCTACATGAACCGCATATTTAGCAAACTGTTCATGAGTGAAGTCATAACAAAATAGAAACTTCTTATTTTTGTTCATTTATTTAGACTAACAAAAGTGAAAAGGGGTTTGTTTGTTTATGTAACTTGATGAATGGTCAGTTAATTAAAATAGTTTTTTTTCCTGTGCTCGGTTGTCTCTTAACTTGATATCCGAATTGTTGGGTTGGGTTAAGTGAGTAAAATAAGTAATGACAACTTGCATTTGCAACCAATGTTGTAAAAGTAGGTCTACAAGACCGAGTACTCTCCGAGTACTCGCTACAAGGTATGGTGCATGCCGAGGAGAGTTTCTTATACTTCGCATAGTTACTAAAAATTGTTCGTAGGTGGTCAACATCAGCCAGAAATACATCTAGTCGGTTAATTTGGGCCTATTTTAACTTAAAAATACAACATAATTCTTTATTTCTATAGCATTAAAGAACGAATATCATTTTTTTTAATTAATGATTAACAATTTTTAGAATAATTTAGTATTTAAAAATGTATTTCTCTTATTTATATTGATATTCACTTATTTTGTTATAAATATTAGTAAACTTATAATATTTGAAATATATATATTACCCAAAAATTGATTTTCCTTATATTTATCATGTCCGAGTATTCCCCGAGTACTCCCTCCAAGGGGGTCGGCCGCCTAGGGACCGCCTAGCGACTTTTGCAACATTGTTTGCAACTAATAAGCTAAGAGCTACATTGCTACAATAAGCATCTAATCGATTCTAATACTTAATTTGTTTTTCTTTTTTCACGTTGTTTTCTCAAATGCAACATTCTAGGTAAGTTATAAAATTTGGAGGGCAAGGTATATCACATATGAAAAGAAAAAAAAACCCTACTAGGTCAGTCCATATATTCGGTAATATGTTTGTTAAGCTTTGCCTATGTTTATACGTATACATTCAGTTATACAATGTTGCCCTTGCTATACCAAGTATCTTTGTATACTAACATGCGATGCATACTAGGATTTGAATGTGTGTGGTATTGTGTTTGAACTTTGAACTTTGAACTTTGATTTGGTGTTATTTGACAATCAACTATAATGGTCATTGCTAGGCACATGCAACAGGGCATATATGGTCAATATGAAACGTTTTTCTCATATTTAAAGTTTTAACACCTCTAGCCCCTCGTGGATGACTCAAACTAAGTTGATCAATTCGTCTTCGTTTGGTAGATTAACTTAAACTTGATCGAGTAACGTAATAGTTAAATACCATATGAGATTGATAACGATTCATGTCATGTATAATTTGATGCCTCTAAGCTCTAACAAAAGGTTAT
This sequence comes from Bidens hawaiensis, assembly GCF_021521415.1. NCBI lineage: Eukaryota > Viridiplantae > Streptophyta > Magnoliopsida > Asterales > Asteraceae > Bidens > Bidens hawaiensis. The sequence goes on from NW_027493813.1 coordinate 130,990, forward strand.
GTAATTAGACGCAAGTGTATCCTGCTCATAAATCACAAGAACACAAGCCGCAAATTACTCTTAGAATAATAAATCTTTTAACTCACATTATTGCATTTTAAAGTCTCAATTATTAGAATTCTTTAAACGAAAAAGTTATATATCTTTAGTGCCTTCAACTATACTCCACCGGACCACCACTTAATAAACGTTGTGATATTTATTTTATAACCTATGGTGAGTACTTTCATTGCCTAATAATGATACAATAGTATTGATGGACCTCTGAATACCCGATTAGATTCAATGATTCATGAATATCTAATTTATTAACAGAGCGGTAGTTCGCAAAGGTCGACCTCGGAACCCACTTCCAGTTAGGACTGTAAGCGAATAGGACCTACAAAGGTTTGTTCATGTTCACCAGTTAAGCTTTGTTCATGTTCACCAGTTAAGCTTTTAGCAGACAAGCAAACACTTCATGAACACCTAACCGAATAAAAGTTTTTGTTCGTGGTCAATTATTTAGAAAATAAACTTGTTCGTGAACGGTTCATCAACATAAACGATACACAGTTTTATTTGATTTGGTTAACCGAGAATTGTCAGTGTTACTGGTTTCGTCCAGCTATGAAGTTTGTATTGGTTTATATTGTATTTTATTTTATATTTTCAGCATTATATTCATGTTATTATACATATAAGTTAATCACATAATAACCATATATTTGTATTTTGTAGATTATAACTTTGCTTAAATCCATATGATAAGATTATAAAAGTAACTAAAACAATATAAAAAATATTTAATGAACAAACATAAAAGAATATCAATAAACATAAATGTGCATGTTGAAATTAGTTGTACACATAAATGAATAGTTAATACTCCCATAATGAATTTACATTCAAATACTGAATAAAAGTTCCAATTACAAACGGAGTTGAGTAAACGTAAAACAAGCTACACCGTCGCTCCATTTTAAATGACAAACACATATGGGACTCGAATTTAACCTCATAGGGAGAGCAACATTTTACGCAACATTATATCACGAGGCTAGAAGCCTTTTCGTAATAGATGTTTAATAGTAAACAACTTTTTAATTTCTATCTAAATAGAAAGTCCTAAAATATTTATTTAGAAAACAGTTATAAAACAATACTCATTTGAATCAAAATAGCAGACAAAATGAAACAAAGGAAACTGTCTGTTATGACTTATGAGATAAAAACTCATTTGAATCATAGGACTTTTGTTAACACGCATTTGAAATTTGTTGTTGAAGTTTATCGGAGACAACTTTTTGTAATTATTAATATATACAAATATAAAATCGAAACAACACACTTTCAATGCATGATAATTAAAATAAGAACAATATGAAATTTGAGACAAGTTAACACTTGACTACTTGAGAAACACTGTTACTATATTAAAAGTTAAAACAATACGTGTATATCTCACATCGTGCAACATCTAAGAGTTGTTTTTGTATTTTTCAGAGAAGACAAAACTTACCTCCCAAGTCATGTTGTACTGTAAATTCGAGTTTTCTTCTCTCTTTGTGATTTATAGAATAGAAATAACAATGAAAGAAAACAAATTACAATAGACTCTTTAAATATTTAATTTAAACCGTTTAATATATAGTGATATTTTTAAAGAACAACGACTTTGTTGTGTTTAATATATTGGTTAATACGATAACAATTCAATTCCTTTTTTCATTAAAGAAAAACAATGGTTAAAAGGTCATCCTATCTAGCTACACTAATACCCCTTTTGATTTAACAACATTACATGTAGGGGGCACAAACAAGCCGATGTGCTCGTGAGTTAATCGAGCTTCAATCGATAAAAAGCTTGAAACGAGCTGAGTTTTTCCGACCCTGAGCCGAGCTTGAGTCTAAAATAAAGCTTGTTTAGTTATTGAGCCCAAGCTCGAGTTTTGTATGGGAAACACGTTTAGACTTGTCGAGCTTTAACTAGCCTTGTGTATTTTTAAATTTTACCAATGTGTACTATATATTAATTTTATACTCCCATCGTTTAAGGTACTACACAAGCTCGAGCTGAGCTTAGGCTCATTTATAGTTTTCTCATTATATATGAAAATAATTAAAAGCATATATAAATTAATTAATAAATAACAAACGAGCTGAGTCTGAGCTTGAAAAAACAACTCAATAGCCGAGTCTGAGCTTTAGATAAAGAGCTCGAAACAAGCCGACCTTGAGCTCCATCCCTCGTAAGTAAAAATGAGCCGACTGGAGCCTAATTGAGCTCGGGCTCAGCCACTTATACGACCATCCACACCACACTAAACAGTTATTTTGATAAAAAAAAGTCATATTTTTTAAAAATTATTTGACCATCCATCTCTATCAGGACAGTTGTTTGAAACACGACTGTAGGATTAAAAGTGTGTATAGATGATGACCCATTGTTAAATTTAGTATTGGAGCCAATATGATCAACTTACTCAGTTAAGATTACATAACTTAATTTGTCATGCATGCTTGGGTTTATGTATTTTTATTAATATAATGTACTCAGGTTCTTATCGTGCTTAGTTTAATATAAACGTTTGAAACTATAAATCCAAAAAAGTGAAAAACACACACACACATACATATTTAACAACCCAAATTTAGCATTTAAATTTTCCATACAAAAAGGTGTGAAATTGTAACTAGGTTTGACGTCCGTTCATTTATTTTTCCATCATGTAGGGTCCTTCGTGTTGACTTTGAACATCTACAAACGCATCCAATGAACGTTATCTGACGTCACCACAACCACCATGCATTCACCTTATATATATAAATATACCCACTTCTTATTTTTCCAAATCAAACCCATAAACCCTATTTTCTCTCTAGCTAGAACAAAACATGGAAAGAAGTTGCATGAAGACAATATTGGTAGAAGAATGTGACTACTCTCATTCACCATCATTGTCTCAACGAAGCCCCACCAGTGTTCTCGTTCCTCCACCCCGTCACCCGGTGGTCCTCAGCCCTTGTGCCGCCTGCAAGATCCTTCGAAGGCGGTGTATCGAAAAGTGCATGTTGGCACCTTACTTTCCTCCCACTGATCCACACAAGTTCACCATTGCACATAGAGTGTTCGGAGCTAGCAACATTATTAAATTGTTACAGGTATAGTTTTCAGTATTAAATTACAACACAACTTGTTGTCCGTTTAACACACTTATTGTGTTATTGTAATATGAAATGAATAAATTTATTTTATAAAGTAACTTATTTTAATCATAGCTTTATAAATAAAAGTTCAAATAGATATCCTTGCTTTTATAGTTGTTTTCTTTAGACAATAAATAAAGGTGTTGCATGAAGGGGTTACACATTTAAACAACTAACTTTCTTTTATAAAAGTTATTCAACTAATTGAGGATGAATAATTAACAAAGTAACATACTAACAATATGTTTTTGTTTTGTAATGTCATTCACATTACTATGATAATTTTATAGGAACTTCCGGAGTCTCGTAGAGCAGATGCTGTTAGCAGTATGGTGTATGAAGCGAATGCAAGACTCAGGGATCCTGTTTACGGTTGCGCTGGCACAATTTGCCAGCTTCAGAAACAAGTTAGCGACCTCCAAGCCGAGCTAGCTAAGGCACAAGCAGAGATGGTCAACTTGCATTGTCGACATTCCAATATTTTAACTCTAATTCGTATGCAAATGGAAAAACTACCGTCACTACCACTCTCACCACCGTCTCCACAACAAAACCTTTCCGAAAGTTTAACCTTCTTTGACGATGATGCCAACCTCGCAAGTCTTGATCTGCTTTGGACTTGAACTCAAGAGTTAATTGATCGATCTTGTGCAAAAGCCATAATGATCAAGAGTCACGAGATATTGATCTACAAAAGATTGAAATGTAGTGTATGATATTCTATTAAACTTATTTAGAACGTACGTGTAAATCCCATAGATGGGAAAATAAAGAACACCATACGTGATGTTCATAAATTCATTGTATTTAAGTATTTAACTATAATTTAGTTTCTATATTATTAGTTAAAGCCTTAAAAATCCTATATTTGGATATGCCCTTCAGATGTGTTTTATTTATTTTTGTCTTCTATTCAAAAGTCGACTATGTTGTTTAACTAAAGCTAATTCATGACCAAACTTTTGGTTGATCGATTAATCTTATTAGTTTTTCATAACTTTTTGTTGGTTTTTCATTTTTGGCAAACTCATTATTGGTTTGATGTGGGGCTGTTCAAAACCGGATTGTTAAAATGAGAAAGTCTTTAAATGCAAAATATTTGACGGGATCAAGAGTCATCATTTCCCAGTTTAGACCGATTTATTCATAGCAACATAGCAGCTAAGGACCAGCCATGATTTCAGCAAAATTAATTGTGTTTCCTTGGTTATATAGTTGTCTTCTTTTATAAACTGTAACAAGTTCTGTATTTTTAACATACAAGTGATATAAAACAATTAAAATCAGCCTCTATACCGTTTATTATGGTATCAAAGCAGTGTCTACGATCTTAGGATTGTTACCTGCTCATCATCTACCACCAGTGACCAACCATGTCAGACACAGATGATGAAAAGCCCTGTATATTTTTCATCTGTATTTTCTGGAGGATCTTTGGTCAAATGGTCTAAAAAGGCTTTCGATTCCCCCCCTATGGCGACTCGTATCATTCGAGCCCATAGAGGGTAGTTTTGGCTTGTGAGATTTAGGCTGATTTTCAGGTTATCAGAGGGATTTGGTTTGGGGTTCTGGGTTTGAGTTTGGATACTGTTCTTAACAATCCTCTTAACAAAAGCCCTGTATATTTTGTAAATGGTGTAGCATTGATTTCAAAATTTTGAAAATAAGATTGGGTTTGGAATATAGGGATTGGCCATGGAAGAAGATGAAATCTGATTCTTTTTTCTAATTTCCGATGTGTTTTGAAGCCGGGGGAGGGGACGTTATAACGGTATTAGGGAGAATGGAGACGAGTTGTAGGTTTCCGACGTGATGCTGCCGGAGAAGAAGGTCCACGTCAGCAATTCACTAACGAAGTTAACATCCGTTAGTCACGATCCGTTAAAAACAAATACCCCATTAGTTGGGACGTCACCAGCCAAGTTTCAAGTTAAGACTGTTATTTACCAATATGACATTGTTGAGATTATATAAAACTAATATTCCTTTTTTTATAATATTATTAGTGTAAAAATTCTGTAACACAGAAATATTTTCCAACCGATATTAAAGAATTTAATGAGTCCGGTCATTGTCGTGAATTCTTTGATAATAAGTTAGGAGGCTTTCATTGTTAGGAGACAAGAGAATCCATATTGAACATGGTCCTAAACGTGTGTTTTTGTTTTTATGCAAGATTTAGTCAAACTATCAAATAACATATAAGACTGAAGTCGTTTTATGTAGTGGGAAAACATGGAAAACAGAAAGAGTACAATTGGACCGAATTTATTAGCCAAATATATTTTGGATTTTAGACAAGATAATATGTTGCGCCGTCTTTGCCCATTGACATTTATTCTTGTTTTCTTACTTCAAACTTTAGGTTTTCTTTTCCACTCTCTTTTTATTTGTTGGATAGGGGGAATTAAGAGGTGGTTGTTAAAATATGTTATTTTTCTTTGTTCACATTGTCCCGACACTTGAACGTGTGATGTGTGTTTTCTATGGGGAAGGAATAAAGTGGTTTTAACATTTAAATGGTATGGATGTTGACTCAGACGTATCAAACAACCGAATCAAATAAAGGAACAAACAAACACGAGATATTAGGGTGACAACCCGTGACTCTTTTCATATAATTAAACGAACTTAACAAACGAATATAACATCACGGACATACAAGGAGAAGAGACTTCTCTTTACTCTCTCAAATAAAACTAATCATCTAGACCATATTAATAGACCTACTAAACTTGTAATCCAAGACAAAATCTTATTCCAGAATAATCCATAATATTCTTACCATACTAAACAATACTATATAAAACTTAACAAAACAAACCCCGAACTTTAATCACTTAACAAATCAAGATTAAATCTTCATTGACCCCCTTAATCTTAATTGTATTTCTTCTCGCATTTGTTCCTCCTTTTCAACTGGCTATAGCATACTTGCTTCACTGATTCTTCAAGCTTAGCATACGTTCCTTCAATACTTAACTTTGAAGTCACATTGCCATTTTCTTTCTCAACTCACTTTTTCTCATCAACTCGTTCTTGACCAATACTTTCAGGAACTTCAAACCGAATTTCCTTCACTTTCATAATCGGTTTCACATCATGACTTACTTTCTTTTTAACTTCAAAGCTATTATGGTTACAACATACCTGAAGCTAGATGTTGTACGTCATATTCGGATTTCTCTGAACCCTCATCAACAGTCTTCCTTTCTGATAACGTAGCCTCAAAATCCAATTGGCTATTTCAATCTTACATCATTCTTCATCCAACTTTCCCAAGCTAAGAAGATTGGCCTTCAACTTAGGCATACAGAAAACATCACAAAACGTTTTCTTTTCACCAATCTTACTTAACACAGTCACATTACCTTTACCTTTGATTTCGATCTCGGATCCATCACCAAACTTCACTTGACCCGAAACTTGTTCATCTAAGGTAGTAAAATACTCTTTCTTTTCTTACATATGATGACTTGCACCATTGTCTAAGTACCACGTTCCTTCATTATGTTCATCATTTTCAAACACACCAGGGATAACTCTACTTTCTTTATTGAACAAATTGACATGAACAAAGAAGGATCAATATCATATTCTTTCTTTGTCAAATTCACTTCTTCATTCCCTTTGCTTGGTTCTTTACATTCGTTCGAGTAGTGCCCAATATTATCACAGTTGTAGCACGTTACATACTTCCTTCTATCTTCCTATTCTTCAGGCTTCTTTTTCCGTTATTCACCCCTTTCATCATTCTTACGTTCACCATTCCATCTTGGGTTCCCTCTTCCTCGTCCATTGTATCTTCCACGGTCTCTACCACGTCCTCAGTAGTTTTAAACTTTCTTTTCGGTTTGGGTGAACATGAGCTGACTTTGGGATGTTATTCCATTCACATTCTTGAACTTTTCTTTCTTCATATGCCTTTAAACGTCCAACCACATCTTCAAACGACATTGTTTGGATATCTACGAGTAGCTCCATTGAAGAAACAACATGTAAATATTTATCCGACACAGAGTTCAAGAATTTTCTTACCAAAACCTCTTCTTCAAGTACCGCTCCCAAGCTCTTGTACTTTGATTGTACTCCACCCAACTTTGCTACATAATCATCAATACTTTCTCTCCCCATACGTGCATATTAAAAACATAACACATATTAAAAAAAGAACCATAATGTTACCCACCCGTGTATGACTTGTCTTGGGTATGTCATTTAGGATACCACGTCAACCACTATATCATATAATGGAGCACCTTAATCAGGAACTACAACTTGTTGCCACATCACCTTCATCAAGTTAATTATTAATTACCTTGTTAATTCTCCTATGCACTATGAAGAAAACAAATCATTAGACTATATAATATACAATATTTTAGACATTATTAATTAACAAAAAAGAACTAAGTTTACATATTGTTATCATTAATCATATACACCTTTGAATCGAAGAAGTCTGGGCGTTTTTGAGTTCAAGCCAATATACAATTTAGGTTTGGCATTACAATCTTTATATAATGAATATGCTATAGTAGATGTTTATTTTGGCTATAATGAAAATATTCATTTTAATAAAGTTCAAAGACTTTAGTAATAAAATTAAGTAACTTTTTCACATAAAGAGAAGACGCAAGTTTGACTTTTCGTGACATTAACCCGATATAGGTTAAGAATATAGGTTGTATATATGGAGTCATGGCTTATTACTCATTTTTATCAGTTATTTATATGTAAAAGAATTTGAACCTGACAATTAAAATCAGAAGCCTGAAATATTTGACACAAGTATGTGATCAACTTTATAATTTATGAGTTTGATTGTCTAAGATGGTTATGGCATTAGATTATACCCATTTGATATCCTGAAATCATGTTTATTAGTTTATGTTCTATACAGTGGCGAAGCTTGGACTAAGGCACCGGGAGGGCCAAGCTTAAAATGTATACAAAATTTCATAAACGAGGAGGGCCGAGTTCAAATTTTTGACCGAAAAAGACTAAACTTACACTACGTATAAAAATTTTCGGCCGAAAACGAGTAAATTTACACTACTGTGCAAAAAAACAGGGGGGCGGGCCCACCCCGGGCCTCAATGAAGCTTCGCCCATGGTTCTATAAACGTTTTTAGTGAAAGTATACTAACACAAACAATTATTTATCTTTCTGATTATTAATATATTTGTGTGTAAAAATCAAATGATCATTATTATATAAAGATATATTTGTTTAGATAAAAGAAGTATAATGATTCGTCCTTTGCAATATGATAACTGAGATGGTGCCGTACTCTATGGGTGCAATAAGCGCGATGTAGGACGTAGTAGTTAGTTGGACTGGGCATGGTGGACCTACATGTTATGATGCCCAGTCAATAGTGCCTATGTGGTTGTATACTGTCGGCAAACCAGACAGTTATATTCTCACCACTCAATCTTCCACTTGGCATTCTCTTTAACATTTCCTAAAACCATATCCTAACTCCGAAGCACTTTTGATATTATTGGGCGACCGCGGGAGAGTCTAGCACGAGAAAACTTACGTGTGAAATGTTAGTTATTAAAAACGATTTACAATTTAAGTTATAAAAGGAAAATCCCTAACAGGCTTCACATAACGGTGCGTCTGTGCCCATCGTGTAACTGCAGAGTCTAGCAAGTCCGGATATCGAATCTATAGACATGTACGGCGGTTCTTGATACTAAACCTCTATCGAGTAATAAATTGATAAATTTTATAAAAAAAACTAATTTCTAATTAATAAAACTACTAAATTAAGATAAATAACTAGACGGATGGAAACTCGAACCAACGACGAACAAACACACAAAGATATCAGAGACAGAGAAACGACTACCTAGGCTAGAAATCCTATTGACAGTTTAACTAATACTGAAATTAATTAATCAAAAAACATCCGAATATATATATATAAACCAACTAAAACACGCTAACCATAATGAATCTAAGATAATAAAATAAACGCACTGGGATAACGATCACTAAGGTTACCTTAGTGATTGTTGTCATTATGGTACCTTAGTAAGGTACCCTAATGACGCATCTTCTCTCGGCTCAACGACAATAGAAGGGTAGCAATATTTAACCCGATCTAGGTCACATATCCACACATAATTCTAAACCGAATAGACTAAAACTCGCCTTTTACGCAATTTTAACTTAAACGAATGAAGATACAAGACGAACCGCTCTCTACACGTGCTTTCTTCCCGTCTTCTTTTTCTTCTTTTCTACGTGGCGATGAAACAAAATAAAAATAAAAATACATATTATATACCACTGCAAGCCGTCTACCTAATTTCTTGTTACCAAAGCCGTTTCTTTCATTCGGTGGGCCAACACTTCTTTTCCTTCATTTCTGAGCCCAAAATGATTGTTACTTCAACCAGAATACTATCAAGTTTAAAATTGCATCATCATATATATGTTAAATTAAAAATTAACATCAACCATTCACTATTATTTAGCATTTTAGCTTACATTAGTTTTAATTATAATGTGTTGTTTTAATTTACCATTAACACAAAATAAATAAAAAGAATATATATCTTAGAACATGCTGGAAAATTTAATAAATGAATCATTCAAATATGAGTACACATATAAACCGACCAATAGTTATCACTATTAAGTTGATTTACTCGTTTTCTCCTTAAAAAGACCAAAAATCCAAGTATGTACCAATTAGAGTACATTTTAATAAAAACTAACTTAAAAGTAATTTAAATTTTAAAGTGTAGAACATATTTATATAGTTTATATATAATAACACACATCATACTCGGCGAACTAAGTTCATGGGCAATTACATGTGCAGGTAGCACGATTGTGCGGCGGACGAGTTAGGTATACATAGACTTGCTATATATTCCAGTTATCATGTATATCTGCAAGTCTCTTTTCATTGCCCTAAGTTTTATCCCTCACAGGATATTGAAAGTTGAGTAACCTAACCTAACTGAGACAAAATTGAAAGCCGAGTAACTGTTGTTTACATCTTAATGGAACCATTCAGATGTAAATATCTGATTCATTCAGATTTCAGACTGTTCGGTTACAAACAGAAAAACATCTGAATGGTTAAAATTAGGTCTGAATTATTCAGACTTGTTGTTATTGCTGAATGAAACAGAGGCTCATTCAGGCCTTACTCATTCAGATCTGAATGAACCAAACAACCCCTAACTTAATTAACAAAAAAAAAAAAAACAAGTGTTTTAATTAAAATAAACTAGAAACTTAGCTACTATTATACAATGTTGCCCTTGCTATACCAAGTATCTTTGTATACTAACATGCGATGCATACTAGGATTTGAATGTGTGTGGTATTGTGTTTGAACTTTGAACTTTGAACTTTGAACTTTGAACTTTGATTTGGTGTTATTTGACAATCAACTATAATGGTCATTGCTAGGCACATGCAACAGGGCATATATGGTCAATATGAAACGTTTTTCTCATATTTAAAGTTTTAACACCTCTAGCCCCTCGTGGATGACTCAAACTAAGTTGATCAATTCGTCTTCGTTTGGTAGATTAACTTAAACTTGATCGAGTAACGTAATAGTTAAATACCATATGAGATTGATAACGATTCATGTCATGTATAATTTGATGCCTCTAAGCTCTAACAAAAGGTTATGTAATTAGACGCAAGTGTATCCTGCTCATAAATCACAAGAACACAAGCCGCAAATTATAATAAATCTTTTAACTCACATTATTGCATTTTAAAGTCTCAATTATTAGAATTCTTTAAACGAAAAAGTTACATATCTTTAGTGCCTTCAACTATACTCCACCGGACCACCACTTAATAAACGTTGTGATATTTATTTTATAACCTATGGTGAGTACTTTCATTGCCTAATAATGATACAATAGTATTGATGGACCTCTGAATACCCGATTAGATTCAATGATTCATGAATATCTAATTTATTAACAGAGCGGTAGTTCGCAAAGGTCGACCTCGGAACCCACTTCCAGTTAGGACTGTAAGCGAATAGGACCTACAAAGGTTTGTTCATGTTCACCAGTTAAGCTTTTAGCAGACAAGCAAACACTTCATGAACACCTAACCGAATAAAAGTTTTTGCTCGTGGTCAATTATTTAGAAAATAAACTTGTTCGTGAACAGTTCATCAACATAAACGATACACAGTTTTATTTGATTTGGTTAACCGAGAATGGTCAGTGTTGCTGGTTTCGTCCAGCTATGAAGTTTGTATTGGTTTATATTGTATTTTATTTTATATTTTCAGCATTATATTCATGTTATTATACATATAAGTTAATCACATAATAACCATATATTTGTATTTTGTAGTTTATAACTTTGCTTAAATCCATATGATAAGATTATAAAAGTAACTAAAACAATATAAAAAATATTTAATGAACAAACATAAAAGAATATCAATAAACATAAATGGGCATGTTGAAATTAGTTGTACACATAAATGAATAGTTAATACTCCCATAATGAATTTACATTCAAATACTGAATAAAAGTTCCAATTACAAACGGAGTTGAGTAAACGTAAAACAAGCTACACCGTCGCTCCATTTTAAATGACAAACACATATGGGACTCGAATTTAACCTCATAGGGAGAGCAACATTTTACGCAACATTATATCACGAGGCTAGAAGCCTTTTCGTAATAGATGTTTAATAGTAAACAACTTTTTAATTTCTATCTAAATAGAAAGTCCTAAAATATTTATTTAGAAAACAGTTATAAAACAATACTCATTTGAATCAAAATAGCAGACAAAATGAAACAAAGGAAACTGTCTGTTATGACTTATGAGATAAAAACTCATTTGAATCATAGGACTTTTGTTAACACGCATTTGAAATTTGTTGTTGAAGTTTATCGGAGACAACTTTTTGTAATTATTAATATATACAAATATAAAATCGAAACAACACACTTTCAATGCATGATAATTAAAATAAGAACAATATGAAATTTGAGACAAGTTAACACTTGACTACTTGAGAAACACTGTTACTATATTAAAAGTTAAAACAGTACGTGTATATCTCACATCGTGCAACATCTAAGAGTTGTTTTTGTATTTTTCAGAGAAGACAAAACTTACCTCCCAAGTCATGTTGTACTGTAAATTCGAGTTTTCTTCTCTCTTTGTGATTTATAGAATAGAAATAACAGTGAAAGAAAACAAATTACAATAGACTCTTTAAATATTTAATTTAAACCGTTTAATATATAGTGATATTTTTAACGAACAACGACTTTGTTGTGTTTAATATATTGGTTAATACGATAACAATTCAATTCCTTTTTTCATTAAAGAAAAACAATGGTTAAAAGGTCATCCTATCTAGCTACACTAATACCCCTTTTGATTTAACAACATTACATGTAGGGGGCACAAACAAGCCGATGTGCTCGTGAGTTTTGTATGGGAAACACGTTGAGTTTTTCCGACCCTGAGCTTGAAAAGCTTGAAACGAGCTGAGTTTTTCCGACCCTGAGCCGAGCTTGAGTCTAAAATAAAGCTTGTTTAGTTATTGAGCCCAAGCTCGAGTTTTGTATGGGAAACACGTTTAGACTTGTCGAGCTTTAACTAGCCTTGTGTATTTTTAAATTTTACCAATGTGTACTATATATTAATTTTATACTCCCATCGTTTAAGATACTACACAAGCTCGAGTTGAGCTTAGGCTCATTTATAGTTTTCTCATTATATATGAAAATAATTAAAAGCATATATAAATTAATTAATAAATAACAAACGAGCTGAGTCTGAGCTTGAAAAAACAACTCAATAGCCGAGTCTGAGCTTTAGATAAAGAGCTCGAAACAAGCCGACCTTGAGCTCCATCCCTCGTAAGTAAAAATGAGCCGACTGGAGCCTAATTGAGCTCGGGCTCAGCCACTTATACGACCATCCACACCACACTAAACAGTTATTTTGATAAAAAAAAAGTCATATTTTTTAAAAATTATTTGACCATCCATCTCTATCAGGACAGTTGTTTGAAACACGACTGTAGGATTAAAAGTGTGTATAGATGATGACCCATTGTTAAATTTAGTATTGGAGCCAATATGATCAACTTACTCAGTTAAGATTACATAACTTAATTTGTCATGCATGCTTGGGTTTATGTATTTTTATTAATATAATGTACTCAGGTTCTTATCGTGCTTAGTTTAATATAAACGTTTGAAACTATAAATCCAAAAAAGTGAAAAACACACACACACATACATATTTAACAACCCAAATTTAGCATTTAAATTTTCCATACAAAAAGGTGTGAAATTGTAACTAGGTTTGACGTCCGTTCATTTATTTTTCCATCATGTAGGGTCCTTCGTGTTGACTTTGAACATCTACAAACGCATCCAATGAACGTTATCTGACGTCACCACAACCACCATGCATTCACCTTATATATATAAATATACCCACTTCTTATTTTTCCAAATCAAACCCATAAACCCTATTTTCTCTCTAGCTAGAACAAAACATGGAAAGAAGTTGCATGAAGACAATATTGGTAGAAGAATGTGACTACTCTCATTCACCATCATTGTCTCAACGAAGCCCCACCAGTGTTCTCGTTCCTCCACCCCGTCACCCGGTGGTCCTCAGCCCTTGTGCCGCCTGCAAGATCCTTCGAAGGCGGTGTATCGAAAAGTGCATGTTGGCACCTTACTTTCCTCCCACTGATCCACACAAGTTCACCATTGCACATAGAGTGTTCGGAGCTAGCAACATTATTAAATTGTTACAGGTATAGTTTTCAGTATTAAATTACAACACAACTTGTTGTCCGTTTAACACACTTATTGTGTTATTGTATGAATAAATTTATTTTATAAAGTAACTTATTTTAATCATAGCTTTATAAATAAAAGTTCAAATAGATATCCTTGCTTTTATAGTTGTTTTCTTTAGACAATAAATAAAGGTGTTGCATGAAGGGGTTACACATTTAAACAACTAACTTTCTTTTATAAAAGTTATTCAACTAATTGAGGATGAATAATTAACAAAGTAACATACTAACAATATGTTTTTGTTTTGTAATGTCATTCACATTACTATGATAATTTTATAGGAACTTCCGGAGTCTCGTAGAGCAGATGCTGTTAGCAGTATGGTGTATGAAGCGAATGCAAGACTCAGGGATCCTGTTTACGGTTGCGCTGGCACAATTTGCCAGCTTCAGAAACAAGTTAGCGACCTCCAAGCCGAGCTAGCTAAGGCACAAGCCGAGATGGTCAACTTGCAATGTCGACATTCCAATATTTTAACTCTAATTCGTATGCAAATGGAAAAACTACCGTCACTACCACTCTCACCACCGTCTCCACAACAAAACCTTTCCGAAAGTTTAACCTTCTTTGACGATGATGCCAACCTCGCAAGTCTTGATCTGCTTTGGACTTGAACTCAGGAGTTAATTGATCGATCTTGTGCAAAAGCCATAATGATCAAGAGTCACGAGATATTGATCTACAAAAGATTGAAATGTAGTGTATGATATTCTATTAAACTTATTTAGAACGTACGTGTAAATCCCATAGATGGGAAAATAAAGAACACCATACGTGATGTTCATAAATTCATTGTATTTAAGTATTTAACTATAATTTAGTTTCTATATTATTAGTTAAAGCCTTAAAAATCCTATATTTGGATATGCCCTTCAGATGTGTTTTATTTATTTTTGTCTTCTATTCAAAAGTCGACTATGTTGTTTAACTAAAGCTAATTCATGACCAAACTTTTGGTTGATCGATTAATCTTATTAGTTTTTCATAACTTTTTGTTGGTTTTTCATTTTTGGCAAACTCATTATTGGTTTGATGTGCGTGTGTCTAGGGCTGTTCAAAACCGGATTGTTAAAATGAGAAAGTCTTTAAATGCAAAATATTTGACGGGATCAAGAGTCATCATTTCCCAGTTTAGACCGATTTATTCATAGCAACATAGCAGCTAAGGACCAGCCATGATTTCAGCAAAATTAATTGTGTTTCCTTGGTTATATAGTTGTCTTCTTTTATAAACTGTAACAAGTTCTGTATTTTTAACATACAAGTGATATAAAACAATTAAAATCAGCCTCTATACCGTTTATTATGGTATCAAAGCAGTGTCTACTATCTTAGGATTGTTACCTGCTCATCATCTACCACCAGTGACCAACCATGTCAGACACAGATGATGAAAAGCCCTGTATATTTTTCATCTGTATTTTCTGGAGGATCTTTGGTCAAATGGTCTAAAAAGGCTTTCGATTCCCCCCCTATGGCGACTCGTATCATTCGAGCCCATAGAGGGTAGTTTTGGCTTGTGAGATTTAGGCTGATTTTCAGGTTATCAGAGGGATTTGGTTTGGGGTTCTGGGTTTGAGTTTGGATATTGTTCTTAACAATCCTCTTAACAAAAGCCCTGTATATTTTGTAAATAGTGTAGCATTGATTTCAAAATTTTGAAAATAAGATTGGGTTTGGAATATAGGGATTGGCCATGGAAGAAGATGAAATTTGATTCTTTTTTCTAATTTCCGATGTGTTTTGAAGCCGGGGGAGGGGACGTTGTAACGGTATTAGGGAGAATGGAGGCGAGTTGTAGGTTTCCGACGTGATGCTGCCGGAGAAGAAGGTCCACGTCAGCAATTCACTAACGAAGTTAACATCCGTTAGTCACGATCCGTTAAAAACAAATACCCCATTAGTTGGGACGTCACCAGCCAAGTTTCAAATTAAGACTGTTATTTACCAATATGACATTGTTGAGATTATATAAAACTAGTATTCCTTTTTTTATAATATTATTAGTGTAAAAATTCTGTAACACAGAAATATTTTCCAACCGATATTAAAGAATTTAATGAGTCCGGTCATTGTCGTGAATTCTTTGATAATAAGTTAGGAGGCTTTCATTGTTAGGAGACAAGAGAATCCATATTGAACATGGTCCTAAACGTGTGTTTTTGTTTTTATGCAAGATTTAGTCAAACTATCAAATAACATATAAGACTGAAGTCGTTTTATGTAGTGGGAAAACATGGAAAACAGAAAGAGTACAATTGGACCGAATTTATTAGCCAAATATATTTTGGATTTTAGACAAGATAATATGTTGCGCCGTCTTTGCCCATTGACATTTATTCTTGTTTTCTTACTTCAAACTTTAGGTTTTCTTTTCCACTCTCTTTTTATTTATTGGATAGGGGGAATTAAGAGGTGGTTGTTAAAATATGTTATTTTTCTTTGTTCACATTGTCCCGACACTTAAACGTGTGATGTGTGTTTTCTATGGGGAAGGAATAAAGTGGTTTTAACATTTAAATGGTATGGATGTTGACTCAGACGTATCAAACAACCGAATCAAATAAAGGAACAAACAAACACGAGATATTAGGGTGACAACCCGTGACTCTTTTCATATAATTAAACGAACTTAACAAACGAATATAACATCACGAACATACAAGGAGAAGAGACTTCTCTTTACTCTCTCAAATAAAACTAATCATCTAGACCATATTAATAAACCTACTAAACTTGTAATCCAAGACAAAATCTTATTCCAGAATAACCATAACATTCTTACCATACTAAACAATACTATATAAAACTTAACAAAACAAACCCCGAACTTTAATCACTTAACAAATCAAGATTAAATCTTCATTGACCCCCTTAATCTTAATTGTATTTCTTCTCGCATTTGTTCCTCCTTTTCAACTGGCTATAGCATACTTGCTTCACCGATTCTTCAAGCTTAGCATACGTTCCTTCAATACTTAACTTTGAAGTCACATTGCCATTTTCTTTCTCAACTCACTTTTTCTCATCAACTCGTTCTTGACCAATACTTTCAGGAACTTCAAACCGAATTTCCTTCACTTTCATAATCGGTTTCACATCATGACTTACTTTCTTTTTAACTTCAAAGCTATTATGGTTACAACATACCTGAAGCTACATGTTGTACGTCATATTCGGATTTCTCTGAACCCTCATCAACAGTCTTCCTTTCTGATAACGTAGCCTCAAAATCCAATTGGCTATTTCAATCTTACATCATTCTTCATCCAACTTTCCCAAGCTAAGAAGATTGGCCTTCAACTTAGGCATACAGAAAACATCACAAAACGTTTTCTTTTCACCAATCTTACTTAACACAGTCACATTACCTTCACCTTTGATTTCAATCTCGGATCCATCACCAAACTTCACTTGACCCGAAACTTGTTCATCTAAGGTAGTAAAATACTCTTTCTTTTCTTACATATGATGACTTGTACCATTGTCTAAGTACCACGTTCCTTCATTATGTTCATCATTTTCAAACACACCAGGGATAACTCTACTTTCTTTATTGAACAAATTGACATGAACAAAGAAGGATCAATATCATATTCTTTCTTTGTCAAATTCACTTCTTCATTCCCTTTGCTTGGTTCTTTACATTCGTTCGAGTAGTGCCCAATATTATCACAGTTGTAGCACGTTACATACTTCCTTCTATCTTCCTATTCTTCAGGGTTCTTTTTCCGTTATTCACCCCTTTCATCATTCTTACGTTCACCATTCCATCTTGGGTTCCCTCTTCCTCGTCCATTGTATCTTCCACGGTCTCTACCACGTCCTCAGTAGTTTTAAACTTTCTTTTCGGTTTGGGTGAACATGAGCTGACTTTGGGATGTTATTCCATTCACATTCTTGAACTTTTCTTTCTTCATATGCCTTTAAACGTCCAACCACATCTTCAAACGACATTGTTTGGATATCTACGAGTAGCTCCATTGAAGAAACAACATGTAAATATTTATCCGACACAGAGTTCAAGAATTTTCTTACCAAAACCTCTTCTTCAAGTACCGCTCCCAAGCTCTTGTACTTTGATTGTACTCCACCCAACTTTGCTACATAATCATCAATACTTTCTCTCCCCATACGTGCATATTAAAAACATAACACATATTAAAAAAAGAACCATAATGTTACCCACCCGTGTATGACTTGTCTTGGGTATGTCATTTAGGATACCACGTCAACTACTATATCATATAATGGAGCACCTTAATCAGGAACTACAACTTGTTGCCACATCACCTTCATCAAGTTAATTATTAATTACCTTGTTAATTCTCCTATGCACTATGAAGAAAACAAATCATTAGACTATATAATATACAATATTTTAGACATTATTAATTAACAAAAAAGAACTAAGTTTACATATTGTTATCATTAATCATATACACCTTTGAATCGAAGAAGTCTGGGCGTTTTTGAGTTCAAGCCAATATACAATTTAGGTTTGGCATTACTATCTTTATATACGAATCTTTATAACGGGACATTACATGATCCAATAGCCTTAACCACAAATATAGTTCGTTTTGTTATTGAGTCCGAGCTTAAACCTTATATGGGAAGCTCATTTAGGCTTATCGAACATTGTGTATTATTAAGTTTTACCTCTTTTGGAAATTTATGTATTAAGTTTACACTTCACAATCGAGCTCAAGCCGAGCAATTGCTTGTTTAAAGTACTAATTGAACTTGAGCCGAGCTTAGGCTCGTTTAAGTTTATTCCCAAATCCCAACATATATAAAAATTGTAAAAAATATGTATAAAAACGGATTAATACATAATAAACGAGCCGAGCCAAAGTTTGAAAAAAACAACTCTCAAACCGAGCTCGAGCCCTTGTTGGTCAATAGTTGGCGGGCGGTGGTGATGTGTGGTGGCGGTGGTGGGCAGCGGGCAGTAATGTTGGTTGGTGATGGTGGCAATGGTTGGTTGCGGCTGGCGGTAAATCGGTAATGGAGGTTAGTGCGACAGCAATGGTGGGGGCGAATGCTAACTAAGCCTTCATTTAGTCGTGAATTCAATATATTAGTGCTTGACTCAACTCAATAGATGTATTTACTTGATAATCACTTATACATAATGCTAACAAGATACAGTGTGATAAATGTATTTTCTAACAAAAATTCCAAGTTGCAAGACAATATATACGATTATTATCAAACAATAATAACCACACTATACATATTACAAACATCTTATATACATTAAATGCATGTACATTGTAATTCATCACTTGCAAAAACCGAACACTTACAAAAAATTCTTTAACGAGCACCCGAACCCCCCTTACGACGACCACCACCACCAGATAATGACATTCGCTTGTTGACCGTCCCTGCAGTTGACTTCTTTTCCACAGTCCCTTTCTTTCCCAACCCCAACGGACTCGGGCTCACACTATGGCCTGGGCTCTGACCCTGACTTGGGGTTGGAACCATGGACTTGGTCTTAGTCGAGCGTGGTGAGTTAACTCGGGGTGAGTTAGCACGCGGTGAGCTAACAGTAGCTGTAGAATCGTCACGGAACGAGGAAACTGAAATGCTATGCCTCCGGTTTCGAGGTGACGATGTAGGGTCGTTTTTCGGGCTTGATGGTCCAGGCCGCCTGTTGATCACAGATGGGGACCGTGGTGATGACATGGAGGGTGACTGGTCAAGGCTTTTGATAATGTCACCCGAAGATGATCGGGTTAGTTTTTCACTTGGTTGCTCGATATCGGTTGCGGTTTGGGATTCCCATGGTCGAGCAGCCATCCACCGGTCTAACCAACTCCAGCCCCATTGCGGGTTGTTGGGGTCCATGAATGTTGGGTTTCCGGACTTTGATGGGTTCCTCCATAATTGCTGTTTGTATAAGAAAAAACATGTATTCACGGGCCCACCAATACTATGCTAACTAGTGAGACCAGATAAATTTACCTGCTGAATTTGTGCATAAGCGAGTGCACGTTCTCTTCGTGCGGTGGCCTCTTCTTTGTTTTGTATGCTTGCTTCAAGTTGTTGTTTTGATTTTCGAGAATTATCCCATCCATTTCCCAACTAATCAAACATTTAAACCAGGAATTTCGATTATTAAACAAGAACACTAGGTTAAACAAAGTGAAAAGGAAAAAGAAAAACGTTTCTTGAATCATGAATGTAAGGTTGAAGCAATATAGAACTAAATATGAAAAAGTGATATGGAGCTGATTCAAGAATTAACAGACTCAGACAAATGGGCCGAAAATAGCTCAACTTAATATGTTTGGAGTTACAGACCCATGAGTGGTTTGTCCAACTGTAAGACCTGAATTCCATCATCTTCAATACAGACAATTTTCCATTTGTTAGTAATTTTAATAAATTTCCTTTTATATGTAAAACACGTGAATTATTTTGAGTAATTCACACGTCTATTTAGTAAGTCAGCGTCTTAGTTAGGCGGTCAAGTTCATTTTTCAATTTTGGCTCTACCCGCCATATTAAAAGATACTATAAAAAGTGACTTGATGTAACTGTTTATCAAAAGCTGTTCGATTTTGGTTTTCACTGTGGGTTCGGTTCAGGTTTTTAGTTTAACCATCTGGCTTTAAGATTCTAGACAGAAAAAAGTGGACCAAAATGATGAATTTGGCGTAAATTTTTAATTGTTAATCATTTATTTATTGAGTATTACACATTTGAACCTAAAATTTTTGGTACATCTTTTATTAATTTCTTATAAATTACTTAAAACCAGCTTTTTGGTTCCGTTCCAATTGATTTGATTTGGCCTTTTTGGTTTTAAGTTGATAGCAAAACCAAAACCAAAACCAAAACCGAACCGAAATTTCGATTTTTGAAAAGACATGAAGCCAAAGCCCAAACCACCAGTTTTTTTATTGGGTTCAGTGAACTCGGTTATGGATTGGCTATTTAGGTTACATGCACTTTTCAAGATATTTGGTGTGTATCTAAAACTTACATGGGATTTCATGTTGTCGAGCTCTTTCTCACGTTTCTGCATAAGCTGTCTTTGAAGGGCTTGGTTTTCTTCAGACATTCGGATCCTCCTGGCTCGAACCTGAGACTGTACACGGGCCAGGGTTTGCATGCATCTTAAGGTGGTCAATGCTTGTCGTTTGACCGATTGGCTCTGAACCAACACTTTTAGCCTCACAAGCCCTTTCAAAGCGCGTAACTTTTTCCTTGCCTTTAAATATCAAACACCCGACAACCAGAATCTTTGTATTAGTGTGTTTACGAATCAATAATAAACAAATGGTTTACGTATGGGTGGCAACTTTTTAACCCCGAACACGGCACAAAAATATTTAGGTTTTGGGTTGATATATAACATGTTTAAATATACGGATAGTGTTTGGGTTGACTTGTTTAATTAAACGGGTTGTGTTCAGACGGGCCTGTTTAGCCCGTTTAGTTAAACAGGTAGACGCAGCAACCTGTTTGGTTAAATAGGTCAACTCACTAACCAGTTTATAACTCGCCTAACCCATTTCTTTTTACAACCCACCAACTCGATTAACACATTGACAGCTTGGTTACCAATGGTTGATCTGTTTAATCAAACAGACCGGTTCGGGTAGATTTGTTTAGTTAAACGGGTCGTGTTCAGGTTGATCTGTTTAACCCGTTTAGTTAAGCAGGTCAACCAGCCAACCTGTTTAGTTAACAGGTCGACGCACTAACCTTGTCCCGACCCACTAAACAGGTTGCACGAATTTAAGTATGCTAGTTACACTTGATGTTTTTGACACAAATAAAGATACATGTCAAGTTCAAGTCGAACAATTCAACCCACCAACTCAACGCTATTGATTTTAAGCGGAAGTCACACAGTAAACATTACCAAGAAACGCCTAAAACACGCCTGCACTTTAATGGCCGCCACTTCCTCCTTAGATTTCCCCAAAAACCGTCTAAAAGATGCCGCCGCCGCTGCCGCCTTAGCAGCATAGGCCATTGTATGCACAGGTTTGCTCTGCTCATTATCCGGTTTTACAGGTTTCTTCGGCTCAATCTCGGGTTTCGTGGGTTTGCTTGGCTCGGGTTCTGGTTCAACGGGTTTGCTTGGCTCGGCCTGGGGCTCTGCAAATTTAATGTCGTCCTCGGGTTCGGGTGGAGGCGAATGAAATGCAGGGGTGGCAAATGCGGATTCGGTTTGTGAAGAATCGGATTCGATGTGCTTTTGCTTCCCAAACCATGATTTCTTAGAACTAGTTTTCTGAGTTCTCTATAATAACATATAATAATAACAATTAACAAGTGTTTTAACCCACATTGGCATTTCATCAAACACCTTGTGTGCATTAACAACAAATAATATTATTAAGAGCAAAAATGAAAAACCTTTTCTTTCTTTTCTTTGGATTCATTACCGGAATTAAAAACCTTCTTAACTGCAGAAAACCAACCACCCTTTTTCCCCATTAGCGGATTGAATCATCTTCAAAATAATAACAAATGTGGGTAAAATTAATTAGACAGACAGAGACACATAAATTTATTACATGATAAATCAAATTAAAGGGTATTAATAATACCTGCAACAGAGGAACATGAAGATTGAAACGATGGATTGTTGTTGAAAATAATAATAATTATAACAATGATAACAGGCTTTCTGCTGAGAGAAATGATTAGAGGCGGGAATAATAATAATAATAATAATAATCGTTTTGAAGGGGTTTTCGCTATTTTGGGTAACGGGCAGTTAAGGATTCATTTTTCATATATAAATAAACGAAACATTAAGGGGGTGTTTGGTAGAGGGAATTGAGGGGTGAGAAATGGAATTGGAAAGAATTCTCTTGTTTGTTTATGAAAGAAAGAGGTGAGAAATGGAAATAAACCATTTCCATTTCTCTGATTTTGTTTCTCTAAAAAAAGCGGAGAATTGGATTTCTCTGCTTTCATTTCTCCCATTTTCCTCCTTCATTTCTCCCATCTTTCATTCAGTCTCAACTCCTCCACGGCCATTTTTAAGATGCCTACAGAGACAGCATACTAGATGACCTGGAATCCAGTTCACTCACCATCTTCCGTACGGTCTTCTCTCCTCCGTCTACTACTGATGACCGAAACCCTAATTACATCGTCGCCGCCTCTAGCGACGGTTCAATCGCATCGTATTCGCTATCCTCTCTAATATCCTCCGTCGTATGTTGTAGTTACATCAATCTGCTATTACTCTCTAATTTTTTTATACTTCCCAACCAATTTTATATGCATTTATTTGCTTTTGTTTACAGTCACCAGCTGTTGGGAGTTCTAGGGCTCAAAAGTAAGTAATTTATATTTTATGATTGTTTATTTATGAATTAAGTAGTGAATGCGGATAAATATCGGATATCGGTCAAGGATTGATATTTGAGATATCGATCATCGCGATGGGATTTCGCTAATTCTAATATCATGTAAAATTCAATATATTCTCTTACGATTAACAGATTAACCTTTTGCAACTGCCAAAACACTAACCATTGTGGCAAGTAGGAACTAATTAAGACTTAAAATACTAACATTGAGCACTAAAAATGGATAATGAAGAATTTAAACACTGATATAGGGAATATCGGTGATATATCAATCAATATCGCCGATATAATCGGTACTAATATTCTGGCCAATATTTTACCAAGGGACCGATAACTGATATAGGTGATATATCACCTATATCGACTGCATAGTTTATGAATTGAAAGTGATTATACAAAGCCTTTTGAGGATGCATTTAGATTGTGTTTGTTGAATATGTGATTATTATTATTGTTACAGCTTCATGTTCCATGATCATGATTGAGTATCTGATTTTGATTAGTCCTTACACATGATCACTTTCAAATTTTAAAATTGTGATTCCAAACACCCCCTTAATGAGGGTGTGTATTTGCGGCTTGCTTATGGTAGTTTTCTTTAGTTTATTTGTAGCTGAACCAGATTGTTTAATTAATGGACACGATGGGCCTACTTATGATGTCAAGTTCTATGGCGATGCTGAAGATTCCTTGCTGTTGAGGTAAACATCTAATGATGCTTGCTAGTTATATACTTATTATGTGTCGGCAATTCCTTTTTGTTTGCTTGTTTGTTTAGACTTGTTTAGTTTTCATAGTATCCATTCAACAATCGAGTCTAGTTTGTAAGAAAAAGTATAACTATTTTACTTTGAGAACAATACAAACTATTATTTCCTAAAGTGGACCATATTCCCGGATTGATGATATGTTCCCTTGGTCGGAAAAGATAAATTGATGAACGCTGTAGAATTACTTAGAACTAGTTGTTATTAAGATAATGTCTTTCTCATGCTCGTTCCGTAAACAATTTATGTTGGATTAACATCGTCTTATATCTGTTAACTTATGTTTTTATTTAGTTGTGGTGATGATGGTCGGATTCGAGGATGGAAGTGGATGGATATGTTTGAAGCAAAGCAGAATGGTTTGTCACGCGAAATTCTATTCATTATCATTTTATTAAGTTTTGAGTTACAGTCCAATAAATGTGATATATTCGTTCTTTGACAAAATCTTGATACACTTTTTATTCACTCTACACATTATTCTTGCAGGTGGCCTTTTGAAGCTGCAACTTGACTTAGCAAATCCTCAACATAAGTTAGTCACATAAACTTAAAACGATGATAAATTATAAGTGTGTTAGTTTAGTTCTAAGTAATGTTTTTTTCTTCTCCTCAGAGGTCCTTGGGGTGCACTTTCTCCTATCCCTGAAACTAATGCTATTGCTGTTGATACTCAGGTCTGTAAGCTTTTCCTTAACAAAAACATTTGTCGGCATTCAGGAGAAATCTAAAATCAAACTGACTTTCAAAGGGCATTCTGGTTATCTACATTCTGTTGTTGCCCGAAATTCTTGTAATCAGGTATATGCTGATACGTTTTTTTTTCTCTTCTCACTTAATTTTGTTTTCAGTTAATGTATTCTGTTAGTTAATCTTGTTTTCCACTGCTCTGTTTGTAGATTATAACTGGCTCAGAGGATGGAACAGCCAGAATTTGGGGTACGTATCCCAAAACACTTTGGTTAAATAATTAGATTGCTATTTTTTATAGTTTCTGCAATCGAATTATAGGTATTAGTTATCGACCGGCCAACTCTTAATTTGGTTAGTTTATTGCAGATTGCAGAAGTGGAAAGTGTACTAATGTTATTGAGCCAGGAAAAGATAAGAAATCTAAAGAGTTCTTTTCATATGTCAGTTGCATTGCTCTTGATGCTAATGAAAAGTGGCTGGTAAGGCAACAATCTTTATATATATTCTAGTTTTTTGTGACCACATGCCTTCACATGTGTTTCTGTTTTAGTTTTTAAGTAATACTGAACATATATTTGTAGGCATGTGGGTCTGGGCGAAATTTATCAGTGTGGAATCTTTCAGCTTCTGAAAGAATTTCAGGGATCACGACACGTGCTTGCATCCAAGATATATGCTTTGATGATAATCAAGTAACTACTTTTATTTATTTTAGTTTGTGGGCCATATACTCTATGTGAAAGTTATCTTCCCTTTGTTTATTTTACTTATGTTGTTTCGATCATTTCCAGATTTTAGCTGTGGGTGCAGAACCAGTTTTGAGTCGTTATGACATAAACGGTGTTATGCTGTCTCAGATACAATGCGTACCTCGGTCAACATTTTCTGTTTCCTTGCATTTATCGGGTGTATGTTCCTCGTTTCTAGTTCCTTTTTTGTATTTAACTCCGAAAAGATTTTTAACTATTTTTAACCATTGAGATGGTCGAGTTGTATACCGATGGTTCAATGGGATAGTTGTGTATGGTTGAAGTATGTTTTGTATGTGAATTGGTTTTAACTATGGTTGATGTTTTTTGCTTAAAAACTATGTTTTGTATGTGAATTGGTTTGATCAATGCATATTTTGGTTGGAATTTATGCATCTTTTTATATGTTTTTTATTTTTTAATAAATATTTGTTATGAAAAAAATACTTGTGCTAATGATAAAGTTAATATAATTCTCTGTTTATTTTCTATGTACCAAACAAGAGAAATGATTTTCAGCTATATTTCTCTACTGAAATCTCTGTACTACCAAACAGAACAGTCAATTCTCATTCTCCAGACCAATTCCCTTTCTCTGCAATTCCATTTCTCTACAATTCCATTCTATGTACCAAACACCCCCTAACTATCCTTTGTTTTGAAGAACCGGTACTTGTGGTCCTTTTACTTTGATATATTTATAAATTTTTAGTATTGCAGTCTACAAACATATGTGGAAGAAAATGTGGACAAAACATCTACGGTCTGCAAGAAGAAGACTCTTTGTTTTTAACGTCTATTAACTGCTAAAATAAGATGATGGTTGTGTACGAACGGTGGTAGTGGGTGGTGGACAGTGGTGCTAGACGGTAATAGTGGTAGCGGACGGTGGTGATGGTGGACGGTGGTGGGTAGTGGTGGAAAGCGGTGGGTGGTGGTGGTGGACAGTGGGTGTTGGTAGGTGGTGGTGTTTAACCTTCTGCAGACCTTAGAAGATCTTTGAAGTGAACGAGCAAAGTTTGCACAAAGAAGAGCTCGCGCACACGTTTTTTTTAATAAAGCGTTTTCGGAAAACAAACAGTCTCCATATGACAATAACTACACATGGTCTGCGAGGCGCAAACAAAATAGTCTACACAAACCTTTTAAAAAACAAACATCACTTATTCACTTAAGTCGCAACTTGTTAGGTAAGTATGATATCATGCACATTATTAATTCTCATACGCTGGCACAAGGTTTTGTTGGAGGTCAACAAAGCAAACACTTGCATCAGCATCATCATGCGCTTGAGATCGATGATACAACAAATGTGAAAAGGAAATGTGTTTTGACAATGTTTTTCTCAACTTATGATTATGTATAGGATATTGGTTTTTAACACTCTCAACTTTCACTCATTGGTAGATAACACACACCACTCCCAACTTGTAACTTGTTTTCTTCTGTCACTCCCGAACTTAACGGGCCCTAACTCCGTTAGATTTATTAATGACGTGGCATTTTTTAATAATAAAAATCATATTGTGGACCCACACCTAAGGCTAAATCTCTCTCTCCCTCTACATATGTTCTTCACCATCACCATGTCAGCCTGCTGCAACCCTACCAGAGCACCCACCATTGATTCATACCAACACTTCTATCGAGAGTTGAAAGGGGCACCGGCCTCGGCGAGCTATAATTGGGTTTGATATTTTGGCAGAGCGATGCTGTGGTGGTGGTGCCACAATGGTGATGGTGTGGTGGTAGTTGTGTATAGAGAGAGAGAAGAGTAGAGACTAGAGAGGGGATGAAGAAATCGAGTTGCAGCTTATGTGGAGAGAGAATCTATTTAATTTAAAAATAAATTATTAAAAAATGCCACGTCATTAATAAATGTAACGGAGTTAGAGCCCGTTAAGTTCGGGAGTGACAGAAGAAAACAAGTTACAAGTTGGGAGTGGTGTGTGTTATCTACCAATGAGTGAAAGTTGAGAGTATTAAAAACCAATATTCCTTATGTATAAAGACTAGATCGTCATATCAAGTTAAGCAATTATCACATAAAGCTGGACACTACACACTGAAAGATGCAAGTTAAATTGAAGGGAAGTATTTTACATGTTTTTGTCAGAAAACATATAAGGGAGGAGCTATGATGGGTGTTAGTGTGGAACAAAGGGGAATATGGATTTGTAGATGTCTCAAAAGATGCAAAAGGAAGGAATTGGTGGTTATTGAGTGTATTGTAGGAAACATGCCATGCCATGCCATGGATTGGATAGTGATGATCAAGGATGTGTTAGGTAAACGATGTGATGTGTTAACGGCTAATATAATTAATTTAGTTAAGGACTTAAGGTGCAAATCATAAATATAAGCTAATGGTGTAACGAAAGACCAAACATATAAATAAGTTTATCGATAATTTAATAAGTTAATAACTATATGTATCGAGTAACATTTTTGTTTATCTCGGTAAACATGATAAAAAGGAGAAAATGATTTAAATGTATTGAATATGAACTTCGCGTGACTTATTTTAATGCTGGATAAAATTTAACCAAAAATGGGCATTTGGTCTAGTGGTATGATTCTCGAATCTCGCTTAGGGTGCGAGAGGTCCTGAGTTCAATTCTCGGAATAGCCCGTTGTTGATTTTTTATTCTTTTATAGCATTTTGTACATGTCATATATGGTCTCTTTTTTCTTTTTCATACATAGCATTCAACCTCCATCCCTCGAGTTTTAAATACGCTGAAGACCAACTTTCTTTTTTTCATTTGGGCTTTTGTTTTTCTGTGACTATTATATTTGCCATATCTCAGGGCCGGCTCCGAAACGAAAAAAAAAAAATTAGGGTCAAAGACGAACATTTTTTTGGGTCTTAAGTAAAGAAACATTTTGTTAGATTTAAACAATTTAATTATAAATTAGCTTGTTTGATTATGATTTAAGTTGTTTAAAAAACTTTTGTATAAAAATAAGTTTAAAATTGTCTCAAACAAGACTAGAACCCACAACCTTTTGGTTAGATGACATACCCCTTTACCTTAGACCAAGCTAGTGGTTATGTAATTTTGTTGAAACATTGATTATACAAATGTTTTGATAAAAATACATATAAACCTTTTTTTGAAAAAAAAAATTTCGGGTCTAGCGGGGTGTCGGGTCTGTGGCCGTCGACTACCCTGCCATGCCTCAAAGACGGCCCTGATCATATCTTTTTATTAGTATAAGTGTAACACCCCAACCCGGAACAGGCTGGCGTGTCACCATTACATATATCATAAACCAAACACGATCCATTTAAAAGAAAGAAATAGAATCCAAGGACATCCAACAAGTTAAAAACAACCAAAATAAATTCCTAAGTCAAAAAATATTAAATCTTGAAATAAACGAAATAGTCTTTATTCCCGAAATTCATTTTACTCTCATCACTGATTCCCCTAATTTCCCGAATTACCTGTAAACAAATAAGAAAAACACAGACAAAGAAAACACGGCTGAGCCAAAAATTGCCCAGTAACGAATAGAACAATAGTTTATGTAAAGACGGGCATACGTAAAGAAAATATACATACTGAACTGAAACTGAACTAAGTTGACACCAAAAACTGATTCGAATATAAACTCGGAACCAACACCAAATCAGAAACAGACGCTTACCAAAAATCCGATACACGATCGGAACATAATTAGAGGTATATATATAAACATATTAAACATATCAGAACTATAACAGAAACACCCAGAGCCAGAAACAGAAACAGAGGGGTACACAGTTAGCTAATCTATGCACCAATGAGATGGCATGTGTGGCGTACACGCGTTGTTCCATCCCCCAGAAATCAGAAGTCAGAAATCAGAACAGAACTAAGATCGATTCATACGCCCCTAAGTGGCCCTAATACTTCACAAGTACTAGTTAGAGACGCCGTGAACTTTAATTACGTAATGTCACGATAAGTGCCATGTCGTTGACGCCCCAACGACAAGTCAGAAATTGCTCGGGTAACTGAGTACAAAAGCTAAAACCATATAACCAAACATATTCAAACCGAAACATGCAATAAAGAGTACAAAATAATAATCTATCGCATGCTACAAAAATATATTATATAATATAACTGAACTCAAAATATAACCGACGCGTAACGAAAATCCGTACTACAAAGCAACGGATCAGAATTTATATTATAAGTAAACGAAAACAGAAACCGCACTACGAAGTAACGAAATATAATTTATACTATGCGTGACAAAAACCAGAAACCGTACAACAAAGTAACAGACTATAATTAATACTAAAAGTAACAAAAACAGAAACAGTACCTTAATAGTCGAGGAGCAAACAAGTAAAATCGAGTTGCGTTAAGTTGTACTAACACCTACATTTTATTTATTTCCCAATTAAACTTTACAAACTTAGATCCGTTGGTTAAATAATTTCCGGCGACAAGGACTTTTAGGATTTGTTGATTAATATTAGACTCTTAATATCATATGAACCTTGTATTAATCATCCATTAAAATACATAAAACATAACAAATTTCACTTGCATAATATATATAATGAAACTAAATGGTGGATATAATAAATATTTCTTAATAACAGGGGTCATTATTTCCGTTTATTAAAAGTGGACGTAAACCTTTAGTAACTTTATTTTGATCTTTATTAAATAATAATAATAATAATAATAATAATAATAATAATAATAATAATAATAAATTCGATGAACTGTGAACTCAACAAAAAGAAAAAGAAAAAGAAAACCCATAAAGTCTCATTCAATTAGACGTACAGTGACTCCTATTAATAATTCATGTATTAATTCTTGTGACATGGTATCATATCACCAATCACTTTAGAAAACAGATTGTGAGTTTAACGATCTTATATATAAAACTAGGTTATAACCCGTATATTACATGAGACGAGGTACCAAACATTTTAAAATTAAGAATAATTTGTAATAAGTACATACAAACTATATTAAACATTGTTTCATTTACACTTACATATTATTCAACTTGAGCATTCATGTACTTTTAAACACTCATTTAAGACTTAAAATAGTAACGATTTATAACTGCATGATACAATTAATACCTTTTAGTCTTCAACTGTAATCAAATCATAAAAGTAGTAGCCAATTTTAAGTGTGAGCTTACATTGTCGAATCATCAATGCTCATTTTAAGCATATATATTAAAGTCTAGCTATAAATATCATTCGAATATTAACCATTCTCAAACGGGCTTGGCTCTGCAAATTATTAAAAATTGATTACTTGGATTGCTCCTTTTTGTATACATTTAATTGCCTCCATCATATTCCAATAATTTACATTTATAAACCGAATTTAGGTTCCTTTAGTTTCTCCTAAGGCTCTTCAACACCATATCTTCTCATCACCTACAATTTTTATAGAAATTAAGGCATAGGCTTTAGGTTCATATACTTGAATATAAACTATAAAGGAGTAAATGTATGAAAATACCTGTTAACGCGAAATAGGCAATGTCATGCTCAAATGGTCTAAAATTACATTACCAATCCCAAGATTGCCTTCATTGTTTTGAGTCTATGGGGTTGACTTTGTGAGGAATTGCTGATGACATTATTTCACCAGCATTAGCATTAGTACCTACAAAACACAAGTGTTTGCAATGCCAAGAGCAATAGTAACTGTTAAGAATTATTTACTTATGAAAACTATCACAAAATACAAATTGAAAGTGCATCATATATCTTTATCAAAAACAAGTAAGATGTTATAAAATTGGATGAATGAATGAAAAAGGTTCAAACCCTTTCAAAAAGGAAAAAGAGAATGAAAAATTTTAGCCATGTAGTCATGAGACTCAAACTGTAGTGACTCCTCATGTAAATTCATACAAACTAAGTTAAGATATACATACCCAAAAAACTCATAAGCAGAGAACCCTCCTTACCTTGAATCTGCAAAATTGAATAAAATAATTATTACGTCTATTTCCATAAGAATTGCATATCATTTAGATGCCCATAGAGAGCAAAAGTTTATACTAATACAAGATGTAAGGCCCCGTTACCGGTAGCCATACTTTCGTGTTGGATTTACTCATAAACGCAGTTTTAAATATCAGAGTTAATTAAAACATTCGCGGAATATAAAAACTTTAATAAAACATTTCATAGCAATCCAAAACCTGTTTTAAACAACCAACTTGTCTTTCAAAATAAACAAAACATTAACTTAAACGTCTTGAGTCTTCCGATGCCAGCCTCTTATTCAGTGCCACGTGTCCCCTCAAGCGAGCTGCCTCATCCTACTCACCTGCGTGCATACTAAAAGTCAGCTACGCTGAGTGAGTTCTAGTTAAACATACATTATAAAATACACACAAACTTATACTCTTTCATTCATACTTTCATACTTTCTTTTGAACTAACTTGCTTTCATATCTTACGTTATAAAGAGCATTATGCCCTACATTCCTCGAGTATTATTAGGGCTCGGTACCCTCCTTCCTCGAGTATTATTAGGGCTCGGTACCCTCCTTCATCGAGTATTATTAGGGCTCGATACCCTCTTTCCTCGAGTATTGTTAGGGCTCGGTACCCTCTTTCCTCGAATATTAGTAGGGTTCGGTCCCCTAGTTCTCGAATATTAGTAGGGTTCGATTCCCTCTTCATTACCATACAACCATACATCATACCTCGAGTATTATTAGGGCTCGGTACCCTTTTCGTAACCATACAACCATCCTTTCCTTCTTTTATTTACTTTATCACATTCATACACATAAGCATACATATCATACTTACCTTATACATAGCGTTACAACCTGACAGTACGTGCAATATCCGAAGATCGTTCACGTACCATCAAGCAATCATTCATACATTCCACATTATTCACATAAGGCATACACTTATCTCTTAGGATAAGCGTATTAACAAACATATTGAGTATGCACACAGCCCCGAAAACATAACACATAAATGGGGCTAGAAACTCACCTGAATCCTGTTACGCTCTCCGTTTATCGTTATTCCCTTCTTGAGCTGTGCACGGCTAACTGTATAATATTTACATGTATCAACTAACTACTACTACTCGTGTAGTATTTCTATCTTTATATAACCCACAACGAACGGGGTCCGGGGGCAGCGCCCCTGGCAGCGGGGTCTAGGGGCGGCAGCCCCTAGCAGGGTCCAAGGGGCAGAGCCCCTAGCTAGGGTTGAGCTGCCAGGTCAGCTTGGAAAAATTTTATTTCCATTAATTGTCTTAACACATTTTTCATTAGGTTTTTAATTTATTTTTCAAATTTGCTAACTCCAGCGAACTTATCATTAAGCGAACTTAACATTAAGCGAACTTAGTGTTAAGCAAACTTGTCACCAGGCGAAGTTATGGCTTGGCGAACATACTAGGCGAACTTGCTTGGCGAAGTTAGTAGCAGGCGAAGTTAGTTGCAGGCGAAGTTGCCTACCATGAACCTGCTTACAGCGAAGTTATCCAGTGACGGCCACTGGTTTGGTTTTAACTCCGCTAATCGGCTATATTTCAACGTATAAACCGTTAACCGTCCTCGTAAACATTCCCATAGCCAACCTCGGACAAGACTTGACTCGGATAAGTGTAAAGTTTGGACCTTTAAGCTTGAACGTTTAACACTAGATCTTAGGGTTCCATTTTAACGAGCCGTTTATGTTCTTGGGTTCGTTCGGTTCGTTTTAACATCAAGTTTATAACTTTACATTTTGTTTACACTCGATCTATCTCCGTTCTAAGTTTCGAGGCTAACCGATCCTAAAAACATAAACTTTAAGGTAAAGGCTTACCTTTATGCGATCGATGCGGTAGCGGTTGGCTTGGTATATTGTATCTAGCTCGTATAGTGAAGATCCAATAATGGTTGGCTTGATCTTCGGACTCGAATCCGCTCTCTCTCTCTCTCGGCCGTAGGAGGTGGTGTGTGTGTTTGGAGTATTTAGAGAATAAGATGGAAATAATGAGGGTTTAGGGTTTAAAGGTGTTTTAAGGAAGTATTTATACTTTTCAAGGCCCATGGACCTAAGGCCCATTACTCCTAATCCATCTTAATTAAATCCAAGTCCATGATCATTTCTTCCTTAAACGCTCAATCATTTAACGAAGTCTTTATTTATTCAATATTATAAAATTTAGGATGTTACACAGGGTGTCCTTAATATATGTACAACTTGTAACTTCATAAGTTCAGTTCTATATAAAGTAATAACAAAACTTAAAAAGAAAAGGTAAATGCAAAGAAAACTATACCCACATACAAGAATAAGTCAAATAACAAATACATCATTTAGCTAGTAATGAATTCTCAAGATGGAACTTGCCTAAGAAAGATCATCGTCCACCTACAAGTCAATGAGATTAGATCTTGGCATCTTGTCTTAGTTGATTACATTGCAAAACACTAAATGATATATTAGGGATACATTCAGTTTATGCTTTTTAGCTTATACTCAAGAAAGTAAAATGGATAATCCATCAAGATAGGTAAAAAAAAGACAGGTCAAACTCGTTGAAAGTCGATGGAATTGTAGTTTTAGTGTATAAATCCTCCTAAATCATTTTGTTCACTAAATTAGATTATAGCTTAGTAATATAATTCTTGCAGTCAAACTATTCGATTTTTGGAAAAAAAAATTAGTTTTAAGTGTTTAGCCAATCCAACCCACAAATTTTGACCCAACCCATCTGACCCACCCGTTTTTGCCACTTCTAATTAGGAGAATGAAATAATTATTTTGAAAAACCCTCCAAACCAGAATCTGCAGAGAATAACAAAAAACCAATAGTTAAGTATCAAATCCTGGCATAACTTATTATGAATCTTATCATGGCCAAACTGGTAATTAAGTCACCTTTCTCCAACACGATTATTTAGGCATCGTAAAATAAATGGATTTGACGTTTGAGCTTCTTCAGCCCAACATTTCTGAAACCTACACTCAGTTACGACAAAATCATTTTAGGTAACCTCCTAAAGAATGGATAAAAATATTTAAATCACAAACTTTTTACTCAATGGATCACTCCGGTCACACATATCTAATTAACACCCAGGCATCTTTTCTTTATAGATTTTCGATAGCCCTCCTGCATAAGAGGAGTCATCCATCCAAAATATATTCCTACCACAACAATGATGCACCAATTATTCTTAATATTTTGAACGTGTTTCAGCCGGAATGTCTTGTTGCGATATTTAATAAAGACACTTACTTGAAAAGATGTTTGCATGGCTCTCGGTACTTAATGTTATCATGAGGATCGGTTTTAAGTGGGATGTGACCTATGTAGCTATCCAAATTTGGTACATAACCATGAAGAAGTAATCCAAATAAAGCCTAATAAAGCCTGCATCACACCAAAAACATATATGCTTGGATTTTTTTTCCTCTAATCATGCTATAATAGCATAGATACAAAACAAACCTGGCATAACAACGAACTAATGTACACATAGAGTATGTATTTCCATTTCCATAAGAAATATAGTTGTGAATATTAGAGGTATTATACATGGCTTATTATGAAATAGCAAACACCAAAATATGAATCCTGGTTGACTTACCCCATAAAAACAAAGATATTACATTACAATATTTCCTTTTTACATCTTCTGGAGATGAATCAAATGGTAAATTAAATAACACAAATGCGAATAACATCCTATCCCAACAAAACTCATATAAACCTTAAAAACTGAAAACCTAAAATGCGTCTAAATGCTAAATTCAACTTTTTTAAATTTACAAATTTATAAAATATGTACCTGGGTGAATGATTCCATTCATATCCAAGTACAAATGATCAAATTATGTTAGAACTGAAAAAAGAAAAAAATATATATAACAATTATAATATATGTCGTTCATCATAAACAATGATAAAAACAAAATTTAGTAACCCAATATATATATATATATATATATATATTAATTACCTTACCTTTATGGTATATTTAGTTTGGGTGAAAAAGGGGACTCGACAGCCCCTAACGCCATAAACAACAAACGTGCTACAAAATTACTCGATTACCATCTATGAATAATAAAAACAAAAATGAACTGTAAATATATAACTGGAAGTAAAAATGAGAGATTAAGAGGATGTTGATTATCTGTAAATGATGTCGCGCAATAATTGAAGATATCGATGGATAATGAGTGGCGCGGGTGCACAAAATTAGGTTCCCAAATCAGCATACAACAGCAGAAGTAAACTGTAGATATATCTATGATTGGAATTTGGATCTTGAAGAGGTAGGTCCCAGCAGAGCCCAGTTGGTCCCGCAAGACTCACCTTGAACAGGGACGTCTGCGCAAAGGCCATCTGCTCCCGCAGGACCCACCATGCTCAGAGAACCTTACGCGCAGTATGCAAGCTGTACACGCAGGGAAAGCCTCCCAATGGTGAAGTACCCCGCCTGTTCCCGCAGTTGCGGGTACAAGCCATCAGGGAAGGCTACCCGCAGACAGCAGGGCTACACGCACAAGACAATAGATACTTCAGTAGTCACATGAAGGAATGAGCAAGGCGGGAACAATCCCGCCAAAGTGAGCCAGTCCGTATGATTCTGAAAGATCTTTTGTACTATACCTACCAAGGTATGGATAGGACAGACAATCTGACCAGAACAGCCCATGAGCCAATCACAGGGTGACAGCTCACCGACAACAGTACGAGGAGGAACACCCTCTAGTACTGTTTGTCACTATTAGCCGCTGCCTACTCACCAACTCTTACTGAGGGGCGTGCGCAGCCTACAGTTGGTGAAATAGTGTTACTATTGGCCGTAACCTATTCACCAACCAGCATGGCCTGTGTATAATCCACAGTAGGTGGGACGTGCATAATCTACAGTTGGTGGAATAGTACAGCCGACTTTGTTACTGTTGGCCGTAACCTATCCACCAACCAGTATGCCCTGTGCACAGTCCACTGTTGGTAGAACAGGAATACTATTCAGCCGGCTGTACCTTCTAGGAAACCTACCTTCGGCTATAAATACTCCAACATCTTGGAATGGTAAGATCATCTGCTATCCTGTTATCTAGCAATCTCTTAATATACACTTATATTCAGAGCAATCTAGTCTGATTCTCACGCCGGAGGGTGGTCACAAGGAGGAACCCCCCCCTTCTCAGTGACGAGCTTACGGTGTCTGTTTTGCAGGTCTCCTGAAGAACAACCTTCTCAGCTAGATCTCATCCGTGGGAAACATTACTTAACCCCCAGATTATCTATAATCTGTCCAGGGTTCACTTAGTGTTTCTTCATTGGCGCCATCCGTGCATAAAAGCTAGAACTAATTTAGTTTTTTTGAATTTTCTGAAGAAATGGTTAACGTTACTCCGGTCCAAAAGCCAGTAACCGACCAAGAAACCCCGGTAACAACCCCAGCAACTGGGGGGAACACCGGCGGTTATACAATCCTTACGAACACTACCCCGACTACCCAAGCCGGGGCAAGTGCAGTAAATATTCCACTGGGGTTCACCGATACCCAGCTGGAAAAACGAACGAGGGTCCCTCGCCAAACACTAGATCAAGTGAAGGCGTGGGCCGAAGAACGTCAGAAAGAGTTCCAAGCTGAGTTGGACGAACGCTTGCGTTCAGTTCAACAGGCTGACGAATTCGGCAGTACTCGCCAACACCTCATTATGAACAGCGAGGGCGAGTACTCAGACGACGAGAGGGAGGAGTCCGATACCGACGCAAACCCTCGCCATAAGGCGAAAGGGAAGCGTAAGGAAACGGACTCCCAGCCAAAAAGGAATTTTGGGGAAGCCTTTAAACCAACAAATGTGGAGAGAAACCCGCGTGACTTCTCCAAAACCTTTAGACCAACTGCTACGAATGCAGGAAAGTCAAAATTTGCGAGGGACATTGCGGAAGCAATCGCCCCAAGAAGTGCCAAACAAATGTCCAACATTGGCACTTATGATGGTCTATCCGACCCAGACGACCATTTGAACAGGTTCATTGCGGGGGCTACCGTCAGTAACTGGACGGAACCCACGTGGTGTTACATGTTCCAGATGACTCTGGTCGGAGCAGCCAGGGCATGGTTCGATCGTTTACCGGTCCACCACATATATGACTGGGCGGACTTTCAGAACAAGTTCAGCCAGCACTTCAGCCAGCAGAGGAAGTATACTGAAGAGCAGTGGACGATCCTCAACTGCGTTAGAGAGGAGGATGAATCTTTACTAGACTTCATCACCCGCTTCAACTCCAAGAAGCTGAGTCTGGGCAACATAAGTGAAGATCTTGTTCGCGCCGCTTTCATCCAGGGCGCCGAGTACCCAGAGCTTATCCGCACATTGACGGGTAAGGACGGCATGCCATCGACATGGGATGCCATCATGACGGCAGCCAAGCGCTTTGCCGAGACGGAGAAGCAGCTGGGAAGAGATCTTCCCCAGAGTACACACCTCTACACGCAGAGGACAAGGGAGAACAACGTTAGGACCGCCCGGCAGAACAAAAAGAGGCGGCTAGGTATTTGGCAGTCAAGGGTAAACTTTGACACCTCATCCAGCTCTCGCCCTCTTGTTGGCGGAAGGGACAACACACACCCTTCAAACCGAAAACACCGGTGGACGCCACTCACCAAGAGCGTCACGGAGATATTTGCCACGGAAAAATTGCCATGGCCAAAAGCCCCATTGATCCGGCAGAAACCTAATGCGGATCAAAGCAAATCCTGTGATTTCCACGGGACAAAGGGTCATGGTACTGAAGAGTGCACATCCTTGAAAGACATTGTTGAAGCATTTGTCAAGGATGGAAGACTTGCACATCTCGTGGCATCAATCAGGAAGGGAGGAAGGAATGACAACCGGTACAG
The DNA here is from genome assembly GCF_021521415.1 of Bidens hawaiensis. Taxonomy (NCBI): domain Eukaryota; kingdom Viridiplantae; phylum Streptophyta; class Magnoliopsida; order Asterales; family Asteraceae; genus Bidens; species Bidens hawaiensis. The sequence goes on from NW_027493813.1 coordinate 169,469, forward strand.
AGGTAACGGACGAAAGCCCGTCGACATCAGCATCAACATGGTTCACGGCAAGGTCGGAGGAAGAAAAAGACGAGTGACAGAACCATGCGCGTGGAAGGAAGCTGAGGTGCGCTTCCCGCGAGTGCCAGGAGGCCCCAGCAAAGAAGGCCCCATCGTCATCAAAAGCCAGCTGGGGCATTACATCACTTCCCGCACTCTTGTTGACAACGGCGCTTCGTCAACAGTGATGTACAGGCAGTTCTTTGACAAGCTGGATGATGAAGACAAAGAACGCTTGGAAACGGTCTACGCTTCAATGGAAGGGTTTGACGGCAGTACAGAAACCCCCCTGGGTATCCTATCTTTCCCCGTCACTCTTACAGATGGAAAACACTCCCGCACAGAGGATGTGGACTTTGTCGTGATGAGGAAGCCACACCACACGTACGACATTCTCTTCGGGAGAGACGGGATGGCAAGATTCAACGCCGTGGTATCTTCAGTCCACGGCATGATGGGATGGCCAACAGCTGAGGGTGTAGCGATGATCACGGGCATTCCCCAGGTATGCATCGCATCTGTCTCATCTAAACCCAAACCGAAAATGGCTAAACCAACCATCACCGAACCGGAAAAATGGGCCTTCAATGGCAAATACCCCGACCAGGCCGTTACCATTGGACCAACAATCGTTGATCCCACACACACCTTGCTCAAACGCTTACTGCAGAAAAACGCTGATATCTTTGCGTGGGCACCAGCTGACATGACTGGTGTACCCCGAAGTAAGGCGGAGCATAAGCTCAAGTGCGATCCGGCTGTTACGCCGGTCGTACAAAAGCGCAGAGTAATGGGGCCTGAACAAACTAACGCGTGTAGAACCCAAGTCAAGGAACTCCTTGACGCAGGCATCGTACGCGTTAGTAGATATCAAACATGGGTTGCAAATCCCGTAATGGTACCGAAGAATGACAAACAATGGCGCATGTGCATAGATTTCAAAGATTTGAACAAAGCATGCCCCAAAGATTGTTATCCGTTACCAGAAATTGATCTTAAGGTGGATTCGTTGGCACCATTTCGCCTTAAATGCTTCCTGGATGCGTATAAGGGGTACCATCAAATCCACATGGCCGTAGATGACCAGGACAAAACCGCATTTCGGACGCCCGATGGTACATTTTGTTATAAAATGATGCCATTCGGACTTAAGAATGCAGGGTCCACGTACCAACGACTGATGGACAAAGAGTTTCATGCCCAAATCGGGAGAAACTTGGAAGTCTATATGGATGATTTGGTCATCAAAAGCCCCGAGCCAGAAGCGATGTTGAAAGACATTGAAGAAACTTTCAACACGCTCAGAAAGATAAACATGAAGCTCAACCCGAGCAAGTGTTCATTTGGGATGGAAGAAGGGAAGTTCTTGGGAGTCATTGTTACTAAAGATGGCTTCAGAGCGAACCCTGAAAAGGTCGAAGCCATTGTTAAAATGGAATCACCTACCACCATCAAACAGGCTCAGACACTGAATGGACGACTAGTCGCACTTAATCGTTTTTTGGCAAACCATGCGGATAAGTCGTTTCCTTTCGTGTCAACATTAAGAAACTGCTTAAAGAAAACGCACTTCCGCTGGACACCAGAAGCGGAAGCAGCTTTTCAGGAGATTCGGTCACGCCTGATCGAACTCCCAACACTTACAGCACCACAAGCGGGAGAGGAGTTAATCCTATACCTTTCCGCAACAGATAGAGCAACCGGGGCAGTCCTGCTAATAGAACGAAAAGGCATCCAGATGCCAATCTATTATGTTAGCCGTGTACTAACAGACGTAGAAACCCGGTACTCTACCCTCGAAAAATTAGTCTTAGCACTTATACACGCTTCACGCAGGTTAAGACGATATTTCCAGGGCCACCCAATCACCATTCTCACCAACTTCAAACTCTCAAACGTTCTAAGCAAACCCGAATTATCGGGACGTCTAGCCAAATGGGCAATTGAATTGGGAGAATATGCAATTAAGTACAAGCCAATACCAGCCATAAAAGGCCAGGTCCTGGCCGATTTTATTGCAGAAGTCCCCGCTTCGCGGGAGAAAGAGTGCCAGGAGGAGGCTCAACCCTCCCCAGCACAGGACATCAATGATGTCTGGCGACTCTACACTGATGGAGCCGCCAGTAACGAGGGTTCAGGCGCAGGGTTAAAATTAACCAACCCAGCAGGCCAAGAATATACTTACGCTATTCGGTTGGATTTTCCAAGTACGAATAACGAAGCCGAATATGAAGCATTCTTGGCCGGATTGAGAATTGCGCGTAAGATGGGAGTGAAAAACTTGGAAGCCCACGTGGATTCCATGCTGGTGGCCAACCAAATAAATGGGACGTACACGGCTGTGAACGACACAATGGCCCTGTACCTCGCCCAGGCAAAAACCCTTATGCGTGATTTTAATGATTGTAAAGTCATACATGTCAAGCGCAGCGAAAACAAATCTGCGGATGCGTTAAGCAAGCTTGCATCACTAGCCTTCACCCACTTGGGAAAGGACATCCGCATTGAACTCCTCGAAGCACCATCAGTCCCGCACAAGGAAATTTGTGTCATCCAAATCGGTATAGAAACGTGGATGACACCAATAATAAATTACCTTGCAGCAGGAACACTACCAGAATCAAAAACACAGGCAAGAAAACTACGCTGTAAAGCACTGAATTATCAACTTGTCAATGACATCCTTTACAGACGTAACTTTCTTGGCCCACTCTTAAGATGCGTGGACAACCAAGATGCTGACTACCTCCTAAGGGAACTACACGAAGGCATCTGTGGAGTACACGCAGGTCCCCGCGCTGTTGTAGCCAAGCTAAACAACGCGGGATACTTTTGGCCGGGGATGCATACGGATGCACTGGCATACATCAGAAAATGCAGGTCTTGCCAGCTTTACGCACCCAACACGCACCGCCCGAAGAATGAACTTGTTCCAGTCACTTCTTCATGGCCATTTCAGAAGTGGGCTATCGATGTGACAGGCCCATTTCCTACAGCAGCAGGAAATGTTCAGTTCCTAGTGGTAGCCATCGACTACTTCACCAAGTGGATAGAAGCAAAACCTTTAGCCCAAACAACCGCGAAACATATCAAAAAATTTATTTGGGAATTTATTATTTGTCGTTTTGGACTTCCACAGAATTTGGTGAGCGATAATGGCACCAACTTTGCTGACAAGAAGCTACAACAGTGGCTAAAAGAACTTCAAATCACCCACACCTTTACCTCAGTGGCACACCCGCAAGGTAATGGTGAGGTGGAAAGAGCAAATAAGAGCATCGTCGAAGGCATCAAGAAGAGACTATCGGAACACAGATCCGGCTGGGTGGACGAGCTTCCGCACGTCCTTTGGGCAAACAGAACGCTGAAAAAGGCCAGTACGGGAGAAACCCCGTTCAGCCTCACTTATGGCACTGAAGCCATGGTCCCGGTCGAAATTGGTCTACCCTCACCAAGGGTCTTGAGTCAGCCAGAAGACAATGATGCGGAAAGACGGTTGGATCTTATGCTAACCGAGGAACGCAGAGACTTAGCCGCAGTGCGTGAAGAGAACTACAAACGACAAATGCAAAAGTACTACAACACGCGGGTAAAACTCTGCAACTTCAGTCTAGGAGACTACATACTGCGTAACAACGAGGCTTCAAACCAAGAGCGCCCAGGAAAGCTGGCCCCGGTCTGGGAAGGGCCATACATTATCAAAGAAGTCCTGGGAAAAGGCGCATACCGGCTTGAAAGGCTCGATGGTACTCCCATCCCAAGAACATGGAATGGAGCTCAATTACGCAAATGTTATATGTAGATCAATTCCAAACTTGTAAAGAAAATGCCTAGAGCCACTTCTAATGGAAATGATTCTCCTTTCACAATGTATTGATAGCCTTACCTTAACTTATGAACTTCCCATGTGCCGGTATTCACCGCATCAATGTGTGAAGTAGTTGCGTGTGGAAGGCGGCAAGACCCGCATAAACAACGCTAAAAATAATAAGGAAAACCTACACGCAGGTCAGATGTAAGTAAAGTTTAGCCATCCTTGTAAGTGCAAGTGACGGTCTTACCCGCACAATCACGAACAAGGAAGCAAAACTTCAACCTATCATCTACCACGTTCAAAGGTTAACTTATACTAAAAAATAATAAGGAAAACCTACACGCAGGTCAGATGTAAGTAAAGTTTAGCCATCCTTGTAAGTGCAAGTGACGGTCTTACCCGCACAATCACGAACAAGGAAGCAAAACTTCAACCTATCATCTACCACGTTCAAAGGTTAACTTATACTAAAAAATAATAAGGAAAACCTACACGCAGGTCAGATGTAAGTAAAGTTTAGCCATCCTTGTAAGTGCAAGTGACGGTCTTACCCGCACAATCACGAACAAGGAAGCAAAACTTCAACCTATCATCTACCACGTTCAAAGGTTAACTTATACTAAAAAAGGATAAAGAAAACCTACACGCAGGTCAGATGTAAGTAAAAGTTTAGCCATCCTTGTAAGTGAAAGTGACGGTCTTACCCGCACAATCACGAACAAGGAAGCAAAACTTCAACCTATCTAGCACGTTCAAAGGTTAACTTATTCTAAAACACTTGGAAAATTGCTAATTTAAAGTATGCAAGTCATATAAAGCAAGGAATCCAATGAAAGAAGCGGTCTTAGCCGCACAAAGATTTATATTTCATAATTGTTCGTTACAAGAATGGCCGGGTAACTACCCGCCTACAAAGAATCTATACAAAGTCTATCCTAGCAGCGGGAAGGGATCTTCAGAATCAAGCTTCAGGACCACTTCCACTTGGACCCGCCCCATCAGTAGAGCGTGGCGGTTCAAGGAAAGCCTTGAGGATAGCAAGTCCATCATCAGCAGCAGTGACTTCCTTCACCTTCTCCACCACCGGATGCGGAAAGGCGGCATATTGGTTCACCGCTTGGTCATATGCAGCTTCGGTGTCCACATCGAACAAAGGGAAGTTGGAAGGCGGGAAGCCTCTCTCAACGAACCCTAGACCAAGCAGGAAGCCGGCCTTTTCCCCATCCTCATGAGAAGCGTTGAGGGCTGCGCTCATGGCATCATCGTAGGTAGTCTCTGAGAAGACCCGACGCACAACCTACAAAAAAATATACAAGTGTCAAAACACCTTTTCTATGAACAAAGGAAAGCGTGAAGACGTAAAGATAAACATACCTGAGACAACGCTTCTCGAAGAAGCCATTCCTTGGCAACCAGAGCTTCTTTAAGGGCGGCTTGAGCTTGGGTGCAGGCGCGTTCGGCTTCGCTTTTGTTAAGGTTGGCAAGTAGCACTTCCTTTGCAGCAGCCTCTTCGACGCCCTTAAGCTTCCGCTCAGTATGGTCAAGCACACCCCTCTGGTCCAAGATCTCCTGGAGCTTCTTGGCATCTTCCATCGCCAAGGCATCATGAGCACGTTGGAGAGCCTCTAATTTGGCCTTGAGCTCCTCGTTCTCCATGCGTAAAGGCTCAGCAACGGCTTCAGCCTTGGTGGCCCTCTCGGTCGCGTTCCTCGCAGTCTCCTTAGCTAGCCGAAGCTGTTCGTTAACAGCTTGGGCAGCCTTGGAGCGGGCCTCGAGTCGCGCTTGAACCTCAACCTCAAGGGCCTTGAAGGCCTTCTCCTTCTCCGCAGCAGCTGCGGACAGTTGTTGGTTCTCCTCCCGAAGAGCCCGCGCTTGAGATACGTCCTTGGCGCGAGCTGCTTTCAACTTGTCGTTTTCACGACAAAGCAGCTCGACGCGCGGCTGCATCCGGGCCTGGAGAACCCGAAGCTCATTGGTTAGCCTACCCTCCTGGTAGCTAGCCATGGCTTCCCCCAACGCACCATGGGGAGCAGCGTGGCGAGCCCATTCCACGCACTCCACAGGGGTACGAAGGGTTGTTCCTCGGCGGATGTTCCATCGCGGAACATACACTTCATTGGAATCCGACACTGCAAAAGAAACAAAGCAGTTAGGAAAAGATGAAGAAAAAAATATAAAAGCCAAAAGAACCCTACGCACCTGTAGGGTCGATCACAGGCCGATAGCCACCGAACCCATCGCCTGAACCTAAGGGAAATCCATCCAAAAGGTCGGGCAGATGGGAAGGTGGCAAAGATTGGCGAGAAGCCCTGCGCGTACCTGATGGGCCGGCCGTCGTTGCCAGTGGCGGAGGCATAGTAGTGGCCGCCGTGGTCGCCGTCGGGGTCGCCGCCGCAGAATCTGCAGCAATCGTAAACGCCGGCTCGGTGAAAGATGCTGTAAAAATCGCACTTACCACCGGCGGTGACGTCATCTCGGCTGGAACAGTCGGCTCAAAGGAGTGAGCAACTGATCCAGCGGAAGCAGGCGCAGGCGCCTGGGTCGTCGCCTCAGGTAGGCTGACCGAGCCTACCGTCATCGGCGGAGAGGTACTCCTCTGCGCTCCACCCTGGAATGCGTCAACATCCACGCCTGCACAAGAAGATAAGTGTCAAATAAATTTATAAAGTGAAATCTACAAAGATAAGGATGTTTGTACTTACGGGTTTTCTTGAGCTTGAACGTACGGACGAGCGGGGACGAATCCGATGGAGCCGGTCTCTTGACGCCGGCCACCGTCGTCGCCATTGGTACTCCGGAGGTAGCAGTCGTAGCCTCCGGAACAGTGGTCTTCTCGCCACCGGGGTTCCCCGCCACCTCTTCATTATCTGACTCACTGTCAGATAGGACCACTGGATCGGCTGTGGAGGCCACCTTCTCCTTCCCTTTCCCACCGGCAGCCCTCTTCTTCCGCACCAACGGAGGACCATCTGCGGATTCCTCAGAAGAAGACAGGATGTCAGGAATTCCAGCAGCGGGTACAGCATTGAGAGGGGGAGGATAGAATAACGCCTTACCTGGCCGCCGGTGGCTCAGGATCTCGTGGCCCAGCGGATAGACCTCCACAAACCGATCCGCTGTTTGCTCCAGGATGGGCAACTCGTTCTCGTCTAGAGCACGAGTACCCACCCGCACGGGACCGTCAGCTTCCCGCGGGTACAGGAGCGACTCCAAATTGTTCCCCTCTGTAAGAAAAGAAACAGTTAGAAGACAAACTCAAATCAGCAAAAAAGACAAGACATACCATAAGGAATAGAATTCAAACCGTATTCGAGAAGGATGGGGAACCGAGACGCCTCCTTCCATACCCGGCTCATCCCCAGCATTACCATCCCGGACTCCGGAAACCGGTAAACCGGAGATTGGACAAGAGATATCTTCGCGAACCATTCCGCCTCCTGGTAGCTGGAAGCGTGAAGGCTCGGAAGCGCTTGCCCCTTCTTAAACTTCATGGCAATGGGGATGGCGCGGGCAAAAATGTAGAAGAACTCCCGCTTCCACGATCGGAGACTGCGCTCGGTCGCGCAAATCTTCAAACCCTTGATCCGGGTTGTCAGGGTGTACCACCCCTGGTAGCACCTCCAAGTATAGAAGGTCATCAGGCGGTCCACATAGGGCTCAATGCCCAGAATTCGGCACACCCACTCGAAGTGCCGAACCTTGGCAATCGCTATCGGATGCACCTCGGTCAGGTGCACACCGTGCCTCTCCAGGACACGGTACACAAACTTTGTCAATGGGAACCTAAGGTTCCCATAAACAAAGAATGCAGCATATACCCCGATCTTGCCACTGGGGGCATCGTACACAGTCTGATGAGGTTCAGGAAACTCAGGCTCAAGAGACTCAAGCATGAATTTCCTGACAACATACTGGTACAGATCGATAGGTAGAGCACACTGGCACTCGCCAGCAGTACTCCTATCGTCGACTACAGCTTCAGCATCATGAGAAGACATTGCAGAAGAAGAAACGATTTCGGAGGAATGCTCAATTAAATAAGAGAGTATTCACCAGAAATCGCCTTAGAGATGAAGAGAAGTGAAGATGTGAATTACAAAGGACCTCTCCCCCTTTATATACTAATCGCAATTAATGCGATGAATTTAATGCGGAGGAGAGAGAAATCGAAGGTGCAATGAAACTATGACACGTGGCAAAAAGCAGGCTGGCAACAGCTGTTGACAGGACGCGTACCATTAATTTCGCGGCCACGCGCCCGAAAAACAGCGCCCACGCGCCTGAAAAAGCGTCTGGAATGACCATGTACTGTCACGTCACCATAACTTCCTGCACGTCCTGACACAGTCAGAAGAAACCGTCGCACGACGTTTCAGATGTTTGGACTGTTCCTATCTTTCCACCAACTCTTCGAATTTCGAAATTCAAAATTCAAAAAAGATTCAAAAGTAAGCGGGAAAACACCCCTTACCTTGGCAACCAAGTAACCATAAGCCGGGTGCGGGTACAGTGTTAAGGCAAAACCCTTCACAAACCTAGCACCCGCAGGGAATTGAAGCCAAGAATACCTTGGAAGTAAAGCCAAGAATACCTTGGAAGTAAAGTAACCGTAAGACGAGCGCGGGTAGTGTTAAGGCAAAACCCTTCACATACCTAGCGCCCCGCAGAAAATTGAAACCAAGAAGGATCTTCTGGGCAATGCTTGCGGATAGAGGAGTAACATCCCCGCATAATGGGAACGTCGAGAATTATATTGTTTGAAACTCCGTGATGGAATTGGTGGTCTTAGCATAATTGATCACTATGTTGAAAACCACCAAGACCCCATGGAGACTATATACAAGTAAGACTCAACGCTCCTGACTTGCGAGAAGGTTACATACCTACCCGCATCATACCCAAAGATCAAGCAAAAAAATCGGGAATTTTTGCTAGTGACATTAGGAAACCCGCGGGAAGAATCCCCACGGAGAACCTTAAAACTAAAAACCTTTTCAAAACCCCTTGCTTAAAGTCCAAAAGTTCACCTCACTTTATTGAACATTCATGAGAAGAACATTGGACTGGGGGGACTTGAAAAGGTAGGTCCCAGCAGAGCCCAGTTGGTCCCGCAAGACTCACCTTGAACAGGGACGTCTGCGCAAAGGCCATCTGCTCCCGCAGGACCCACCATGCTCAGAGAACCTTACGCGCAGTATGCAAGCTGTACACGCAGGGAAAGCCTCCCAATGGTGAAGTACCCCGCCTGTTCCCGCAGTTGCGGGTACAAGCCATCAGGGAAGGCTACCCGCAGACAGCAGGGCTACACGCACAAGACAATAGATACTTCAGTAGTCACATGAAGGAATGAGCAAGGCGGGAACAATCCCGCCAAAGTGAGCCAGTCCGTATGATTCTGAAAGATCTTTTGTACTATACCTACCAAGGTATGGATAGGACAGACAATCTGACCAGAACAGCCCATGAGCCAATCACAGGGTGACAGCTCACCGACAACAGTACGAGGAGGAACACCCTCTAGTACTGTTTGTCACTATTAGCCGCTGCCTACTCACCAACTCTTACTGAGGGGCGTGCGCAGCCTACAGTTGGTGAAATAGTGTTACTATTGGCCGTAACCTATTCACCAACCAGCATGGCCTGTGTATAATCCACAGTAGGTGGGACGTGCATAATCTACAGTTGGTGGAATAGTACAGCCGACTTTGTTACTGTTGGCCGTAACCTATCCACCAACCAGTATGGCCTGTGCACAGTCCACTGTTGGTAGAACAGGAATACTATTCAGCCGGCTGTACCTTCTAGGAAACCTACCTTCGGCTATAAATACTCCAACATCTTGGAATGGTAAGATCATCTGCTATCCTGTTATCTAGCAATCTCTTAATATACACTTATATTCAGAGCAATCTAGTCTGATTCTCACGCCGGAGGGTGGTCACAAGGAGGAACCCCCCCTTCTCAGTGACGAGCTTACGGTGTCTGTTTTGCAGGTCTCCTGAAGAACAACCTTCTCAGCTAGATCTCATCCGTGGGAAACATTACTTAACCCCAAGATTATCTATAATCTGTCCAGGGTTCACTTAGTGTTTCTTCAGATCTATAAATGAAAAATTAACAGGAGATGGATAATCAGTAATAGATGACGACGAATAAGCAAAGCAAAAACTGAAGATATCCGGCACAATCGATGGTGACGATTTAATATAGGCTGAGAATTATCCTTCACGTTTTGTTAACCGTTTAATCGTTCAATTGCAGGTTGTGGGAAGGAAGCTTGGAAATTTAGAATTGCTAAAACCGTAATACGTAACTGTCTAAATCCTAATTGTGGTGAGGCCAGGTGTCAAATTTAGATGAGGTGAAAATAAAAGAGGAGGCTGGTTATAAAGAAGACACCTGTTATAAAAAGCTTGTTTTATTATAATAGTAGATTGGCACACATGCATGACCTTAATGGAGCAGTGTACATGATCAAAATTTGTAATCTTAGTCGCCGGAATCAAATCGGAACTCAAGAGCATGAAAGGTGAACAAGAGCATAACTATTACCTCCAGAGCCGAACAAAACTACATGTATCTAAAAGCGAGGGCGGTGGAAGTAAACGGACGCGTGACGGTGGCTGCGTATTTAACCGAATGAATTACAACTTTTGTCACGTAAATATGATATCAAAAGAACGAAACCGAATCGCGATGGTACCTGTCTCTTACTAAATCCGAGAGATCAATATGGCAGCGGCGGAAAACTGGCGTGATGGTGATGGTTATCTCGGTAACAATTGATAGCGTTGGCCGCGTATTTTCGGTAAAGTTGCAAAACGGCGGTTGTTGTGGTGAATACGGCAGAGTGGAATGAAGGGGTTTTAAGGTGGATTGATACGTGAACGACAAGAGAATTAAACTCCCAATTTATTTCAAAATTTGTTGAAGAAGATAAAGCTTGGAATCATATCCTATCTCATTAATTTAATTCATTTGAAATTGTTTTGTGTATGAAAAGTCCTACACGAATATACATCTAGATATTCTTTTTGTTTACTTAACAGATTAAAACTCAAATAATAAAAAAAATTTAAGGATTCGGATATAAGTATGACTCTGGAACTATTATAATTAGGGGAATGTTCATGTACATTTTGATCTTAACATGAGTACGTAGAAAATAATGCCAATTTATTTAAAAATGCGAACGTAAGAAACAATATCAACTACAATACCAATCTACATAAACAGTGACTTATAATAATAAAGAAAAAACCTAAAAACTACAAGAAAAGAATCAAAATCAAGAACTAAATAATAACAGCATATACCAGCAAATACTTATAACAGCAAAAGAAAACATCTAATAATAACAACAAAATATAAATAAGCAAATACTTATAACGTCTCACAATCGAAAATTAGCAAATACGAACAAAAAATAGCAGCAAACACCTATAAAAATAAACCTAATCATAACAACAAATTGGTTCTCACCGTTTTCATGTTAAGAATAAAATGTATTTGATCTTGTTTCATTATAATTATTATATATTTATCTTTAACTAAAAAAAATACGGGTTATTACAATAAGTGTAAATAAACAAAATGAACAAAATGTTAGTTTCTGTTTCTGTCCAAAGTTATAGTACTAAATATCATCAAATCAAGTTGTGATGATTGGAAAAACGAGTTTTTTTGTATTACAAGTTTGCGAGATGGAATGAGTATTTTTTTTTTCAAAGACAACTCATTTTTAACATGGATTGCGGTGAGTATTTTCTTGATATTAGTATTTATGTCACCAAATTTATTTATCATTTGCAAGTTGACTTATTTTTGCAACCTACTTAAACATAATTGACATCAACTTGATGATATTTTTATGCATTTGTATGATTAAAAATAGTTTTTGTAGCTATCACTGGATCCCGAAGAACGAAGGCTAAATTAAAACGAAAAGGATGCGAAATCGGATTGAATGGCTACGGAAGTACGGGAACACCGTTCCGGGAGTGTTGGTACCAAAATAAAGATATGAAGAAGAACGGTACCGATGTACACCACTCCGTCTAGCCACACCCTTAGGGTTTTGAAGTCTCTTAAATATTAATCATGCGTTTCTTTAGTTTATTTTTTTAGAACAAATCCTAATCTACTCATATTAACCACTTATATTTTTTTATATAGGATTTAAAACTTCGACTTCTTTGTTAGAAAGAAGACACCTTACCATCAAGATATCCTTTGAAACATTCGTTTTGTTTAATAATTGGTGCTTTTTAATGGATGGAATAGAATTGAAGTATGAAAGTCTCACCACTGTATTTAGGCTTGGAATACGGCAAGTTAAATGGCACTACATATCTTACTATTCAAGCAAGCTAGACTCAAATTCAACTTAACATCCACTTAGTTTTAATAATTCATTATTAATATTTCACGTTAGTTTTTTTTAAAGCGAAATATTACTCTGTAATGATAGAGTCTTCGATCTCCTATTCTATATTTTGACCATCTTATCATCCCGTTAAAGTGAGAATGACTATTGCACGTTAGTTGTAATATATGCATGAAAACACTGTATATTCTTTTATTTCTCTCTCTTTTTTATTATTATGTTATTAAATGTTTGTTATTTAAAGTGAAAACAATAATTCTAAAAACAACTTTTTTTGGTAAACAAATTATATATTTTTCTTTGGATGTTAAACATGACAACAAACACTGTATATTCTTTTATTTCTCTCTCTCTTTTTTATTATTATGTTATTAAATGTTTGTTATTTAAAGTGAAAACAATAATTCTAAAAACAACTTTTTTTGGTAAACAAATTATATATTTTTCTTTGGATGTTAAACATGACAACAAACATTTTTGGTATGCGATATTTTTGAAGATACGATACTAATGTTTAACTTCATTTAATTTTGAAGTGAACTTTAGTGAAAAAACATCCTTAAAAATATATTAATCCTTTGTTTTTATTCCCGGATTTGAAAACTAACAAGTTAAACATTTTTAGGGACCTTAATATGGGCCCAATGCATCTTGGTGGGTTATAAGGTGCTTGCTCTTTTGAAGGTCGAGAATTCGATCCATTGATAGATTAGGAGCATATTAGATTGTCGTTCATAACTAAAATCAGGGTCCAATGTTTAGTAGGCTCTACCCAAGGTTTAGTAGGCTATCTTTTTATAGTTGATTTTAAATACTATAAAGTAACTAGTTAGAAGTCAATTTTGTTACTTTTGAAAACAAAAAAGAAACTACGTTATTGGTGATTTACTTGATCGAATGTTTAGATAGCATAAATAAAAAATATTCATGCATAAATATATTGACAACCTGTGAGGATATTTCTAAGTTTTCTTATTTCATAAGTGATGCTAATATTGAACATGTAAAAAAAATTAAAAAAATCCCAGATATGGAGGCGTTAGATAAGACGGACAGAGAAGACACAGGTTTTATCTATTTTGTGAAATTTTTATATCACGTGCCAACTTGTTAAGTAATAATATATAACTTGAGATTGGCACATGCGATACGGCGGAGATATGTACGTGTACATTCATAATCTGACCAATATATTTAGCAATAAGAATTTTTCTCATGCGATGTACTGGAAGCTTATATATATACATATATATGTATATATAGTAGTCTAAAATAAAAAGAGATAGTTTTCTAGAAAGAGTAAGAATAAATCTTAGCCATTAGATCATGTTAATCAATGGTTGAGATTTAAAATTACCAAAAACCGTCATAGTTTCCTAGAATTAATCTTCCACCTCTATAACCGACATAGTTTCCTAGAATTGTTCTTTCACCATATGTTGTATTGCCACATGTCAAAAATCTATTGGTTCTTATTATTCTTAGGAAACTCTTTATTTTTATTTGAACCCTTTTTATATATATATAGAAAATGGTTCAAATAAGAATAACGAGTTTCCTAAGAATGGTAAGAACCAACAAATTTTTGACATTTGGCATTACAAATGGTGGTGAAAGAACAATTCTAGGAAACTATGTCGGTTATAGTGATGAAAGAGTAATTTTAGGAAACTATCTCGGTTATTGATGATTTTCAATCTCAACCATTGATTAACATGATCCAATGGCTATGATTTATTCTTAGTCTTCCTAGGAATATATATATATAGGGGTAAGTTAAAATAAAAAGAGATAGTTTTCTAAGAAGAGTAAGAATAGATCTAGACCATTGAATTTAAAATCTAGTGGTTGAGATTGTTAGTTTCTAAAATACCAAATAGTTTCTTATGATATAGGATTTAGGCTACATAGTTTTCTAACTTCAAATTTTATTTCCTTTTTACCATTCTTAGGAAACTGCTTATTTTTATTTTAACCATTTTCTATATATATATAGAAATGGTTATAATAAAAAGACATAGTTTTGTAGGAAGAGTAGGAATGATATAAAATTTATAGTTAGGAAACTATGTGCCTAAATCATAGATCTTAGGATACTATTTGGTAGTTTAAAAACTACTAATCTCAACCACTAGATCATAGATCCAAGGGTTTAAATTTATTCTTACTATTCATAGGAAACTATCTCTTTTTATTATAACCCACCCCTATATATATATATATATATATATATATAGATAAATGATCCAATACAATAATCCCTAATCGTACATTACGTACGCGACTCGCATCCCCGTCGATTTCAAATAACACGCGGTGGCAATATTGTAATATTCATCAAATCGTTGCTCCCATCGATTTCATCCACTTTCAACATGACCGTTCAGCAATCCGTCACCATCAAACGATCCTGTCCACCATCCACCATCCAATGATTCCGTCCACCGTACACCATCTTCCTCCGTCACGACCTGTTGATAAAATTGACCAATTGAAATTGAAATTGTTGAACTAATTGACCAATTAAACTTTGAAATTGGTCCAATTAATCATCAATTTGAAGTTTCAGTTGATCAATTTTGAGTTTTAAGTGATGGGTTTTAACTGAACGTTTAAAGTTTTAAGCGCCATTTGCATAAAACCAGTTGCAGAGTTCCATATTTTGTTCATATGATCGAATCAATGATCATATTAACGGTCGATTGACGATTATTTGATGATTATGAGATTATATGAAGTGATTTCAGTGTTCAATTTCATGTTTACAGGTGTTTAATTTTTTTCTGTTAGTTTTAGAAGTTTTGAACACCCAGAACTTCTTAGAACTCTAAACTTTATCAGACTCTTTAAACTTTTTTAACACCCAGAACTTCTTAGAACTTCTAAACTTTATCAGAACTTATAAACTTTTTTTAACAACATGAACTTCTTACAACGTATTAGAAAGTTTCAAAGATGTTCATTGTTTTTTGAACACCCAGAACTTCATTGAACGTTTTAGAACGTTTAAATATGCTCTTTTTTGGTCAGAACGTTTAAAGGTCTTCAGTTTTGTTTCAGAACGTTTAAACATAATATTTTGAACCCTAATCAGAGCTCGATTGAGTGTGTTATTTATGCAAATCCATAATCGATTGATGATTCTAAAGCCTCTTACACATCAATTCGATTGATTAAATCATCAATTTTGGTGTTTATTTTGGTCAGAACGTTTAAACTTTGAGCAGAACGTTTAAACATGAACCCTAATCATAGCTCAATTAAGTGTATTAATTTGTATTTTTATAATCGACTGATGATTCTAAGCCACTTACACATCAATTCGATTGATTAAATCATCAATTTTTGATCAATTTGAAGATTTTTAATGTTCAGGGAAGTTCTATTTCAATTTTGGTTTTTAACTTTAGAGATTTCATACTTTAAGCTGTGATTAGAGTTTAGAAATTGGATTAGATTGAGCGACAAGTTCCGAATTTGGATCAGAGTTGATTTGTAATCGACGAATTTTGATCGCGAACTACTGTTGGGTTATTTACGAAATTGCCACCGCGCGTTTTTTAATCAAACGCTCTGGAATGTCGCGTACCTAATGTATGATAAGCCATTATTGTACGTTAACCCACCCCTATATATATATATATATATATATAGGGTAATGATCCTAAGAGAACCCTTTGCAAATTGAGAACTTTGAGAACCATTTTGTACCACTAAAAACACCTTTAAAAAAATATTTAAAAAAATCATAAAACAAAAAATAATAAAAATTTAA
Organism: Bidens hawaiensis; assembly: GCF_021521415.1. Lineage (NCBI taxonomy): Eukaryota > Viridiplantae > Streptophyta > Magnoliopsida > Asterales > Asteraceae > Bidens > Bidens hawaiensis. The sequence continues at coordinate 185,483 of NW_027493813.1, forward strand.
AAAAATAAAAAAACCGAAATTCTTATATTTCATTCCGGTTTTATAAAAAAATAGAAAAAAACAAAAAAAAACATTGTATTATACACATATGCATAATTTTATTTAATCTCTAGTTACGTAATATACACATATGTACAACATCATTTATCTTAAATTATACACATGTGTACAAAAAACATGTAAATGTACATCTATGTATATAGTATACATATGTGTATATAATTTAGCTAAACCGAGTTTTTTTTATTTTTATGAAACCGGGATGATAAAAATAAGAATTTTGGTTTTTTTTTACTTTTTTGATTTTTGTGTTTTATTTTATTTTATGATTTTTTTTATTTTTGGGTTTTATGTGGTCCAAAATGGTTCTCATAGTTCTCAATTTCAAAAAGGTTCTCTCATGATCCTGATCATATATATATATATATATATATGGTTGGTATCATTTAAAAACTCTAAAAAAATTAAGAACTCTAAACAACCAACCGTTTTTTTAATTTTTTTGATGTATTAACATTAGTTAATAGTAGCTTTATCATATTTTATATAAGAAGTTTTGATTACATATGTTAATTACAAGTTTACTTATGTGTAAAATTTATAAATAACAAATTTACATAGGTGTAAAAAAAAGCATATATATCTATAAAAACTAATTTTTAAAATTGTAATTGTAAATATAGATATAGAAAAATGATAAAACTACACTCAATTAACATTGACATACAAAATTTTTTATAAAAAACGTTAGTTTTCAAGGGTTCCTTTAAGTTCTTAAATAATTTAACAGTTCTGTAATGATACTAACTATCTATCTATATAGTTAGTATATATATATACTAACTATATATATATATATATATATATATATGTATCTAACTATCTATATAATTGTCTACCACAAAATCCTATGTGTCGCTCTCACATTGCTCCCCATCCTCTTTAGAGCCACTAGCTTGCTTGATTTCTAAATTGTGAGTTCTCATTCATTTAACCCGGTTTAGACCCATTTAAGCTTATTTCGCGGGTCATGGGTCTCACCACGGGTCATAACATATTGCCTTACCCCATCGCTGGATTTGTAAACCCTAAGGGTATGTTTGGTATGGGGTAATGGAATGAACGAGGGAATGGAATGGACAAAGGAATGAAATGAATCATTACTATTCCATTGTCTTGTTTGGTTACCACATAGGAATGAAATGAATAATCACTTTATTAATTTTTTTTAATTAAATAGTAAACTATTCAATCATAATATTTTTTATCAATTAATAAAACGGTTATAAGATAATGCGATATAGTAATAAAAGTATAATAACAATTATAATTTGATAAAATTTATACTATAATAAAATAATAATGATGATGATAAATAGCAATAATAATAGTAGGAGTAATAATAATAACAAATAATAATAATTATTTTTATTATTAATTATTATTATCATCATCATCATCATCATCATTATCAATATTATTATTATTGTTATTATTATTGATCATTTTCCATTTAATTCCTAGAATGAATTAAAGAAAAACCACCGGAATGGAAAATGTTATATATGGAATGGTTTACATTCCTTAGGAATGATTCATTCCATTAATGAATGGTAACAAAACATGTTTTCTTTCATTCATTTGAAATGAGTCATTTCATTCCACCTCTTATTACTTCATACCAAACACTAACTAAGACCTGCTACCTTCAGCCGTTTCTATTCACTGCCTCTCCCGGTAAGTGTCACCTTCTCATCCTCATCCTCTACACGTCCATCGTTTATAATCTCTGAATGAGAAACCCTAACAGCGCTCTGCTTACTCTCTACCTCAGTTCGTACTACCCGATCGATGTCGTGTATTGGGTTTAGGTTCAAGAAACAAAATCGATTATAACAGGGTGTTGCATCAAATGGAATTTTCTGCTCTTGTGATCGAGCTCCCTGTTTATTCACACACGCAAGAACCTTCCATGATATGTAGGTGTTGATCTGATAACTTATTTTCTTGAATTTAGGGTTTCAACTGGTTTTAAATTGATTTTTGAATCACTATATGGGTACCCCATCATCTACATTGTTTTTAACTTAGGTCATTGATGTTGTCCGATACATCAAACAAACAAAATTTCTTGTAGTTTTGCATTCTGGTATCTATACGATCCATAAACATATAAGTTTTCATGCTTACAGTTTTTGTTTCAGTTAAGGAGGTTTATGCATTGATATACTTGTCTAGGTGGGTAATTAAACATATAAAAAACACTTATTTCCACTGCCGAGTTTTGAAGCATCTTCCATCATCGTGGCGGTGTGTAGATCTGAGGGGCAGATTAAGTGGTTTTGAGTGTTTAAAAGGAGTTTTGGATTGCTTTTAGCTCTGATGTTATAAGGTTTTAGGGCTGTAACCGAACTGAATGAACACTAACAAGTGCATGTTTGTATCGTTTATTTAACTTTAAACGAAAACAAATATTTAATGAAACAATTTTTTGTTCATGCTCATTCGTTTAAAACCGAACGTGTTTGTGTTTGTTTATGTTCGTTCGTAAGAAATTTAAGCGAACCGTTCTCAAACGTAAGCAAACATAACTTCATTACATATAATTGTCTGAATTTGTGAAGTTTTTACCAAATAAGGGTACTCTTTTTTAAGTTATTGAATTAGTTATGAATTATTCGTTTCTTAAAAGTTGTCAAAACCCGTATTTATGAGTAATATTGGTTTAATTACATTTTCACAACGTTAGCCCATTTAAAATAGGTTTTAGGAAGCTATATGTCAACCCATCTGAAATAAACTTCATTTGTATGGTTGGACATAATTGGCCTAAATAAACATGGATGACATAAATAATTTGTGGTGCACACTGTGATTACCCTTTTAATTCAAGTTATCTAAATATTGTTTCATCTGCACTAATTGTGTGGATCTTTCAACGCCTGATTAGGAGTCATCAGTTCAACTATAGAAGGTATTGGGTAAAGTGTAGTGTGGTTAACAAATTTGGAGTTATATTTTGAATTTGGTTTACGTGTACGCGGAGATAGGGGTGACTATGTAGAATCTGAGGATATATCAGAGGTGTTAGAATGGTTGTAGATGGGTTAGAATACAGTAACGGGATGTGTCTCACATAAGTGAATGGATTGGAATGGGCTGCAATGGATGACGAGGATGGTAGGGGATTTTGGATGTCTTGGACAGTTGTGACCCTGGATTCTAGCACCCTTCATGTTGCATTTGTTGATGGGTGCAAAGGTATTGTGTGCTTATTAAATTTATAATAACAACTTATGAGGTTTCATGATTTAGATCTAAAAAGCTTTTAAAAGTTATTGATAACTTGTGTTACTCTTACATGTAGATGTTTAAAGTAGATAAGATGTTATCCGTTCGGAGGCCGACCGCTGATGTGATGCAGACAATGGCATCCTTAACAGGGGTGTGCAAATGACTTTTTTTTTCTTTAGACCCGTTTAGACACGACTCGTGATCCGATAACTCATCTCCAGCAGACCTGGATGTGGAACCGACTAAAAGTATATGATTCGTGTCTTAATAGGGTCCGACGGTTCCGGTTCCATGGTTGCCACAAATCTGTTGACAAAAGTTTGGTCAAACAGTATCTTTGAGCCTTTAATTGTAAGAAGTGAGATTAAATTTATTTATTTGATTTTAGAGTTTAGAATATTAATGAATTATTCTTACAAGTTTCGTCTAGGTATTCAAATTGATTGATGAACTGATCCATTCTTCAACTAATACAATTTTGACCGTTATTGAAATCCTCAATTTGACTTTGATATGTCAATGGCCGCATGAAACTATTATGTTGCTTGAATAAATATTATTGCTTTTGTATAAAGTTTCAAGAATACGATCCATTTCATTTTCATGGCACTCCTAAGAACAAAACTAACCCCCAAAATAATTTGTTATTTTTCATGGCACACCTAAGAACAAACTAAATTTCAGGATGATCATCTAAATTCAAATAACCATGCTATAAACTTCAACTCCAACAAAGAGCTCAAACATAAAAAAAATGATTAACGGAACAAACTAATATATATTAAAAACAAAAGCCTAAATAAACCCGCGTATCACGCGGGCTAAAAGCTAGTATATATATATATATTAAGTTACATATTTACACGTTAACATATATGTATATACCGGAAAAAAAAGATTTACTCTTCATCGTCGTCGGTTAGTGAAATGTGTGATTATATTGTACCAAAGTTGCCGGCTCATGCATGTGTGAAAGGTGTTTACGTACTTTACCAGAAGAAAAGTTTATTTGACGAAACATTAATATAAAGCAAATAAAATATAGATCTACTCTTCATCGTCTTAGGCTAATTGGCCGAAATTACCTATCCAAACATTTGCGGAAAGCGATTAAGATAAAAGAAGGTGGTTTATTTTACTGAACATCTTTTACTGAACATCAACGTAAAAGGAACAAAATATCTAATCTTTATATTCCTTTGGTTTATTTAACTCCCCCCCCCCTAAATTTATAGGGGAATGTTGAAAAAAATAAATATATTTAATATATACTTTTCATCGTTGTTGAGTAATCAAAGCGTGTAATTAAATTCCACTGAAGTTACAAGCTCAAAAGCTTGTGGAAGCTGTTTACAATGCCAAAAATACTTTGTTTTAAATAAAAGTACTTTTTCTACTAAGTTTATACGGGAATTTTGTAAAAAAATAATATATATATATATATATATATATATATATCACTACAAGGTTTCAGAGTAATAACATCAACAATTGTTGCTGCTTTTAACCTAGAAACTAGGAAATATCGTTGTTTCTCATCGGCTAAAAGTAATAATTATTGGAGACACATGACACAATTCTAAGTCTCATCAAACCGTGTTATCTTATTTCTCTTCCTATTCAATAATGATACTAAAACAATATTTTTTTTAGATATTTGATATAAATTTAGGTGATTGGCGAATTAGGGCCTCTAGGTCATGCGGAGTGGGTTGACACCCCAAGCAAACTCCCCTTTTTAATATTCGCCAAAGCTCAGTAAACCAAATGGCATGGTCGTCAGTCGTCACGGGCATTCAGTCCCTATGGGCGCCACCTTGTAAACAGGCTCGAGAGCTTGGGGCCACACTTTTATCCAACCTATCAAACCATCTAACTTCTCTTTTTACATAAAAAAAAGATTAATAAATAATACATTTTTAGTTAAACAATTACACATTTTAAAAGAAAAGGTTAATAAGGGCCCCTGGTCTCTACAACTACGTGATAATTATTTATTAATTTTTTTTATCTTTTAGTTAAATCACTATACATTTCTTACCGGAATATCAAACAATATATTCTTAATTTCATAAGTTAATATAAATACAAGAAGAATATTTCCTGAAACAACCAATTATATATAATATAAATTATATGAATGATGATTGGTGGTGAGGTAAGGGGTTTTCCCTTAGGGAAATCCCTAAGGATTTTTTTAACGACCAAATATATGAATGATTGTTTTGCTATCAGACTTCTGGTTTACCGGTCATTAAACATTCCTTTAGAATTTCTTTCGAGAAGGTCTCAAGTTTGATTTTCTAAAGTGTTAAAAATTTGGTATGATCAAAATTTTGTTAGTAGCATACTAATCATTCAAATTTTAGATTACCTTTTAACCATTAAAAAAATTATGAAGCATTAAGAAGTAGCATTTTAATGGTCATTAAAAGACTACCAAACAACCCAAACAGATCCACTCGATTATTATTACATTTACGTGTAAATAACATTTAAATTTATAGATACTAAAGAATAATAATTGCGTACACACATGGTCAAAGGAGGTGGGATCTTGTACCGTGCCTAGTGTCCATTTTCTTTTTCTCGAGATCTATATTTTTAAATATTCTCTCATTCTTCAAAAGGTTTATTTTATTTAGTTGCAGAATTTGCTTCTGTATTACATACGTTAAATCCAGAAATAATTGACCAGATTAATAACGTAGCTTTTATAGTTACTAGTTGCGTGCCTGCGCGATGCGGCGATGTTGCACTCAAATATGATATCGGATGCGTAACCGGTGTTACTGTTTTTGTATGTGCGTGACTTAACAATAGTATGCGCGTAACACGACTATAGTATGCTCATATTGCGGCATTGGAATCTTAACCGGTGTTAGTAAGCACGTCACACAACGATTGTGCACGCTCATCCAGGTGTTGGTGCGCACGTAACGCTAGATTGAACTCGTCTTGACTCGCAACCCGTTCCGCTTGACAATGTTCTAGCCGAAATTCGTTATGACTTGACCCCATTCAACCCAAACCCGTCCCGACCCAAACCAAATTAACCTTTTTGTATCGACTAATTCCAATCTTAACCTTTTAGACCCATGACCCGAACGACCAAAACCGCCCGATTCGTTTGTCGGTCTTTAATGGTAATCACGTAACACGATAAGTTTTTAAAATGAAAAAACTATAGCAATACCATACTCAAATTAAAGAGAATAAATACTCGTTTTTATGGTATAATGTTTTTAAAAAAAATATTAACGTGTGAAAAAGTTATAAACGTTTAAACGTCGTCGGGGTAGTTGGTTTAAAATAAGGGGTATATATGTAAGTATTATATAAATTAACAAAATGTGATTAAAGTTAATGGACCAAACTTGTAATTATTTTTTAATAAATTAAAAATAAAACATGATTTTGGTTATGCTAAAAGACAAAATTGTCAAAATACAAAATTGCCCCTAAACTGTCTTAATCTTGTGCATTATAGTTTGTACTAAAAACAACAAGTTTGATACCTCTTAAAAATTAAGAGGTCCCTCACTCATGCTTTATATATATTTATATATAGTATAGATATAAAAACAAATAAAATGGCATTCCATCCACTCTATTACATATTATAATCTTTTAAAATATGTCAATCTTATATCTTTTAACATATATATAAGAAGTCCCATTATATTTATTTGAATGCAATTAAGATGCTTCAAAGTTTTGGGTGTAATGTATTTCTATATTGATAGTGATTAATGATCATATAATTAACATTTTAAACTGTAGTACACTTTTTAATATTGAAAAAAAGTTAAAAAAAATTAAAACACACACATAAAACTGTAGTACACTTTTTAATATTGAAAAAAAGTTAAAAAAAATTTAAAAAACACACATAATTTTCGTATTGCATATACATAAGAAAATAAGATACAAAGGTTAAATTTTGTTTAAAGCAAACTCTCTCATATCTTAAGCAATACTCAAATTGCATATTCCATTCATCATATAACTTCACAAAATCCCAAAACATATGCAAAGATCAAGGCATTTGAGCAGTTATGAAAGGTCACACTTATTCATTTATTTTTGTGTTGGCCCTCATCACCCTCCTCAGGTCCACCACTGCGGCTACTGCGGCAGCTAGTCGCCAGCATCGATACCAACGCTTCAATGACAAGATCCGTAACTTGCCCGGGCAACCCACAAATGTGACATTTAATCAGTATTCAGGATATGTTACCGTTGATAAGAAGCTAGGACGAGCTCTTTTCTATTGGTTGATCGAGGCCAGTAATGGTCCCGCTTCATCAAAGCCTCTTGTGCTCTGGCTCAACGGTGGGCCAGGGTGCTCATCTATAGCCTATGGAGCATTTGAGGAAGTGGGACCCTTTCGGGTAAATCCTGATGGGAAAACTCTTTCCCTAAATCCATATGCATGGAACAAAGGCAATATTTTTTAACCATAGTATATTACACATGTATTTAATCACTTCTTGTTTTGTACTAACCTGATATTTGTGGTTTAAAAGCAGAGGCAAACTTGCTTTTTGTTGATTCTCCGGCTGGGGTCGGGTTTTCGTATACAAATACTTCGTTCGATCAAATCACTGGCGATCAGAGAACAGGTTTTCCTCTATTTTTAAATATTCATCATGAGTATATCTACACCAAAAGACACAACTATACACACACACACAAATTAATGGTTATTTTATGATGAATCTATGATTAAATTTCGTGTAAACCGTGACATTTTCAGCGAAAGACGCCTATGTATTTCTTACTAAATGGCTTCTGAGATTTCCTCAATATAAACATAGGCCATTCTATATTGCTGGTGAAAGCTATGCAGGTCTGTGTCACAAATTTATATTATTACATTGGTGTTTGCTATTTAGTGAATGAATTTCAAATGAAATCACTAACCTTGATTTAAATTTCAGGTCACTATGTTCCTCAACTATCTCAGATCATAGTTAGATTAAACAAAGGTGTCAAGAATCCTGAGATCAACTTCAAAGGTTTCTTGGTAGGCAAATTATTAATCTTTAAACTTAACTATTTTCTTTTTTCAAATTTTGCTGATTAAATTGTGACCGAAATTTATTTTTGATTTTAGTTTACTTATTTCACGTCTTTAGACCGATTTGCGGCTACAAATTAAATTAAACTTTTTATATTACTACGATTTAATTTACTAATTTTTCGACTGATTTGATATCGGCCGCAAACAAGTTGCTATCTTAGCAACTGATTTTCAGCTTGTAGTAAGTGCACATCCATGATTTACTAAAGAACAAACATTGTATTATTTTCAACTACTAAGATTTTAATTTCAAAACATTTTTATGTCAGTTGGGGAACCCTTTACTTGACGATTACTACGATAACATTGGGACATTCGAGTTCTGGTGGAACCACGGCTTAATATCAGACACCACATACCAAATACTAAACGAGTCATGCCCCTACGACTCGTTCTTGTTCCCAAGTGGAGATTGTTACAAATATTTGCTACGCGCTTATTCTGAATTCGGTGACATCAACTTCTATGGCATTTACGATCCCCCTTGTCATGAATTGGGCACCACCCTACCTATGGTAACACTTACTTGCAATACAAGTTACCTGTTTAATTAATAAAGTTCTTTTATATATTGTTACTGATTTAGGTTTTATTCTTTTGGTTTCAGCCATGGATGTTTAGAGGCAACAATAACTGCATTATAAAGTATACAAAAAAGTATATGAATAGGCCGGATGTACAAAAGGCTTTTCATGCTAATGTTACACGATTACCTTATCCTTGGATCACATGCAGGTACGTGATATTCAAGACAAATAAGTATTTTTTTTTTCTTTATTTAACCACGGAGTTTAAACTCTCACCTTTTAGAAAGACAACTGCCTTTTTAATGCTATTACGCTAAAGATCCTTTGTTATTCAAGATAAATAGTTTAATCGTTTATTAATAAACTTACATTTAACAGTGACATTGTTCAGGGAAGTTGGACGGATTCGCCACGGACAATGCTTCCAATTTTCAAGGAACTCATCAAGGCCAACATTCGCATATGGGTATTTAGGTAACCACAACTGCATTTATAATTTTGAATTTTAATTTATTTTATTCATCCATTCAAAAATAAAAGAAGTTATCTTCATATTTTGTGCGACAATTTTGTGACTAAAAAAAATTATATTTAACTTTAAATTATTTTATTTTTAATATTTTGCCTCTGGTATCTATAATTTCATTTCAATCAGTTATTTCCATAATGTTCTTCGCAACCCGTTATGATTTTGCAACTAGATCTAGTTCGCTTGCTAACGATCGGTACGAATTTGGTCACAAACTAGTCGTTACTTTCACTACTAGAAAAATAGATGTTTTTCTACAACTGAATTCATAGGAAATTTGTTGGGAAATCCAGTTTCTAACAGTTTTCCAACAAAAAAGTTATGTTGGAAAAACACATGCGTGAAAATCATTTTTAACTGTTTTCCAACAACTTTTCTTACAAAATTACTACAAAAACATATGGTTGCAAACTTCCTACAACTTTTTTACAAAAACTATTTTGACTTAACATAATGTTTATTAGATAGTATTGTAGCGAAGTTGGAGCTTAATTTTTTGTTGGAAATCTGTTGGAATTACTTGACGTAGGAAATTTGAAGGAATTTTTTGTCGGAAAATGACTTGTTTTATAGTAGTGTTTTTCAACTGCTCATATTTTGGTCACAAATGTTTCATTTGGTCACAAATGTCGTCTTTTGTATTAGTGTTTTATTGTTTCAATGGTGAAAAACTGAAGTAATGAAGACAAAATAGAAGTTGTTATTCATATACAAAAGCTAATATTTGATCTAATTTTTCTGTTGTTTCGAAACAATGGGAATGAAACAGTGGTGACACCGATGCCGTACTGCCATTGACGGGTACCCGTTACTCTATCAAAGCATTGAAATTGAAAACTCTAGATGACTGGCATGCCTGGTCTGACAAGGAAAAGGTATACAAAGTTACAAACATGTTTTTAAAGTATTTTTTTTAATTTATTTTTGCTTATTTTTCAAATAATACTAACGTGTAGTTTAAATTTATAATCTTGTAAGTTCATTTTTTTCTTTTCTTTTATGATGGATGCCCCACCAAGAAATCAAGATTAATAATTCTGGCTTAAGTCCAAAGCTTTTGGTAAATTTTAAAATTGACTAGCAATTGACTAGCGACACAGTTTGTTGCCTATATGCCTTTTTATTTCGATGATTATAAGATCATTGTTTTTGTCTTTTAAGAAAATATTGGGACCTAAATTTCAAGTTAATTAAAGTCCATTGTAACAGATAGTTTTCTATAAATTTTATCTGTCTCTATTAATTATTTCTTTTCTTTGCTTTATAAACCCATCAAGGCAATGAATCAGGAATAAACTTATGATTCAATACATTGTACAGGTTGGTGGATGGAGCCAAATCTACGAGGGGATGACATATTTGACAGTAAAGGGGGCCGGTCATGAGGTTCCGATGGATCGCCCTAGGCTCGCTCTTACCGTATTTGCTCATTTCTTGAAGAGCATTGCCTTACCATCTTCTGCACATTAGTTTGATATAAATTCATGTCTTATTTCCATTTGCTTATTTAAATTTCCTTTTATTCGTAACGTTTGTCGCGGCATATTTGCATAGAAAAACGATTTGTGTGTATTATGTATCCCTTATTGGACAATGTTCATTGCTTTCATAGTTGACTTGTTTTAACGTAAATTAATATCTATAATGACTACGTACATTAGATGTACACTGTAAAATTCCACTTATAGCAATAGTGGCCTATACAAGTTAGTATAAGTCACAAATGGTGTACAGATATCTTGTGTCCAAATATCGTATGTCATCCTAATACTTGCTTAGGGGTGTTGAATACATAAAACAAAGAAGAAAGATTTTTTATTACAAATATTGCATTTTGCCATGAAAGTTGAGAAGTATCTCGAGCACTTGTGGACATCCCTAGATCCCCCCTGTTGACACGTAATGCGTCTGGTAACTTCGTACCATGGATTGAACACACTCTGTAGAACGAATAACCTAAGTAGGTTATTTGCGACCGCAACGATGGTCTCAGTATGGTCTCAGTATGGTCGCAATGGGCAATAGAGCAACTGTGACCATCGTTTTTTCCATCACGTTTTCGGTTGCAAAATGGTCGCAACAGGGAAATTGTGTTTCATGCTCTATTTAGTTATGCATAATAAATTATATTATTAGTTATTTTATCAATTATTTAGAATTAGTGTGTCAAAGTAATTGGTAGTTTCTCCATTATCTATACTATATATAAAGAGAATGGCAAAGACTCTTAACTTTTTAAGAGGTCCAATATTAAATGCTTAGTGTACAATCAATAATGCATTAACATTTAAAAATCTAGGGATAATATGGTATTTGGCAATATGATGTACGGTTGGTTAAATGGTTACCTATTTAGTTTCAAAAATAATAATAATATTGGTCCTTCAACTTTAACTATTTTTTGTTAATTTGTAATATAGTTACACATTTACCTCTTATTCTAAATCAACTACCCCCCATGACCTTTTAACGGCCATAAATTTTCACACTTTAATACTTTTTAACAACAAAATATACCATAAAAACGGACATTGTATTCTCTTTAATTTTAGTATGGTATTGCTATACTTTTTAATTTTAAAAACTAACATGTTACGAAATTATGCGTTAGGACCGGCAGATATGGTCCAGTTTAAGACTGTATTAGGGTGGAAACGGGTTGATACAAAAAACAGTTAATTTGGTCCGGGTCAGGTCGGTAGGGTTCAGATCGAAAGGGGGAGATAAGAACGTTTTGATTTAGAACAGTGACGGGTTGGAACATGATTTGAGTTAAAAACAGGTTGGTTTAAAAAATGATTTATTTAAAACTACTACATATTTAAGCTTTGCTTCTTGATTTTCGCCACTTGTTACACGCGTTCAAGCAATTGTTGCGCGGATGACATTGTGTGATGCACTTACCGACACTGGTTACAAATCCGATGTCGCATTGTGCGCATACCATCATTGGGTTACCATCGTTCCATTGCAAGATTATGCACGTGTTGACACATGTTACGCGTTTGATATTATGTTTGCGTATGAAACCCGCAACATCGCGCGGGCACTCACCTAGTATTAGTAGAACATGGGTTAAGAAGTAGTGGGTAGTTTAAGTCTTGTTTCTATTTAATATTCATGTATGTACTCTATTAAGATTATGAACGAAGAATATGAATTAGTTTGAATTTTCTCTCTATTTGCTAATCTGAGTTCCCGTCTATTTTCTTTAGCCAACGATTAATTGTTGGAACCACATTAAATTACGACCATTTTGCGACAAAAAATGTGGTAAAAAAATGCGTAATATTCCAATAGTGACTGTATACACTTCGGAAATACTTTTCAAAAGTTGGTGCAGCTGTATTTCTATTATATTAAATAAAAGTGGACTTACATGCTTATTTTACCATCTTCGTTTGACCCGCAAATTAATAAAGATAAATCTGTTCCAATTTTTTCTCTAAATACATAATTACCGAGTAATGACTTTGAAGCAGCATTCAAAGTTGAATTTGGCTGCTGGATCAAATAGTAAATACGAAATTTCCCATACAGTTAAACAAATAGTTGAGTCAACTATAATCATCTGAACTATTAGCAACTCGAAAGTATTTTCGGCCTTCTAATTAGATCATTGCTCTGAATCATTAATGGAAGAGTACCATTCAAGAACTGTAGTCTTCTTTATTGTTTTCATCTTACTACTTTCAGATAGTGCCGCGCTAGATACCCTCTATGTGAATCAGCTAATCAAAGATGGTGAAACCATTGTTTCCGAGGGAAAGATGTTTGAATTGGGATTTTTTAGTCCTGGGAAATCGAAGAACCGATACTTGGGGATATGTAATAGAATATTATCTTTAGTAACTATATTTTCCATGTAATTAGCAATATTGTTTAGAATATTATCTCCAAAATAGGAGATTGACTTGTAACATATAAGGGGTATTGTTAACTGAATGAAGGGTCGAGGATTCCATTCTATCATGGTATCAGAGCCAGCCGACGATTTCTCGTTCTAGTGCCGAGGCAGAATATCGCGGTGTCGCAAACGTTGTTGCTGAGATTTGTTGGCTAAGAAATCTTCTATTAGAGCTAAATCGACAACTCACACAAGCGACTATTGTTTATTGTGACAACGTAAGTGCCATTTACTTATCTGGGAACCCGGTTCAGCACCAGCGGACAAAACATATTGAGCTCGACATTCACTTTGTTCGTGAGCAGGTTCAACGAGGCTTGGTCCGGGTGCTTCATGTCCCCTCTTCTTATCAGATAGCAGACATATTCACAAAAGGTCTTCCACGCGTACTGTTTGAAGATTTTCGTTCCAGTCTTAGTCTCCGTTCCTCTCCGGCTAAGACTGCGGGGGAGTAATAGAATATTATCTTTAGTAACTATATTTTCCATGTAATTAGCAATATTGTTTAGAATATTATTTCCAAAATAGGAGATTGACTTGTAACATATAAGGGGTATTGTTAACTGAATGAAGGGTCGAGAATTCCATTCTATCAATATGGTACAAGAGCATATCGAAATGTACAGTCGTTTGGGTTGCTAACAGGGAGATGCCAATTACCGACACATCAGGCATGTTCAAAGTCAGTAGCAATGGAAATCTGCTGGTTCTTAGTGGCGGTAACACTGTTGAGTGGTCATCAAATTCAACTGCTCTTGGAAGCAGTAATAATCCGGTGGTGCTGATGGTGCAGCTTCTAGATACTAGAAATCTTGTGGTGCGGGATAAAAATAAAAACAGCGCCAATCAAAATCTGATTTGGCAAATTTTTGATTATCCTAGTGACACAGTGCTAGCGGGAATGAAAACCGGGAAGAATTTGGTAACGGGGTTATAGTGGTTCATGACGTCTTGGAAGAGTCCATATGATCCTGCTATAGGTATGTACAATGATATAGCCGATACGAATGGATATCCACAATTATTCGGCCGAAAAGGACAAACTATAAGATCAAGATTAGGACATTGGAACGGTATCGGATATAGTGGCTTCCCTATTGATAAAAAAATCAAATTTTCTTCGCCGAGTTTGTTATTAATGAGAATGAAATATATTTTGGTTATGAACTTAAAAGTTCAGTTATTCAAAGGGTCGTTTTGACATTTGACGGTAAGACACAAATTCTTCATTGGATTGAGAGGATCCAAGACTGGATTGTGTATGGAGATTATTTAGTAGATAGTTGTGATCGTTATGGACTCTGCGGTCCTTACGGAATCTGTAACATTAACAAGCATCCACCTTGTAGTTGTATGCAAGGTTTTGAACCAAGAAATCTGGAACAATGGGATGCTTCTGATTGGTCAAGTGGTTGTCAAAGCAAAAAACCTTTGAATTGTGGGAGTGAGGATGGATTTAAGAAAATCTCTCTTGGAGATTGTGAACAGTCTTGCAGAGAGGATTGCTCTTGTACCACTTATGCAAATTTTTTTTTGAATATCAATTACGCGTTTTATATAATTTACTATAAAACGATTACAATAAAGTGGCAGGCAAACGGGCAACAAGCTGCGCCGCAACCCCCTTTTGAACAGCAAAGCCAATCCTGCTAAAAACGAAGCTTTGGGACCTAGAAGCTGAAGAGGTTCCGTGTACGACGCGCTGAACCCTACTCAAAAATTTCACAGCCTCTGGAGCCAGAAAACCAAATGTATCAAAGGCAAATGGTAGAAAGACATGTTGATTATCTAAACAAGCTTTCTCGTGTTTAACAACTTTGCCCGATTCAGCCTTCAACGCAGCCTGACCCACAACAAACCCACGGTCCCTGAGCCCAACAAGAGGAGACACTCCTGTAAGATCCACACAGGCGTGTTTCCCCCCTGCCCACCCGAACATAAGAATATCAGCTGGTCGTAAAGTAGACCTCCCTTCAATAGGATCCGTGAGAAAGTTAACAGGGGCCTCCTTTTTAGCAGAAATCCATGCCCGTTTAAGAACATCACACAGAACATCCCTAACCAGATCATGTCTGTATTTAAAGCCAGGCAATTCTTTGCAATGCACCGCATGGTCACCAAAAGAATCCAAACAGACCTTGCGACAAATTGGGCAAGGTTCATCCGTCGGGAACATAGGGATCGTTAACCGGTACTTAAGGATAGCCCGATACTCCAAACCCGACATACGTTGGCCTAATCCTTCAATGGGGATAGCCGTTAGAAAATCCTGAGCCCGAGGAGCCCGAAGGCATTCAAACACCGCCTTTTGGCGAGGGGATAGATCAAACTTCACTTCTAAACTCTTGACGATTCCACTAAATAAGGCACTCGCCACAACATGTTGGGCTTTAGGGGGGGCAGTGTCCATATTAGAGAACCCGCTAAGATCAAAATCTGGAAGTGAAGTACGTAAACGATCCATCGCACACCCATAATCAGAGTCCAACCCATGAATATCACAACCCCGAAGAATATGGTCATGCAAACACCACGACTGTGCTCTCGAAGCCACAAAAGCATATGTAGATACATCCTCGGCCGAACAGAGACCCAACCCCCCATAACGGATCGGAAGTGACGCCAACCTCCATTGGAGATCCCCAAAGAACGGACCTCCACAAACCACGATGTCCTCAATCGCCCTTCGAAGACCATTGTCAAATATAGAAACAGCTTCCCCCACATACATAGGTTGGCATGTTCTCAAACCGAACAAAAGCTTGGCGACTCCCATACATGAGCGAAGCAAAAGAAGCTCGCATTGAGGATCCCGAAGTCTTGGGAGACAGCTCATCAGTTCCACAGCGCTAGATGCCCTTTTCATAGCCAAACTGCTGATAAACCCCGCATCCTGGCTTACAGCACCACCAAGGAGTTTCACGCCAAGCACCGGCCTTCCAATCCCGCAAGGGAACAACCCCTCCTGTGCCTTCACCCCATTGCATGTTGGCCAAAATAACTCTGTTTTCTTAACGTTTAATTCAAGACCCAAACGAGGCCCCTCAGACCTGATAATATCTAATGCTTTGGCTACCTCTCTAGTATCCCCGATAATCGTGCCATCATCCAAGTACCAAGCATGAAAGAGAAGCTTGCACCGATCTCTGATTTGGTGAACAAGTGGGTGCAAAGCTAAGGCAAAAAGGAGAGGCCCAAGAGGGTCCCCCTGTTGAACCCCAGTGGTGGATTTAATGAAGGTATCACCCACATATAACCTAGCCGACTGCCCATATAAAAAATCCACCCAAAGAGAAATGGAAGGACATCGACTCCGAACCTCATGTAGAAGGGTCGTCCTATCTACTAAGTTGAAGGCATTGGAGAAATCAACAGTAAGCATAGCCAATGACCCATCCGAATGAAACTGATTTAGAAACCTGTTCGCGCTATGAAGCACGGCCTCTGCCCCACTGGGGACTCCCACCCCAAATTGAAAGTCACCGAGGTATTTAACCATCTCCTTCCCGACACCCCTCATAGCCACCTTAGAGACCAACCTCCTCCAAATGGCCCCAACGGCAATAGGTCTAATCCCATTGTCCGGTTTAAGCAACGACGTAAGTGTGGCAGACGCAACAAACTCTGCCAACACCTTAGGACACCTTCCCCCCAAAAATAAATTAACCACCGCAGAGATAGCCTTGAGCAAACCATCCGCAATCGGAGACCCCTCTCCGCACAACGCATCTAAAATGTGTTGGGCTCGCAAACCGTCCCGCCCACACGAAGTCCCTTTAGGGAAAGACTTAATGCACCCAAGCACACTATCAACGTCCACGACAAGGGGAGACTCAGAAAGCAAGGAAGCAGGTATAATCGGAGGTGCCATGATGGGATGCTTAGACAACAAAGCGTTCAAAGTATCCTTACCGAAAGGTGCAACCCCTGAAGAGCATAATACCTTGACCGCAGCAGTGAAATGCCCGTCCGCAACTTTTCGCAAACATTGTTTAACATTGGCGCCCAATCCGGCATTGTCAGACTCGGGTACAAACGCATCACCACCCGGGGCATCTCCTAGGGGTTGGTTAAAAAGCGATATAAGGAGCTCAAAGAAACCGTCACGGTCACCCCAAGCGGATAGCGACCGTTGAATAATTCGGCATTGCTCAGACTTTCTATTGCCAGACCTGCGTTGCTGACGATTAGAAGGTCTGAAAACTCGTAAGGTGCAACGTGGTAACAACAGTTTCACCCACGCCTCAACAGACTCTGGCATAGCCGCCACCTTACCCAGAGCACCCACTAAGGCTTGGGAAAAAGCCATACGACAACTATGAGGAATGTTTTTAACAGTCGTAATAGGAAGAGTGAAGACACGCTCAAGGAGAGCTACATCCACCTCCACCCTTCCCACCGCGACAACTTCTCTCCCAACATGTGGCTTCGCAATCCCCACTATATATTCCTCCACATCTCTCGTGACACACTTGTACCAGACCGACCCGTCATCATGATGGCACCCCCGACGGAGAGCATGTGACTCCATACACGCTCCACACATCCACCTACGCGAGACCTTTAAAGCCTCACCAACCGAAATAAACAAATCCAAATTTGTCGAGATCGCCTCCCGTAAGGTCTCTTTCTTGTCATCCGATGACAAATGAAGCCGCTTAATATGTGCGGCCAATCGAACCCCCTTGGACCCCGGTAATCCATCCGGGCAACAGTGGAAGCCTCTAAACGGACACGGCCAAACAACCTCCTCAATAGCCCCGGACATACCACCCCCGACCCACAAAACACCCCGGTAGCCAAGTACCACACCAAGAAAAATAATAATAAAACAAAACTCGAGTTGAGTTTGAGGAATGAACACCCGAACCAAAGAGGAAGGAGGAGAGCAACCACCCGTTGCCCTCCCCTCCTCAAAACACCAAAAACAAAGATTATTTCATTGAGGCGTTTTGTCAAACACCTGGCGGGCAAACTATTTTCTTCAAAATTTTAGGAGAAGATAAAGAGAGGAAGAGAGCAGTGGAAATGGTCTGAAATGCAAAGTCTTGAACTTGTCTGTGAAAACCCAAATCCACCCTTGGGATCACTGACTGAAGAAGACCAAGAAACTGATACTGATATGGGAATGTTTAAGCCAACACTTATAAATTAATGAATACCAAATGTAATAAAATTATCTTACATGTTCAAGTTGCAAATTTAGATATCAGAAACGGGGGAAGTGGTTGCTTGATGTGGCTTGGTGAGCTAATGGATATTAAAGTGTATGATGATGATGATCAGGACATTTACATAAGAGTGGCTGCCTTTGAGTTAGCAGGTAAATATGTTTTTTTATCTAGAACAGGCCAAACTTCTATTATCTGGAATTAGACCATATTCTGAACTTGAACTTCTGATATTTGTTGTTTTATGATGAAAGGTTATACGGACTCCAAGTCGAATTTTAAGAAACCCAAAGGAATACTTATATCGGTGATTTTAACGTCGTCAGTTCTGCTACTATTTGTAGTGACATATGTCTCAATGAAGAAAAAAAGAAGGCATGCCATGAAAAGAGAAGGTAAGTCATTCGTTTGCACCTAGAAATGAAAAAAATATGTTGAAAAATCATGTAAGCAGGAGCGAACGAACATATCTTTTTGTAGGAAACTGGGAACATCTTGATGATTTACCATTTTTTAGTCTAAGTGAAGTAGCTAGGGCCACGTGTAATTTCAACAACTCTAACAAGATCGGAGAAGGTGGCTTTGGGCCTGTTTACAAGGTAATTTGTAGATAGAATGCAATGCCTATCAGAATAAGATTAAAAAGATATAGAAAAGCACAAAATTAAAAGGTATCATAAGCACTCAATTTCAATCCTTTTAGGGTGTCTTGGAAGACGGACAAGAAGTAGCAGTGAAACGGCTATCAGAAACATCTTTACAAGGCCTTGAGGAGTTCAAGAATGAAGTCATTTGTATTGCAAAACTTCAGCATCGAAATCTTGTGAAGCTTCTTGGGTACTGCATCCACGGAAATGAAATGATTCTGATTTATGAGTACTTGTCTAATAAAAGCTTGGACTCGTTTTTATTTGGTTGTCTCTCTGTCTATCTCTATAATGTTACATAGTATCTTACTTTTAAACTTTATGTACTAACTAGACAAGTTAGTCACCTTTTGGCAGATGAAATAAGAAGTTTGATGCTTCAATGGCCTAAGCGTTTTCAGATTATTCATGGGATAGCTCGAGATATTCTATATCTGCATCAAGATTCCCACCTTCAAATTATACATAGAGATATCAAGGCAGGTAATATTTTACTGGACGATGACATGAATCCAAAAATATCCGACTTCGGCCTTGCTAGAAAGTTTGTAGGACCTGATAACGGTGCAAAGACAAAGAAAGTGGTCAGAACATAGTAAGAATCCTTGGTTATATTTTCCCCCAAAAAAGGATGATAAGATGTATTTAACCTTATCTGTATGTTCATTTGTTATTGACTATGTTGTAGTGGTTATATTTCTCCCGAGTATGCAGTACATGGGCGTTTCTCTACGAAGTCAGATGTGTATAGTTTTCGTGTTCTGGTGTTGGAAATAGTGAGTGAGAAGAAAAATAGAGAATTCTCTCATGAAGACCATGGAGATAACCTACTTGGACATGTAAGATTAAATAACAAAATGCTAATCAGAAGATGGTATTGTTTGGAAACATGAATCTTTTATTATGTACTATACATGTAGTGGATTTATGCAGGCATGGAGACTCTATAAGGAAGGCAGGTCCATTGAATTTGTGAGTGCATCTTTACTGGCCTCATGTAACGTCTCTGAAGTACTAAGATCGATACATGTTGGACTATTATGTGTGCAACATCATGCAGAAGATGGGCCTGCTATGTTGTCGGTGGTTTTGATGCTAGTTAGCGAGGGAGCATTGCCTGAACCTAAACAACCTGCTTTTTTCAATGAAGAGAGCTGTCGTAAACTTGAATGTCTTCCCTCAATTGACGAATGCACAATAACACTATTGTATGCTAGGTAGAAACCACATCCTTTCCGGACCTGCTAACCTAAAATTCATTATAGTTTCTCTTTAAATTCATATAAAGGTTTCTACTAAGCATGTGTGGCTAAAACCACCCTCGTGATTACAACCGAGGCTAGGTGCCATTTACTTAAGGTAAATAGGTTGTTCATTGAAGAGTTAGTGGTTTCTGTGTAAATTGTAATTTATTTGATTGCAAAACGTAATGAAAATTTATGACTGGATTAATTGTTATAATTCTCACAATTGACAATAACAAGGAATATGTTACAATTAATCAAGTAATGAACACTATTATAGCACAATTAGTAACCAAAGTTTCTAAAGAGAAGGAAATTTATACAGACATAACTTGAATTAAACAAGTGTGTGATGAAGGATCTACAAGTTGTATGTCTAACTTATAATTAATAAATACCAACATCTAAAACACAACCTTCAATCACATATCTAAACATTTAACGAATAAACATCAATAAACTGGCACGTCATTGAGTTTTTCATAGTAAATATTAAAGACAGAGTTAACTGGAGGCCCACGTCCTTACATAAGTTGAAAATACTAACATATACCGGATGTTAATAATCCCAACTTTGATATATTGATCGGCACTAAACTCAACATAAAAATGTACCAGGACAGTCCCAACTGTCAACCTATTTTTACTACACCAATTTTTTTTTCTTATAGAGTTTAACCCAGTTAGTTTTTGGTTGATGTGGCTGCTTATGTGGCAACCATCACCACCTCCACCTCCACTGCAATCTGACAACACCACCACAAAAAAATTGGGTAGAAAGAAAGGGAGAGTGGGGCATCGTCGACACCTTCTCCAGCGGGCCTTATGATTTCATCAACAAAAACGACGACTTAATTGCGATTCTTACCGGTAATGACGATGATGGATCACATGGTAATTAGTAATCATTATGGTTATTAGCGGGTTAAGGTTGGTGATGATGGTGTTATTCGTGATTGTTACCGATGACGAATTAGGAAGAAAACCGAGACGGCGATAGTAATGATGGCGTTTGTATATTCTAACGAAGATGGTGAATTAGGTATGTTTTCTCGCGAGTACTTTGGTAGACAAATTCCGGTAACCAACAGGTCTCCATGATGATTCAAGGTGATGGTTAGGGGATGTTTTGATGGTGAGTAGTAGTGATCACAAAGTGAAGAAATGGAGAAACAAAGGTGATTTCGATGAAGTGATCAGTGAAGATAGGGATGATGACGATGGTGGTGGTGGAAAAACTCGGGTGTTACAACGGCGAGTTGACACGAATTGTGACCTGTTGGTTACAGGAATTTGTCTACCAAAGTACTCGTTTCCCATACATCACAAACAACTATCATATGAGGAAACAGATGCAGGTCCCATGCATCACAAACAACTAAATCCAAAACATGTGAACTGCGATAATCCGATAAATGTAAAGATAGTTTGCTAGATTTTCCCACAGAACAAGAGTCACAAACAAAACTAGAAGGTTTATCAGAAACAGGTAAACAATACTTTGAAAACATAGAATTTAAAAGTTGATGATGGGGTGCCCAAGTCTTTGATGCCAAGTCTTGGAGGCATCACGAGTAGTGGAGAAAGCAACTTTGGGAATATCTTGTATACGTGGAAGACAAAATGTATAGAGATCATCATTGTTGGGACCCGTGAGGAGGGTAGTGTGGGTAACCTTGTCCTTCACAAAAAAGAAATCAGAGTGAAATTCAAAGAATACATTATTATCACGACAGAATTGTTGAGCGGAAAGGATATTTTGTTTAAGTTGAGGAACATGAAGAATATTTTAGAGTGAAAGGGTTTTGTTTGGTGAATAGTAACAGGTTGACCCCATATGAAGAATAGGAAGAGGCTTACCATCGCCAACATGAAGATTGTCCCCACCTAGGTATGGCTCAGAATAGTCAAAGCTGGAAAGATCAGGGGCAGATGGTGATCGTCCCTGAATGGTAGCGGGATCCCTGTTTGGACACTGAGAGGGATGTGGGCAATGCCACATCGATTACATGTTCCATAGACAAGAGTTTGGGTAGAGGCCCATGGGAAAGGGTTGCGATTGTTGGTAGTGTTGAGTGGGTTGTGGGTGTTGTAGTTATTTTTGTAGAGCCCCTTCCACGACGATTGTTTTGACCACGACCCGAATTATAACCAGACCGGTTGGTGTAATATGCTTGGGATTGTGATGGAGCCGGCTGGAGACGAAGTTGATTCACAAGTTGCTGTAGGGCTTGAGTGGTGGAGTTAGGGATAGAACCGAGAAGGCCGAGGTGAGATGGGGTTGGTCACAGCTGAAAAAGCTTGAGTAGGGGTGACGGTTTCAGATTTTTTGACCAAAAAATCAAGATCAGAAAGTAATGCATGTAATTCATTGAAGGCCGGAGGGAATTGTCGAGTGACTATGTTACTTTTAAGACCATTATATTCATCTCGTAGGCCAGCAATAACCAGCATAACTAGATCTTTATCTTTGAAAGGTTCCCCGATATTGGCCAGAGTATCAGCATACTCTTGTACTCGTTCTAGATAAGTTGATGGTGACTCATCACTTCTCATTGCAATTTTCAATAATTGTTGTTTGAGAGTAAACTCACGTGATATAGTGTTTGGAGAATATGCTCGTTCAAGGGCTAACCAAAGGTCACGTGATGTGGTGGTGTGCTGAACATGACCAAAGGCTGATTCTGATATGGTTGACAGGAGAAGCATCCGAATATGTGCATCATTAGAGAGCCAGATTGTATGGTTAGGGTTATCTTGTGGCTTGGGTGCAGGTTCGGTGTCCGATGTTGTGCTTGTCTGGATGATTGCTGATGGACAAGGGATGGAACCATCCACATACCCATACAAATTGTTTGTAACCAAAAAGGGTTAGTAGAATGGCTTTCCAGTAGCCATAATTTGTGGGAGTAAGTTTGAATGAAAACTTATGGGAATTGTGAGTGGTTTTGGCAGCATCAGAAAAGGATTGAAGAAGAGCCATTGAGATATTGGCTGTGAGATGGTGGCTGCAGATTTAGGGTTTCAGAGATTGGCTTTGATACCAAGTTAATACTTAGCAATTGTAGATGTTTTGTATGTCTTAATATGAGAGTTACATTGATATATATAGATAACATAATCATGAAACTCTAGAGTCTATTCATATCCCTTGACTGCACATATTCCGAGCCTCTACATATTCAAGTCTAATATTGGACATTATCGGTTGCGCTTGTTACAATATAGAAACCGTTGGCAAAACATGAGTGTTTAAACTCAAAAAATAAATCCATCAAATTAACATACACAAAATTTAAATGTTAGACGCTTATTTGATCGATAAACCAGGATGGTGGTGGAACCCAAGCATTGTCATTCCCGAGCATTGATGCGGTAACTCGACACAAATTTGGTCGGTTATGGTTACTTTCGTTACTGTACCAGAGCTAAAAACAGAAAAAATATAAAAAATAAGGTGGACCAATGGGATGACGTCGGTTGGTAAAATCAGGCGTGATAAAACCCAAACAATATAGGCCCCGATCGTTGAGTTTGTGAGTCTACGTGAATTCGTACGGTTTCCGTTGTAACAACCCCAATTTTAGGGCCAATTTTTTTTATTTGAATCCTAATCAAAATTTAATGTCACATACTATACATTTATATATAATCAAAACTGTAGAAAAATAAAACATGAAATTGAATCCGTCAAGTGTTGTGAAAAAGGACTAAGCCGAATAGGCTTGGCAAACATATCGAATACTTGTTCAAACTCAAACCCATTAAAATACCACCGATGCCTTCCAAAACTTACAAACAAAACGAATGCGATTAGATGCTTACAAACCGATCCCGGCACATTTAAAGTGTGAAACATGAGAATGCAAAGCATAAATAGATATATTATATAAGTGTTACACGATCTAGGAATTTACCGTTACCAATTGTATGATGAACTTTTATATAACTACACCCACACGCATAAATTACTAGTAATTTAGCAAAACCTGTGAGCATATATATCATGTGTAACCATCATACAAATATCTCAATTATAATTACTATTATTCTATATATAGAGAGAGAGTTCAGTTAGTTTTTTTCTTCTTTTTAGTCTATTCACAAAAACAAATAATAATACATAATGCGATATTCAATATTCTAATTAAGACAAAAATTCCTAATCTTGAATCCCCAAACCACCCACCCAGTTGGCCATCGAATCACACACATCAAACTTGTAAGTCATCTTACCTACATGCATTAGCTGCTTCCTAATCATCCTTAGATTGTAATTACAGAAGTTCACAGCCCAGGACCCTCCATATTCAACCCTCAACAGCCTTATAAATTGATTCATGAAAGTCCTCATAGAAGCCCCTGGATCATTCTTAACAAGGTAACTCAGAAACCCAACTTCAATCCTCCAAATTCAAATGCTAATATCATATATTCATCAATCTATCTTCCTAAAATTCATTGTGTTATCATGCCGACATTTTCCAGAGTTCTCTAGACATTCTTGAAGCCATCAAAAAGTGCCATTAATCAGCCCCTTTGGGCTCTCATTCCTGATCAAGTCAGCCCCAAACTGGATATGCCATGCCATGGTTCTCAATACACAAGATAGGTAATACAAGCCTTACTTATGTCATGTGAATCTTTATGCCTGTTTGTGTCTTTGATATAACTTATAATCATCCTCAAACTCGTTCTCACAGAGAATACCCAGCCCTAAAGACCTTAATTTGAGCCCCTCATCAAGTTCCTGGAATTAATAACCAGAAAGGTTACCCGAAAACCTTTGTTAAAATCTTCATATTCTCACCTTAATCATGCGACTTGCATAGAGGTTTCACTCTAAACTCGTTGCCCTTCCGTTCTTGCATTTTTCACAGAATACTAGGACCTTCTTGAAGCTCTTAAAAGTCGTGTGTCCAAGCCCTACCAAGAGGTACACAAACTCTAACATGAAAACGTTCTTTAAATTCATTTATCTTGAGTCTTATGCATCAAATAGGCACGCACGATTTTCATAGAAACCAAAACATTATTACAAACACTAAAGTTCCATAAAACATAACCATACCAACATACTCATAATAATTCTTTGTTTAAAAACCTGTTTACACAACATTAAAACCTTAAAACCGTCTCTATGCACATAAATAGTGCCATAAATGTAAAACTTTACAAATTTTTATTAAAAATACCAAAACAAAATTTTTACATTAAACTTAAAATAGTTATTGGTTTTAACAAAAAGAATCACCTTGATTTGACTTACCAGTCAACCATATCATAAAGCCGAGAAAACTCGTTAAAACCCAAAACCATAGCAAACAATAATATTTTCAAACCCGGAGGTTTCCTAAACTTATTTTTTACTATACATATACAAAAAAATGGGTTTATAAGTTTTCCAAGTATTTATATAATTGTTATTATAACTTCAACCAATTGATATAACCATACGAACACGTGTTAGGCAAAATCGACAAATGTTATGGTGCTAACGAAACTAACTAAACAAAGTGATCCATTGTTTGGACTTAAACTAACTGATTTATCATGAATAACTATTATAACTATAACTAAACCTAATAGGTATTTTCACTAACTAAATTCATCCTAATTTTAGAAACATTAACTCAATAAGACTTAATATATTTAACTTGTTATTTATCTTGTCACATGACTAATAATACCATATGATAATATAGCTTAAGCCTAAAACACATAATATTACAACTTTCTAATTAAGGATGCTTCGTTCCTCCATGCATCGTTATATGCAACAGTAATCCTTATAACTTAAATAAAACGTAACCTTAACACACTTAGGTCACGAGCACATTTGTTATCACATATTACTTTTAGTGACAATTTACATGGATTTAGGGATGGCTATTATTTGGAGCCGTCTTCGGCATAGCACACAAGATTTCTTTAGTGAGATTTTCTTCTCGCATAGACCAGGTGAGTTCATGCACTACCCTTTTTCTTAAATTTTTGGGTGGATACATGCTTCTATATGTTTTTAAACTTATTGGTGTATTATTAATCAAGACCTATTTAGCTGCCTTAAACAATCCCCGACTTTTTAGCACAATCATTAACTTCGAAAGGAGTCACGGGATATATGGGTAGTACTATCTGGGAGACCCCCGCACACAGTGCGCTTACATCATGGGACGACCACCCGCTGAATGATAAAATGTATATCTTGTGACATATATCCGTGCCTTTTGTAACTTATGTTGGGCAGACATAAGTGTAATTTGACCCATAACAATCAGGGGTATGGGTAAGGGGTATTTATTTTAGATGTTCACGGGTCGTGGACACAGGTTTGATTGTGAACTTGCTTAATGTGCACCATATTATTTAGATTATTTTTATTTAAATGTTTTCATAACTTAAACTCATGAACTCACCAACTTTTTAGTTGACTCAATTATTTTAAGCATGTGTTCAGGTACTTCTTATTTGGATAGGGAAATTTAGAGTCTTAGACAAGAGCTCGCTTGGAGATAGAAGATCATTTTAGAAGAATTATGTCGAACCGTAGAGCTTAACCCAAAGAAGCAATGATGGATAGTAGAAAAGTTTCACCAAATAAGATGGTAGTTGAATTTCTAGATTTGTAACTGTATTGGACATTTGATTGTAACTTTGACCTAGTGTCTTAATATAAAATTGTTACCCTATTTCCGCTGTGTTATGTTTGGTATTCAATCGTCACGTCCAGCCCCCTAGTCGGGGTGTGACATCCGTTATGATCGTCACGGTACCGGAGCTGGTAAAAAAATCATGGCCTAACACGGTGCCGTCAAGTGGCCCGATCGACACTTAACGACACCCAACAATCTAATTGTTATATAACTAGTTTTTTACCTAGCGCGTTGCTCCGGGTAGGTTAGTAATGCTCGGACGATGGTAAAACCCAAGTGTTGTCGGCCTCAAGCATTGATCCGGTAAGTCGACGCGAATTCGGTCGGTTTCGGTGACGTTGAGCAATTGTAGTTTCCCGGCCGGATCTACACGGAAGTATCTCGTACTACGTAGGTGCGGAATCCCTACGTAAGACGATACGAGCGTAGGATGCGATATACGTTAAACCCAAGTACAAATACACGTTACAATACTCAAAAGAC
Source organism: Bidens hawaiensis (assembly GCF_021521415.1). NCBI lineage: Eukaryota > Viridiplantae > Streptophyta > Magnoliopsida > Asterales > Asteraceae > Bidens > Bidens hawaiensis. Next base: position 213,027 of record NW_027493813.1, read on the forward strand.
ACGTTGTATTGCAACTCCTTTAACACGTGATATGCAAATCACAATTACACGTACTAATCAACTCCCTCAAAATAACCCGTACATCAAACATATATAGTTATCGACAACTTCGCCTAACAGGCTAGGCGAAGTTGTTGATAACTTCTCTTGTTCCTCAAGTTCGCTTATAAGAGGCGAACTTGTGAGACAACTTCGCTAAAACATAACAAAACCAACTAACACGATTACAGACACTATATACTGAACTACTGACATCATGTACCAACAGTGTGTTATTGTACCGGAATTAAAACCAAATATAAAACAAAAAAATATAAAAGTTGAGGTGGACCAATAGGGTGGCGTAGTTGGTAAAACTCGAGCGTTGGTAAAATCCGATCGTTGTCGATGCCGGAACTAAAAAAACATATAAAAATTGGTGTTTGCTCGGTTTTCGTTACGTTTGTTACGATAACTGAACTAAAATGCAAAATCAAACTTTGCGGACCAGTTCGGTGCCGCCAAGTGACCCAATAAGGCACTTGCGACACCAAACTTTCTATTTATTATATATAATAATATAATAATAATATATTTTTCTACATATAAAATATAAATAAAGATTTAAGAATTTATGTATTGATATTTTCTATCATACATTTGTTCTGAGCTAGTATATATATTATAAAAACTAATTTTAGAGCCCGCGTCACACATGGGATAATTCAAATTATAAAATTACAAGTAAAACAAATAATTACATAGCGTATATGAAAAAAATGTATTACATCTATGCTTATAACTATACTATGTGTGCATAAATTTATTTTATTTATATCACAAAATGTTTTTTTTAACGAACTTAAAAAATGCACGCGCAAAAACGTACCTGAGAATGCTTCTTTCTATTGAAAAATTGAAATTTCATTCTCAGTGCCATATATGTATAACTGAAAGAATTTTGGTTATGAATCAATTTCAGAAATAAGACTTCTCATATGATAGTAGTTCCAACCACTCAGCCTAAATACAGAAGGAGCGTTACCTTTATTGATATATTTATCAATTTACCACCCATCGAAGGAAATGAGAACATTAAATTGTAACGACGAAAGTTATTCAAGAACTATGTTTTTCTGATCTACACCATGGAAATTTTTTTGATAAGTTTCAGGGGGCTTCTCGACTTTGTCATAATGACAACATACAAAACAACATGTTAACACATTCATTTTTGAGAATATTCTGTTTCATTTGAGCATAGTTTTGCATGACATGCTTCCATACAACGTTTTAATCACCATTGAAAGAAAAGTTAATGTTGACATAAATATTTCAAATTTGATAAAAGTTAGAAGCATTGATACGCATGGGTACGTGGCATGTTGAAAGTGTTCGCAATCTTTTCTTATATTTTAATAGTTGATAGAAAAATAGTAAATTTTCCAAATTCCGAACATATTTATAATTTATAAATTTATATGAGAATTACAATAATAATAATAATAATAATAATAATAATAATAATAATAGATAAATGGATTGATTTTAAAATTATGGATCAACTTTTAAGCATATATTTATAATTTAATGGTTAAAAAATTACTTTGTAAAATGAAGCATATTCGAGTTTTGTTTTTATTTACAACCTTCTACAATATACATAGTACAATATGTCAATGATAACATTTGAAATTATATTCTTTTCAATATTTGAGAAACATAGTTTGTTGTTGATTTTTGGATTTCACAAAGTATTTTGGAATATATAGTAAAGTAATATGTTAATATTTATTTTTATAAAAGTTTATAGATGTAATATAAATAGAGTGTAAAAGAAAAGTGAATAATTATTAATCAATTACATACATTAGAGTCAATTAATATATTAGTTTTGAAGAAAAACAAAATTATTAGAATTAACCAAAAGACAGACAAACAGTTATTTTACTTTATAGGTAGATTGTTCTGGGGAAATAATTTTCAAAGTCACTATGCATGGAATTCTTCTATCTATTTACAAGATTATTCCAGATGTGAAACTTTGACTTAACTATTTCATTTCTTATCAGTAACTATTTCTCCGTGCCTATATTTTTCTTTTAACAATTTCCAAGCGACGTTCAAACTAAACGTCAAATGATTAAATGCCAAATTGTTTTTTTTTTGCTTGAACGCAGAAATTCTAACCATCTGAAATATTACAACTTAAAGGTGATTTTCACCCTTCTAATACAATAAGAGTGCAAATAAGATATATGGTCTGGATTATCAATGAAGGGTTGTTCCAGACACGTATTATTCTTTAGTGCTTTTATCCTAGTGCAATCAAATTGTGAGATACCGGATACCGTCTATGCAAACCAATCGATCAAAGATGGTGAAACCGTTGTTTCTGAAGGGAAAATTTTTGAATTGGGGTTTTATAGTCCAGGGGGTCCAAGAACCGATACTTGGGGATATGGTACAAGAAGATATCTAAACATACTGTCGTTTGGGTCGCTAACAGGGAAACACCAATTACCGACACATCAGGCATGTTCAAAGTCAATAGCAATGGAAACCTGGTGATTCTCAGTGGAGGCAATAATATTGTGGTCTGGTCATCCAATTCAATAGTACGTGGGTGGGGTAATAATCGGGTGGTGTTTGCGCAGCTTCTAGATACTGGAAATCTTGTTGTATGGGATAAAAATAAAAAAAGCGCCAGCCAATCGCTGATCTGGCAAAGTTTTGATTATCCTGGTGACACGATGCTAGCAGGAATGAAAATCGGGAAGGATTTGGTAACAGGTTTAGAGTGGTTCATGACATCTTGGAAGAGTCCTGATGATCCTTCTATAGGTCTGTGTAGTGATAGGGTTGACACGAATGGATATCCACAAGTTTTTGGGTGGCAAGGTGAAGTAATAGTATCAAGATTCGGACCGTGGAATGGTATCGGGTATAGTGGTTTTCCTATTGATAAAGAAAATCCACTTTACTTCCGCGACTTTGTTTTTAATGACAAGGAAATACACTACATATTTGAACTTAAAAGTTCTGTTTTTCAAAGGGCCGTTTTGACATACGATGGTAAGACACAGATTTTGCAATGGATTGAGCGAATCCAAGACTGGATTGTGTATGGAGATCTTAAAGTAGATGTTTGTGATCGTTATGAACTCTGCGGTTCTTATGGAATCTGTAGCATTGACAAGCATCCGCCTTGTACTTGTATGCAAGGTTTTGAACCAAGAAATCCAGGAGAATGGAATGCTTCTGATTGGTCAAGTGGTTGTCAAAGGAAAAGACCTTTGAAATGTGGGAGTGGGATTGGCTTTAGAAAAATCTCGGGTGTAAAACTTCCAGACACACGGTTATCATGGTATAATCTGTTGGGTTTCAACGGTGGTTCGGAACGAAAACGGTCAAGATATTACAAACCCGTTTTAGTTATAATTTCATTTCGATAGATATTAATCATTATTAATATACAAACTTAAACGAACTATAAAAACGCAGCGGATATAAACGATTTAAACGAACCAAAAACGGAAACCCGGATCCGATTACAACAATACGAGTACGATTAAAACGAATAAACAACCATAGTTTATAGTTTGTCGATATACCTCGGTTATCGAAACCGGGAAGACACTGTAGGATAACGAAATAAGCTAGAGATGACACACAATCAGATTTGGCAGCGGCGGTGGTCCGGCGGAACGACAGCAGTGGTCCGACGAAGCAACGGCGGCTGCGAGATGGTGGTCCGGTGGTCCAGTGGCTGCGGCGGTGGTCCCTTGGTGGAGCAACGGTGATCAGACAGTGATAGAGGTCCTCGAGCAACAGCAGCTACCAAACTTGAACACAAATGGCCAGAACTTGAGTTCACCGGAAAAACGTGTTCAACCGGAATCACCTAAGGTCGCCGGAAAAACAACCTAAACTTGCAGGTGACTCAAATAAAACACCAACGGCTTATCGGTGGTGGTTATGGTGACTAGTGTTTGGCTATGGTGATGAGTGGACGAGATTCCGGTGGCCGGAATAGGTCGCCGGAAAACCGACTGCCGGAAAAGCGGCGCCGGAATAGATGGAGGCTAGGGTTTGTTGTTTATAGTTGGGCCAAATATAATAAAAATATCTTATAGTATATATAGTGGTATTATTAGGGTTTAATCAAGTTAAACCAATTGGGCTTGAGCCCAATTAACCAAACAAAGCCTTTAACCAACATCCAGTCCACCTAATTGATTGTGTCGGGCCCAATTAACATTTAAATGGGTTTATGCTTTCGTTACCTCCGGTGTAACTCATACCAGGTCGTATTCGGGTCGGTCGCGTTGACTTGACCCGAACCGACCATAAAATCCAACAGTCTCCCACTTGGACGGATTTGGGTCAAGTATCACAACGCTAATAGCTAGAGGCGTTCTAGCTACACATAGTTGTCCCCAACCAAATATGACAATTTTAAATCCATAACCAAAGTATCTTGGAATACCTTATTGCAAGATAATGAATTTATAGTAATCGTTGTCATCTATCATTTCTGTATAAGACATCAATTGAACAATGAGACATGGATCAAATCAATCTCATATAGTGTTCAATTATTGTAGTTCTCGATATAGAGTCAAAGTGGTCCAATCAAACACACAGTAAGTTTGGGTGAGGCCTCACACTTTACCAGTTTGAATCAACGAGGGCGCCAATATGTCTAACTGTCACATTTTAATGTAAGAGTACAGAATCCCATCTTGATACATACAACTCCCACTGAACTCCAGAACATTCCCAATCAATGCCTTTATGGATGGCAGTTACGCAACAACGGTTGACATGATCAAAGAATATTCCTCGGTAAACGAAAGTTCTAATATGTATCTCAGGTCATAGGATACTAAATGAGCATACTATTATCAAAACATCTTATGATTAAGATCCATGAAGATGATTCGATGCGAGTTACATCCAACGTCATTCATAATGAGGCCTGTGAGTTTGGAAGTCAACTGCTTGAGTCCAAAGTCAGAATAGTCTTAATTCAGAATCGTTCCCACGAGTCTGACCGACTACGGATAATTTAGAATACAATATTCATGGATTAAACGTAATAAAATGAACACAGTTCAACGTTTGCATTTAACCATTAAATCAAAAGTGAACTGAAAAGTACAACTGTTTGAATGTTCATACATCCAAATACTAAATCAAAATAAATCACTAGCAAGTCTAAGCCTGATAGCATCTCTATGCTTGTCCTGAGTCATCGGCATAGTGAACGGGTCAGCTAGATTTTGATCTGTGTCTACTTTGCTTATCATGATGTCACCTTGTTCCAGTATTACTCGTACATAGTGGAACTAAAAATGTGCTTGGCCATGTGATGATAATTGGGCTCTTTGGCTTGAGCAATAGCACCTGTGTTATCACATATCACGTCGATCATTTTCCTAAACTTGGAATTAGATCGAGGTTGGCTATGAATTTCTTCATCCAAGCAGATTATGAGCGAGAAGCATCTCGGTCATTTTGGAAGTTAGCGTCAGTGTAACATCTTACAATGAGCTCCTCTTCCACTCCTCCAAACACGCTTATGAGACGTCAAGTCTAGTGCATAATATAGCATACATGACAGAGCCAATCGCTGAAGCATATGGAATTGCTTGCATGTGCTTTGTCTCAATGTCCGTTGCCGGAGATTGCGATTTGCTAAAACGGTTCCATTAGCAATGGAACAGCTCCTATCTTGGAGTTGTCCATTGAGAAGCTTGTCATGACCTTGCTTATGTATGTACTTTGACTTAGCCTTAGAAGCTGCTTAGATCTATCTCGGTAGATCTCGATTCCCAGAATATAAGCAGCTTCTCCAAGATCTTTCATTGTAAAACAAGATTCCAATTAGTGCTTAACTCCCTTAAGCATAGGAATGTTGTTTCCAATTATCAGTATATCATACACATACAAGATGAGGAATGATATAGTGCTCCCACTAGCCTTTATGTAAACACAAGGCTCATCTTCATTTTTGATAAAATCAAATTCTTTAATCAAAATGAAGATTCCAGCTACGAGATGCTTGCTTAAAAATCCACTTGATCCCTATTGCCCGACCTTCGGGGGGTAGCTCAATCAAGTTCTAGACTTGATTGTCATGAATAGATTGCATCTCGGCGTTCATGGCATCTCGCCGTTTCTCAGATTCCGGATCTAAGATTGCAGATTTGTAGTTAGTAGTTTCGTCGCTAGACTTGGCTACTAATAAGACTTCTGGACCATCCAGATGCCATAGGTATCTTGGATTGGGTGCGGGGTCCTACTACTTCTGCGAACGCTCGTGTTCATGTCTGATGTATCAGCAACAACAACTTGTTGATCAGACACTCCAACTTCCTCAGCGGTTCTTTGTGGTTCTTGAATTTCTTCAAGATCGACAATGTAATCTCCAGTTCCTCGATCGAGAAATTCTTTCTCGAGGAAGTGCTCTTTTCTTTTGATAGAAATCATATTTGTATCAGGATGAAAGAAGTAATAACCGCTTTGGTTGTAGTATTTGACGAATGCGGGAGGCGGTCATAAGGGTGAAACTCCAAAAGGGAGTGAGGCAAGTTGGTTTTACGCATCATCGATCAAACCATGTTTAGCAAAGTTCGATTCCTCCTCTCGCTCACGCATTATGTTGGGGTGTGCCAGGTGGAGTGAGCTGTGAAACAATTCCACGCTCTTTTAGATGAGTGATGAACTCTGAGCTGAGATACTCTCCACCTCGATCTGATCGAAGTATCTTAATGGTTTTACCAAGTTGGTTTTCCACTTCGTTTTGAAACTCTATGAACCTTTCAAAAGTTTCATGTTTGTGTTTCATAAGATACACATAAGCGTATCGACTACAATCGTCGATAAAGGAAACGAAGTATCTTTCATGGTTTCTAGTCATGGTTCTGAAAGGTCCACATACATCAGTATGTATGAGTCCTAACAGATCTCTTGCTCGTTCACTTTTATAAGTGAAGAAGTCTTTGGCGAGTTTGCCAGCTAAGCAAGACTTGCAATTGTCAAAAGAGTCCGGTCCATTTGATTCAAAAATCCCTTCGGATTGGAGTCTTTTAAATCTTGTCTTGCTTGTGTGGCCAAGTCGGCAATGCCATAGAAATGTGTCATTGATGCCAGATCTGATACGTTTCGAAAGATTATATACGCTATTATTAGTTTGAACATCAATCTCATATATATCATTTCAAGGTTTAGCCCCAAAATAAAAGATATCATTTAAGTAAGTAGAAATAGCCATGCCATTGAAAACGTACTTAAAAACTTGTTCAAACAACAACGAAACTAAAACGATGTTTCGGTAAAACCAGTAGCATACAAACAATTATTCAAATGAAAAACTAGGTCAGATGGACAAGTAAAATGAAACTCTAGTTGCCAGAACTGGTACTCTCTTCTCATCTCCAATGATGAGTTCCATGTTGCCTTTATTCAGTTTCTTCCACTTCTTTGGCTCCTGTAAGACATCAACGATGTGGTAACCACATCCGGTATCAAATACCCATGTGTTGCTAGAGACAGTGAAAAGTTCAATAACGTATATGGAAATACCTCCAGAAGAGCCTTCACCATTGGCTCTCTTCTTCTTGATCTCAGCAAGGTATTCGGGACAATTTCGCATCTAGTGTCCCATTTGGTTGCATCGGTAGTACTTGCGCTCCTCAGGGGGCGGCGGTGGTATCTTTGGAACCCCTTTGTTAGCATTGGTGGCACGAGGGGCAGCAATGATAACATTCTTCTTGCATTTTCCCTTATAACCCCGGTTCTTGGGATTAGGCTTCTTGACACCAGCAGATCGGATCATAAGAACTTGATTGGTCCTAGAAGGAATGTTCATCTCAGCCGTCTTGAGCATGTTATGAAGCTCTGGCACTGTCTTCACCCAGCCATTCATGTTGAAATTCATTACGAACTGGTCGTATGAGTTAGGGAGAGAGTTGAGGATGAAATCAGCTGCCATCTCATCAGGCAGGGGATAATCAAGTTTCTTAAGCTGATCGATGTGCCCCTTCATCTTAAGAACATGCGCACTGACGGGAGACCCTTCGTGTGACATCTGACCCGATCCGACCCGACCCAGGTACCCGTTTCCCTTATCCGATCTCTTTCTTTTATGATTTAATATTTATTTATACTTATATTCTACTTTTAATAATAATATATATTTTCCTTCCCGCCTCTCTCTCTTTTCCTTCCCGCCGTCCCGTCCCTCTTCTCTCTATCCGCCTTCTTTTCCCTCTTGTCGCCGTCCCGCCCTTAAGCCTTGAACCTCTGTCCTTTGTTCCTTCCCGCCTAAGGTTGTTTGCGCAGCTCCTCGCGCCAGACTCTTTACAAGGAAGCCTGCGTGAAGACCACCTGTTACTGCGATACGCGAGACGAACTGTCCCCGTAGCGCGCTAAGGATTTTAGTTCTTCCCGCGGCGCGCTATGGATACTGTTCTTCCCGCGACGCGCTAAGGAATATAGTTCCTCGCGACGCGCTTAGAATTGAAGTTCTTCCCGCGGCACGCTTAGAAATATAATTCTTCCCGCGACGCGTTAAGGTTGGTTCTGTCTGCCTTCGCGCTCGCGCACTTTTGCCTTCGCGCTCGATGCCTTCTCGCGTTTAACCCTTGAGTCTTTTCTTCTGTTTAATCTAGCCGTTTGCTTTTGTGATGTCTTTTCTGTGCTGTTGACCTAACCTGTCTTGTCTGAAAAGTTACTTTCGGCGCAGCATGCGCACCAACCCCATTGGTTGGCAGAAAAAGTGACTGACATTATCTTTTGGAGATCTGCTTTTTCCATGCTTGACCAGTACCTTTATCTGACCCGCCCATGCCTGTTTACTGTTACCTGACAGCTTTTCCCTTGTCCCCTGCAGCTGCCATATCTTTCCATATCTTTTGCTTTTGGAATCTTTTACTTTTTGGAGATCTTTTCCCCTTTTCTAGGGATTGTGTTCCCTAGGGTTTCCCTATAAATAATAATGTTATTTTCCTAACACATCACACAAACACTTATTATCTCTCTTCCTTTGCTCTCTGCCGATTGTTCTTCTGCCGCCTCCTCTCTCCTTGCCTTCGTCTTCCTCCCTGTTCTGCCCTGCTTTTCCGGTAATATATATTATATATAATAATTTACTTATTAATTATGCTAACTTATAATCAAGACTTAAATCAAATCATTAAAACAATAATCTTTAATTATAGGTTAACTTTGCTTGTTTGGTTCTTGCTTTACCTATCTTCACACCGATTATCAAGTGAGTAATCTCGTACCTAATCCCTTTTATTTTTTAATGTTTTGGGATGTTCATGTGTTCATACAAACTTAGTCTTAAACTGTTTATGAACTTTAGTCGCGCAGTATCCCATGTGTTGAGGACGTAGACTTGGCTGTTTATTTGTATGTGTGGATCATTAACCGTCTTGTCGGTCTATTCCGCAGTTCTCATGGTACCATTAGATGAACACGGGAGAACTATCGTTTATGATTTTCTCTTTTGTTTACACACGCACAGTTGTCTTGTTTGTGAGCTCAATTGTGAGCACTGGCAGTCTATGAATCTTAGAGTTGGTCCCGATCAGATTACACCCCTGTTGAAAACCAGACATACACATGATGCGCGCAGATTTATTGTTATCTATGTATTAACTATTAAACTTGATTTCTCACCAACACGCAAGTGTTTGACGTTTTATTTTAACACATGTTCAGGTTTGCAATAGCTGTTTTGGAGCTCGAGATAACCTAGGAAGTTTTCTTTATTTTGGACCTAGATTAAAATGTATCAAGACAAGTTATTGCTGTTCGAATATTATGATTTATAATATATTGATTTATGTTGCTTTATGTTATCTTCTGTCTACCTTGCGTGTGCGCGAATGAATGTATTTATTAAATATTGACACCCAATAGTGTCACGAGTAATGAAACAATATGTGGCGCCCCGATGTATAATCCGCCTTTGGTCGGGGTGTTACACTTCGGCCATCTTGCAACTTATGAGTTGTTTCATGGTATCGAAACGTTCTTGACGGGCTTGTTTCTGGAACATGCTCTTGAGTTGCTTAAGCATCTCATAGGCACCAAAGTCTTCCAAGCCTTTAGCAAGCTCAGAAGTCATGGTGGCTAGCATAATACAGGAGACCTCAGCCGAGTCATCCTTATGCTTGTCAAGAACTTTTCGTGCAGCGTCTGTGTTGTTTTCAGGCTCCGTTGGAACTGGTCCATCGAGAACATACAGGCGCTTTGCCATGGTCAGAACAAGTCTCAAGTTGCGGTGCCATTTGATGAAGTTGGTACCGTTCAGTTTATCCTTCTCAAGGATAGTCTTAAGGGCGTAGGGTGAGTATTCGTTTGACGACATCTGATTAATTAAGCAAAAGTAAATTTAATTAGTGTTTTCGACGTTGTAATCCTGTTATTAATAACCCAATAACATTAATTAAATAGGAGTATGAGAATCTGGCTTCCAGTTATTAAAGGCAGCTGTAGCACACAACATTAATAAGTGGTTAGGCAGACTGACAATGATTGCCAATTGTGAATAGAGCAAAACTCTCGGTTATGAGGCCTATAGAGACAACGATTGTCTGTATAGATACGTTTAGCCTCATCTTTGCCCACTTTAAGTCTCCAGACAGCTTTAGCACGTAACAGGAGAGTAAAGTAATAGTTGTCCTATACCGTGACTCGTGAAAGCGCCGGATGTGTCAACGAAACGCTTTCACCTTGATGGGATACGCTAGAAAACAAGTGCGGTGCTGTAGCTCCAAACACTCGAAATTTCGCAGTATGCCTCAAGTGTGACTTGTAGTAGGATTGGCATAAACTATTGGTTTTACAATTGGGATTAATTTTAAAATTACCAAATAGAGTAAAAGTCAAATTTTACTGTATTTATTATCGGGACGAATAGATGAACCCTTTCATCTTTCAGGACACTTAGTTTTAGATAACTTATTAAAAACTAAGTTTGTCACGATATGACTAACCAATTTTAAGTTAATAGAAAATCTATTAAGTTATTAGTTTTGAAAATCAAAACGTTTTTAATTTGCAAAAATAATTGGTTAATAAAGTGTTTATTTTCAAATTTATTTGGTATTAGGTCGGTGATATTCTAATCCTATTATAAACAATCCAAGCAACCACAAATAGCAAATAACAATAATATGTAAATCCTTATGGCCAAAAGGTGATCGGTCTCGCTAGAGCCAATTAGGGAGACCGATCGGATCAAGGGGTTCAAAACACAAACAACCACAAGGATGGACTTCTTTGTGCATCCCGTCGTCTTGTCCGAACTCCCACTAACTCCAAGATGTCCATGAGCTCGTCCTCGGTTATCTTCGCGTCTTCTTAATTACAAATTTATAAACTAACAATAATATGTCATATTACATATTTGAACCATCTTTATGGCCAAAAGAAAACCGAAAATTAAATAATAACCTTTTTTTACAACTTTTGAACCAACCATATGGCCAAAACAATCTCAAACACCAAACAAACACATAGGTCGGGGCCGGATTTACATATTCAAAATAAACGAATTTCGGGTCGTTTTGACTTGGTCAAATAAAATAAACAAAACTTTGACCAACTCAAAATCACCCGAAAATAAATCTAGATCTATAAACTTTAAACGATTTAAAGTTTAAGATGTAGATCGGGTTTTAAACAAACCGGGATCGACTCGTATGTTGTAACCGCTGCTCTGATACCACTGTTGGGTTTCAACGGTGGTTCGGAACGGTCAAGATATTACAAACCCGTTTTAGTTATAATTTCGTTTCGATAGATATTAATCATTATTAATATACAAACTTAAACGAACTATAAAAACGCAGCGGATATAAACGATTTAAACGAACCAAAAACGGAAACCCGAACCCGTATCCGATTACAACAATACGAGTACGATTAAAACGAATAAACAACCATAGTTTATAGTTTGTCGATATACCTCGGTTATCGAAACCGGGAAGACATCTAAGGACAACGAAATAAGCTAGAGATGACACACAATCAGATTTGGCAGCGGCGGTGGTCCGGCGGAACGACAGCAGTGGTCCGGCGAAGCAACGGCGGCTGCGAGATGGTGGTCCGGTGGTCCAGTGGCTGCGGCGGTGGTCCCTTGGTGGAGCAACGGTGAGCAGACAGTGATAGAGGTCCTCGAGCAACAGCAGCTACCAAACTTTAACACAAATGGCCGGAACTTGAGTTCACCGGAAAAACGTGTTCAACCGGAATCACCTAAGGCCGCCGGAAAAACGACCTAAATTTGCAGGTGACTCAAATAAAACACCAACGGCTTATCGGTGGTGGTTATGGTGACTAGTGTTTGGCTGTGGTGATGAGTGGACGAGATTCCGGTGGCCGGAATAGGTCGCCGGAAAACCAACTGCCGGAAAAGCGGCGCCGGAATAGATGGATGCTAGGGTTTGTTGTTTATAGTTGGGCCAAATATAATAAAATATCTTATAGTATATATAGTGGTATTATTAGGGTTTAATCAAGTTAAACCAATTGGGCTTGAGCCCAATTAACCAAACAAAGGCTTTAACCAACATCCAGTCCACCTAATTGATTGTGTCGGACCCAATTAACATTTAAATGGGTTTATGCTTTCGTTACCTCCGGTGTAAGTCATACCGGGTCGTATTCGGGTCGGTCGTGTTGACTTGACCCGAACCGACCATAAAATCCAACATAATCACAGTATGACACTCGGAGAATGTGAAATCACTTGCAAAAAGAATTGCTCTTGTACAGCATATGCAAATTTAGATCTCAGAAATGGCGGAAGCGGATGCTTGATATGGTTTGGTGAGCTAAGGGATATCAGAAAGTATGATGATAATCATGAGATTTATATAAGAATGGCTGCCTTTGAGTTAGCAGGTAAATATGTTTCTTTTAACTATAGCCCACACTTCTATAATATGCTTGACTTTGACTATCATTCTGATGTTTCTTGATGAAAGATTATACGGACGCCGAGTCGCATTTCAAGAAACCCAAAGGAATACTTATATTGGTGATTTTAACGTCATCAGTTGTGCTACTCTTTGTAGTGGCATATGCCTCAATGACGAAAAAGAAAAGGCATGTCATGAAAAAGAAAGGTAAGTCATTCTTTTGCTTCTAAAAATGAAACATCATGTTAAAGAAAAATCATGTAACCAAGAGCAAACGAATGTGTCTTTTTGTAGGAAACTGGGAACATCTTGATGATTTACCATTTTTTAGTCTAAGTGAAGTAGCCAGGGCCACAGATAATTTCAATGTCTCCAACAAGATTGGCGAAGGTGGCTTTGGGCCTGTTTACAAGGTAATTTGTAGATAGAATGCAACACCTATTAGAATACGAATAAAAAGATATAAAAAGTATATATTTATAAGTTAACATAAACACTAAATTTCAATCCTTTTAGGGTGTCTTGGACGACGGACAAGAAGTAGCAGTGAAACGGTTATCAGATACAACTTTACAAGGTCTTGAGGAGTTCAAGAATGACGTCATTTGTGTTGCTAAACTTCAACATCGAAAACTTGTGAAGCTTCTTGGATACTGCATCCACGGAAATGAAATGATTCTGATTTATGAGTACATGTCTAATAAAAGCTTGGACTCGTTTCTATTTGGTTGTCTCTCTGTCTATCTCTATAGTATATATCTTACAAACTTTATGTAATATTTGTCACCTAATTTTAGCAGATGAAGTAAGAAGTTTGATGCTTCATTGGCCTAAGCGTTTTCAGGTTATTCATGGGATAGCTCGAGGTATTCTATACTTGCATCAAGATTCCCGCCTTCAAATTATACACAGAGATATCAAGGCAGGTAATATTTTATTGGATGGTGACATGAATCCAAAAATATCCGACTTTGGCCTTGCTAGAAAGTTTGTAGGACCTGATACTAGTGCAAAGACAAAGAAAGTGGTTGGAACATAGTAAGAATCCTTGGTTATAAACTCCCCCCCCCCCTCCCAAAAAAAAAAGGAAGATGAGACGTATATACTAATATGTATTTAATGACTATGTTGTAGTGGTTATAATTCTCCTGAGTATGCAGTACATGGGCGTTTCTCTACAAAGTCGGATGTTTATAGTTTTGGTTTTTTGCTATTAGAGATAGTGAGTGGGAAGAAAAACAGAGAATTCTCTCATGAAAACCATGGAGATAACCTTCTTGGACATGTAAGACTAGATAAAAAAAATGCAACCGCAAGACATGGTGTTATTTTGAAACATCAACCTTTTAGCATGTACTAAATATATGTCGTGGATTGATGTAGACATGGAGACTCTATAAAGAAGGAAGGTCCATTGAACTTGTGAGTGCATCTTTACTGACCTCATGTGTTGTCTCTGAAGTAATAAGATCAATACATGTTGGACTGTTATGTGTGCAAAATCATGCAGAAGATAGGCCCGCTATGTTGTCAGTGGTTCTGATGCTGGTTAGTGATGGAGCATTGCCTGAACCTAAAAAACCCGCTTTTTATGATGATGAAAGCTGCCCAAAAATTGAATCTCTTCCTTCAGTTGATGAACGCACGGTAACACTATTGTATGCTCGATAGAAACCACTTATTTCCAGGATTGATAACTTCAAATTCATCATAGTTTCTAGCGGAAATCCCATTATATCAAGGTTTCTACTAAGCATGTGTGGCTAAACCCTCGAAATCGCAACCAGGGTTAGGTTTTGTATGTCATTTAGTTCAGGTAAATACGGTGTCAAACCAAGAAGAACTAGTGGTTGGTGTGTAAAATTATTTGATTGCAAAACATAATGAAACGTTTATGATTAGATCGATTGATTGTTATAGTACATACTTCATACAAGTAACACTAATTAACAAAGAGAGATTAATCATAACTGAAAACTCATGAATAGATATTGATTTGACGAGGATGCACCCGGCAATACTGCCTTATTGGTCATGAATATGCTAACCATGCTAGTGGATCAAATGCAGTCATCAGAGTTCCACCTTCCACATTAATATCACTTTTGGCATCGATAGCAATTCAAATGGTTTTAGGCATTTTTCACGTACATACTGATCAACGAGTATACACTGTAACTGTTGAAGCTTACGGTGTAAATTGTGATAATTTGTCTCTAATAATGAAACTAGTTTAAATCTAATATTCTTGTTCTATAAAAATCGTAGATTGTTAACGTGTTAAATGCTATGAATAACCGACTAAAATGACAGTACTACTCTACAGCCAAATTTGAAAGTTGTCACATGTCAGCATTATGTATGGCTTTTAACTCTAATGTTCTCTCTATTCAATTTTATTATGTTATTTAATGTATGATCTAAATTTAATGCAATCCTTGACAAAAACATGAAATGAAATTCCAAACTCACAACACCATTTCAACACTAATATAAGTTCATTTCATTACAAGATACGAGGGTTTATATATATGGATTTTACATATGAAAGATGAGACCGAAAGTGTATTTTAGTTTGGGAAAATTCCTTTAGGAATGACGACATCTCCAATGTTGTTATGCCATGGGTCAGCCAAGTGAGTTGCCAAGTTTTCCAAGGGTCCGGTACCAGGGTACGCCGATTGTTGCACAACGAATCCCACAAATGCCAACAAAGCAAGACGTCCTGCATTTCATAACAAAATCCCACAAACAAACACAATCATACATATGTAAACATATTAACGTATGTCAAAAAGTGTATATGTTGCTAAAATTTATACCGTTTTTGATCTCTTTGACCTTGTACTCTGCGAACGCCTTCGGGTCTTTTGAGTAGCCCAATGGATCGAAAGCGCCACCGGGGTATTTCTTCTTTTCGGGGTCTTTTTCCATGCTCCTTTGGTGCTCTACGAAGGCGATTGAGAGGAATTCTATGGCCAAAATGGTGGGTAGGGTGCCCCAAGGAACAGGGTTTCCTAGGTATGTAGCTTGTCCTCCGGGGACAGCCGCCCATTCTTGTGCTTCTACCCAATTTCCCAATCCCAAGGCTTCCGGTATCAAAATCCCTGGCTGCAAGTTTTATAACAATTAGTCCTTGAATTTGTTAGATATTCTAGGAAATATTAAACGAAAAACACGAGAACACCCTACTGTCCAATTTCCAATACTAACACCATACTAAAACAATCATATTTTGGTTTGTAATTTCTAAATTCTAAACCTTTTAATATGCAAATCGCATTTGAGTTGACCTATTGAATTCGTTTAAATTAATGAACCCGCTAGCCTGTTTATTTAAACAGGTAGGCTTGCTAACCTATTTAACGCATTTTTTCACAGTTTATCAACCATATTAACAAGTTTACAGCTTGATTATTACCCACCAATCCGTTTGACGCGCTTAGATAAACGAGTTAGACATGTCTTTTCGATTTACACAACCTTATGTGTTCGGGTCAGAGTTGAATAATAGTGTTCCAATAGAAAACTTACGACTGCAAGCATAGCCCATCTGCAGTGAATGAGCTCAGACTCTTTAAACCTCTCAAGATTCTCTGGAACTTCACCAAGACGAAGTGGGTCGAACCCGAAATCCCTGAAACACAAATAATATAAACATTATGTTTGAACTAAGGGTGTCAATCGTGTCGAGTTGGCGGGTTGGAAGGTTGAAATGGCAACCCAAACCCCACCCATATTATTATACGTGTTAGATTCAACCCGAACACAACCCATTTATATATAAAAAAAAACAATAACAAAAAACAAAAAACAAAATTGATATAATTTAGAGTGTAGTAAACGAGGAATATGAATATTTATTTTCAAAATTATTTAAAAACTTGGAAAACAATTGCAAATTGTAAGATTATCTTCAAAAAATTGGAAAACGGAAAAAACAGAAATAAAAATATAATTATAAAAGTTTTTTTAAATACTTAAATACATTAACAGTTCAACCAAAACCGGACATGTTTAAAATTTAAACACGTTGTATTAGTCAACCTGAACAGGTCATGAAAGTCGACCCAAAACCTTTTTTTTCTTTTTGTGACTTCTGGTCGCGTCAACAATTGACGCAACCACTTATATATATAGGTACTAGAGGTTAATATATAGCTAATACTTATTAGTACATACCCAGGTGCAGATCCATCCAGGTACGGTGGCCTCGGTTGCCCAGGCATCCAATCAGCGGTCATCGAAACCCGAGAACCATTGGTTGCAACACCCGAAAGTGGGACCGCAGTTGCGAATCTAGACTTGGATGAAGAGAAGACTGCAGGGCGGCACACAGCCGCAATACCACAGCTCATTAATGAATTAGAAGCCATTATTAATTCCAGATGAATTAAACTATGAATGTGGAAGTAGATTATTCAGTTGATGGATGAATGATACTAGTAATATGGAGGAGTGATATAATGCAATATTGCAATATCCAAATGTTGATTGTTATTGGTCAAGTGTTATAGGGTGCTTGTTTGTTACTGGGCCACGTGGAAGGTTCATCCATTCGTAATGATTAGGTGGCAGGTGAGGGGTAGTTTGGTAATTTAAGTTGGGTTGTTGATTTTTTTGAGTTGAATGGGTGGTTGATGTTTATTTGCAATGAAAGAGGGAATCAAAGGATGTGGTCATGAATGGATCCGGGTTTGATATAGTATCCGGTTATTAGATATGAACTCTTATCCATTCCTAATATATAAATATTAGCAACTACATAATGTGGGGAATTTATGGAGTCGACTTTTGGATTTACAATCTATGTAATAAGATAAAACTATGGAAAATTCTTAAAACACATCCTTTTTTAAGAGAGAAAAAAATGAAAAATGGTCCATTATTATTCAATATTCCTAAAATGGACTACAAATTTGGACAAAGGCGACACTTTGGGTAACGTTTCAACGGGATTCTAAAAGATTTGAATCTCGTCTGCTCCGTTTAAATTTAAAGTGAATCCCGTAATTCTCGTCAAAATTTAAAGTGAATCCCGTTTTTTCCGTCCAAATCATAAGACGACAACGAGGTTTATGCCATATTAATACTAAACGAAAGGGTATGATGAACCAGGTGAAAAGTTGCGATGGTTGGGTGTGTTACAAGGGTAACGCCACCACATTATATTATCTACTAATAATACAATTTAAATACTAACTTATGTTAATTCTACTTATTGCTTAACTTAGGATAAAAATCAAATATTATTTGAGCAACGGTATAAAAAACATACAGTTTAGTAACAACGGATGGAATCATGCTACGACATTACTAACATATTGAAAGAAACCGATTTGATTTTAACATGACCAAAGGTTTGTATTACAAGAACTTGATTAACTGATGATAACAGAACTGATTATGATGAACCAACTAACAGGTGAATACACAAGACTAAGATTGATGGGGTGAAAGAGCCCCTTAGCTTTAGGACTACATTGTGAATATATAACTTGATGTTCTTTCTCTTTACATAAACAACATATATAGAGTGTCAGGAAACTAATAGAATATTTATACAGCTTGCATCCCTTGACTTTCTTATCTAGATCTAGTATAATATATACATATAATATAACACATATGTTTTATTTTGACACAAAGTTTGCTCCATACCTTATACAGAAACCCAAAATATGTAATTCTCCATACTTTGTTCACCATCAAAGGTCCAGCAACGACCCAGAACCCGATAACGAATCCAAGCACCAAGCATACAATTAACACCCAGTCAAGTTCATTTGATGCATCACTGTACACCTCGCCTTTCGGCCCAATGACATGTGTTTCTAATTCACATACTTTCTGAAGAGGAGTTCCACAGAGTCTATTCCCAATAAAGCTGGACTCGTTGAAGCTCTGGATCTGAGTGCTTGCTGGGATTCTACCGGTCAGGCGATTGTACGATACATTCAACCAATTCAAGAAAGTCAAATTCGATATGCTCCGTGGAATTTGTCCCTGAAGCATGTTGGAGGACAAATCTAGAGATTCAAGTAATCGCATGTCACCAATGTTTTCCGGAATTCTTCCGGTCAGCTGATTTATTGATAGATTCAAATAATGTAATCCCACGAGGTTCATTAACTCATTAGGAATGCGCCCCGAAAACATGTTACTTGAAAGGTCTAGTGTTGTCACCAAATAAAGTATGGTACTATATGAGCTCTCTCTTCCTTTGGTCACCAATGACGCACTTCCCAGAACTTGGTTCTGGTCAAATTCATCATAAAGAATGATAGGACTTGAGCGTTCTTTTCCGGACATTATACTAAAGTTATAGAAACATGTCGGTATGCTCCCTGAAAGATTGTTGTCAGCAAGGTCTAAGATCTGGATTGAAGTGAGACCACATAGTTCATTTGGAAACTTTCCAGAGAGCTTGTTTGAACGAAGACTTAGAAGTTTCAACCTTGAAGTTTTCCTCCGGTTTGGGGTCAGGGTAAATCCAGTGAGTTTGTTGTCAGTGAGATCGACGATCAGCAAGCTCTTTGAACTCATCAATGACAGAGGTATGATACCAGAAAGTTTGTTATTTCTTATGTTCAAAGATCTAAGCAAAGATAGTTCTCCAATAGACTTTGGGATTCCACCAGATAATCTATTGTTTTCAAAGTTTACGACTTCTAGAGAATCCCAAATACCCCAACAATCTGGAATAACACCAGATAGATCATTGTCGGCAAGATTAAGAACTTTTAACAGTCTTGATTCTTGAATCCTAGGACACAAGAATTGCTCTAGAGACTCTGAAAGGTGATTATTTGAAAGATCAAGAAAAGTCAGGTCAGGTCTGTTGAAAGAGGCGGGTAATGGACCCTCGAAACGGTTGTCACTCAGATCTACTACTGCATTCGCTGAGAGGAAACCGAGATCGTGTGGCAACTTTCCTCGGATTTTATTGTGAGAAGTGTTTAAGAATTCTATGCCTGAGAATGTAGTCCAAAACCAATTTGGCATGAAGTCTGATATATTTGCATTTGATATATCTAACTCTGTCAAGTTTCTCTGAAACTGAAGCCATGAAGGAATATTAGGCCCTAAATTCCATGAGCCTATTCTCAACACCTGCAACTGGAAAGGCGGAACCCATTTTCGATCATTTGGATGCAGTGTTAACTTGTTGTACTCAGCCCTTAAAGTTTTGAGTGCTGTGAGATTTGAGAAGTGGCGTACTCTGACCGAACCATTCAAAAGATTGTTATAAACACTGAAAAAGGTCAATTTCTGAAGGCTTCCTAAGCTTTCAGGTAGACTTGCTGTGAGTTGGTTGTTTGAAAGATCTAACCTATCCAACAATGAAAGTCTACCTATTGAATTTGGAATTGTACCGGTGATTAAACTGGCATTAAGCACCAACGTCTTAAGATTCGTCAAAGATCCTATGGAATCTGGAATTTGACCAGATATGAAGTTGAACCCAAGATCAAAGGTTATCAGATTCTTTAGATATCCAATATTTTGGGGTACAGAGCCAATAAGATTATTGCCCCAAAATCCTAAAATCTCCAACTTAGATGATTTACATTCACAGAAGTTTTGAAGAAACTCATATACATTTCCAAACAAAAGATTAGATTTAAGATCAATAAACTTCAAGTTGCAATGATTAGCCAGTGAATTAGGTAACTTCTCAACGATTCTATTATTTGACATGTCAAGGCTAACAAGGGAACTCATGTTCTGAAGGTCACGGAGAATTGGATTTGTAAGACCGCAAGTACTCATATCTAGAGAGACAAGATTTGTTAAGCTAGTCACCCCCTTCAACACGGACGAATCATTCATATAATCATTACTAGAAACATAAAGAAACCTTAGGGATGTTAATTTATGAAAAGCCGGGTGGACTCCAGGGACTACATTTTGGAAAAGGCAATTGGTGAGATCCAAGGAAATGAGACTAGTTAAATTGAAGATCCATCCGGGCATCAAACTTGAATCGAAAGAGTTGAAGGAAAGATCAAGAGTTGAAAGTGATGTCAAATTTAATGTGTTTAGATGACGCGAGATTTGTGAAAGTGAACAAGAAGACAAGCGTAGTTCTAACAGTGAAGGGAAGCGAGTCATCACCTGTAGCCAGTTGAGTTCATTGCTAAGGTCATAGTGTAACATCCCGAATTTTATATTAATAAATAAAAGAAGTCCATGATTTAAAAACGAGTGTTAATATTTAATTAATATTAAATATAGAAAGAATCATGGACTTGGGTAATTACATGGATTAAGATGGTGGGATGGGCCTTAGGTCCATGGGCTTTAAGGGACATAAATACCCCTTAAACCATCCTAAAACCCTAACTTCCCATTCCATCTTTCCATAATCCCTACACACACCCAAAACACACACACAACCCAAACCAAGATCCGGAGACGAGAACCCGAGCTTGTTGGTGCTAGATCGTGGTGACGGACCAAAGCAACATCAAAGACCAGCTCGTGTTCGTGTTCGACTCGTTTAAGGTACGTTTAGGATCGGAAATCATTTAATTAGGTTCGGATTCATCTTGAAATCATAGATCTGTCTTAGTATGGTAAAAACGAATCCAACGAGGCCAAACTTACTGAAATTGATTACAGATTGATAGGTTAATCGTTAGCATGAAAAACCCGTATGTATATACATGAATCGCAGCCTGTAAACCCGATGTTTTGAACGATTGAATGGTTAGGGTTTGTAGGCGCTGCTTAGACGATTCCGTTGATACCTAAATCGATTTGTTTGGTTAAGAAACGATGATGATTTTGGGGATTAAGGACGAACAGCGGCGGCTGCTGCACAACTTCGCCTAAGCTAAGTTCGCCTGATAAGAACTTCGCCTAAGCTAAGTTCGCCTGATGAGAACTTCGCCTAAGCTAAGTTCGCCTGATGAGAACTTCGCCTATGCTAAGTTCGCCTGATGAGAACTTCGCCTATGCTTAAGTTCGCCTGATGAGAACTTCGCCTATGCTTAAGTTCGCTTGATGTTAAGTTCGCTTAACACTAAGTTCGCTTACAGTAAGTTCGCTTAATGTTAAGTTCGCTTATTGTTAAGTTCGCTTAATGATAAGTTCGCTGGAGTTAGCAAATTGGAAAATAAATTAAAAACCTTATGAAAAATGTGTTAAGACAGCTCGACCCCAGCCAGGGGCTCTGCCCCTTGGACCCTGCTAGGGGCTGCCGCCCCTAGAACCCCGCTGCCAGTGGCGCTGCCCCCGGACCCCCGTTCGTTGTGGGTTATATAAAGATAGAAATACAACATGAGTAGTAGTAGTTAATTGATACGTGTAACCTATATACAGTTAGCAGAACACAGTTAAAGAGAGGAACCACGATAAACGGAGAAAGGAACCGCATTCAGGTGAGTTTCTAGCCCCATTCCTTGTTATGTTTTTCGGGGCTGTGTGCATACTCGATGTGATTAGTTAATACACTTACTTTAAGTGGTAAGTGTATGCCATATATGATATATGTGATAGATATGAATGATTGATTGTCGGTACGCGAACGATCTTCGGATATTGCGCGTACTGTCAGGTTGTAAACAAAGATATGAATGTTATAAATGGATGATGTATGATCGTTTTGAATGAATGCTTGTCTGGACGTGAACGATCTTCGGATATTGCACGGACTGACAAGAAGTACGATAAATGAATGAGGTGAAGAACGCCTAGAGTGTTCTTATGTTATAATGTAATTATTGTATATATGAAGTATGTGTATACAGGTACACGAATGGTATGTGAGTTCTACGTTCGACATAGTAAGTTAGGATGGCAAATCCCTCTAGCTTCTGTTGGGCATAGAGTTGGCAGGTGAGGGCGTAGTTAAGGACTGCGGGCCTTATACGTGATATAGGTGATAGATGTAAACGTAGATAGGGACGGTGGGCCTTATACGTGTTACAGATAATAGACGACAACGTAGTTAAGGACTGCGGACCTTATACGTATATAGATAGGCATCAGTATAGGAAAGGACTGCGGACCTTATACGTGCTGTAATTGTATTGTGGTAGCATAGGGGAGGACTGTGGACCTCGTACGTGCTATGAATTAGGTTGCAACATAGGGAAGGACTGTGGACCTTGTACATGTTGTGGATGTAGGATGGTATAGGGAAGGACCGCGGACCTTGCACGTACCATAATGGTGAACATAGGTAAGGACTGCGGACCTTTTACGTGTTCACGACCCTGAGTACAGGTATAGACGGCGGACTATGAACGTACTCTCGGTAGACTGAGGTTAGTGATTGTAGATATATATGTATGTACGGTAGTAGGGTAACGGATTGAGTATGGCTATGTATCTTCGGATATGTATGTATGTGTATGTATTGTGTGGCGTCCGATTAACTAGAACTCACTTAGCGTAGCTAACTTTTAGTATGCACGCAGGTGAGTGGAATGAGACAGCTAGCTTGAGCGGGCACATGGTGGGCGAATAGGAGACTGGCATCTGAAGACTCAAAATGTTTTAATGTTAATTGACGTTTATTTTGAAAGACAAGAATGTTTAATTAAGGCAAGTTTTGGATTTCTGTAATGTTTTATGAAAGTTTTTATATTCCGCGAAAGTTTTAATTAACTCTGATATGTAAGAACTATGTTTATGAGTAAATCCGACGCTAAAGTAGTGCTACCGGGTTTGGGGCCTTACACATAGCCGCTTAAATCAAGGTGTTGCAACGCATGAAGATTTGTCAACCAATGAAGATTCTTAACAGGGAAACTACTTTGCCACAAGCCATACCGGAGATCAAGAACACGCAACATCGTCAGATTCCCTAGTTGTGGAGGGATCTGTCCATCAAATTGAGATGTTGAGAGATTAAGATATCTCAGATTCCGAAGAGTTGCAATGAAACTTGGAATCGGAATCCCTCCAAAGTTATTGCAGCTCAAATCCAAGTAGTTAAGTTGCTTCAAGGACATTAACGAAGGATTTATGTTGCCTCCCAACATCTGTTTTGATGCTGCTTCAAGTTCAGCATCCGTGTCGTAAGGACCGTGACAATGACCATGAAGCCCGTCATTAGGTCCACCAAGGCAAAGCTCTTGGACATGACCCGTAACGTTATTGCAAACCACACCAGCCCATTTGCAACAGTCCTTGTTGTGGCGACTCCAAGAAGAGAGCCTGTTGGCACCGTCTATCAAATCAGTTTTGAACTGCAAAAGTGCTGTTCTCTCACTTTTGACGCATAAAACATGATTTTGAGTTTTCATCGCACCGATAGCTAGAAAAACATAGTGCAAAAACAGTCAGAAACCATAGGATATATGAGGGAGAATATGAAGAAATAAGCATGAATGTTTTCATTTTAGTATGCTTGATGGCTGACTGTTGGTGTGTGCTTCAATACTTCATTTTGCTGCATATATAGAGTCAATGTACCAAGATAGTTGACATAAAGTTTACCAATTAGGTTGACAATGTCCCTCTTGCATTCACACCCACCGTGTCTTATTATAGTTCAGTGGCAGGCCCAACATTTTATTAATTCCACCAAGATCGCTTTTTTTGGTGCTCGATGTCTCTTAACTCGACATCCGAATTTTTGGTTCCGGTTGTGTCACATAAGCAATAAGAATTCTTTGTTACAACTATAAATGTGAAAGCTAGAATGATATATGTGAGTTAATCATGACCACGAAAAGTAAATATATACCGTTCAATAAAACTGTATAAAAGAATAATTAAAATACTTGAGTGAAATCGATACTTTTTCTTTTCGGTTTGTTTTCCAAATGCAACATGCATGTATAGGTTTATAATTCCCAAGTAAGTTGAAAATCTTAGAATACGTCGAGTTCAAAAATCCAAGTAGTCAGTCAAAAAATCGTGACATACATCATATATAACAATAAAAGTACTATGCATAATTTAGAAAAAATACAAATAAACTTAGAAATTACCACGAAACATTCCCAGGTAGAGTAACCATTCATCTTTTTTTTTTGTTGGGAGGAGACTTTAAGATAATGGCCAAACTAAAAGGACTTGGAAATTAAGAGTCAACGGTGGATGATCAACAAGAGCAATTTTCAACGTGAAATGCCTCTTTTCTTGGCATCATTCTATGGAGGAAAATAAACTTATATTTAATCAGTGGACATAATGCCACACTATGCTACAAGCTGAGTGGACTAAGATAATCTTGCAGTTGACTTTATCAGAGTCATCCACTTGTTATCTCCTCTTTTGTATTCCAAGTTGGTTAGGAACATAATTTACGCTTAAAATTTATTATTTATTACAGTTTTAAATAACCGAAAGTTCTAGCTAGGGGTACTTTTGTGAAGGGCTAACACCCCAAAAATGAATAAATTATCTTAAATCCGGAATACATAACCTTAAATCCGATTCAACCATGTGGCTGTTGGATATCAAGAACATGATCGTATGATGTACAACCAAAAAGTACATCACACATGTTTACAGATAGTGGGAATATGTAAACCCTAATCTAAACGTCGTATCCCTTGGCAAAGGGCGCGGCGATTAACTAATTCTAATTACGTTATAAACCCTACACTATAATAATAATAATAATAATAATAATAATAATAATAATAATAATAATAATAAATAACATTAATAATAAAAGTATAGTTTATGATCCTAATAGTGGCACATACCAAAACCAAATATAAAACGATGTACTATATCCGAAGCAGCCACAAGGTATGCTCCAGATCAAGTCGGAGCCAAAGTGCAACTAGTATGGACGAACCAGAATGGGCTCCAACATTAGAGTTTGAGAAGGAAACCAATTCGGGTGGGGACTAACGAACCATATATGCAAAATCCCACAAGTATAAAAGAACCATAGAAAGTTCGAAATTTAAGTATAACATACTCCTATCTAAAAAAGCTAGATTTGCCTTATAATCTTCTTATTCTTTTATATTGATTCTCACACCAGTGGTTGGTCGTAGAGAGACGACCACACTCTTTGTGGCAAGGCTAACAGGTGTTTGGTTTTGCTAGTAACTTTCTATCATAGTGAATTGAATTCTCCTTGTGGCATACAGAGTATCTCACATGTTTTGTATCCGGATAGTTGTAGCTTCATTTTCGTCATCCAGGCTTGATCTAAAGTACATCTAACATGACTAGCTTTACAATTCAACAATCATGGATAACGTGATAGGTGTTCAAGAAGATTTGAGGAATATCTTACCTCAACTCTTTTCATTTTTAAGAATAAACTTAAAAGATTTATTTATGGATGTCGAAAGGTTAATAAAAAACAATTATAAAAGATTTGAGGAATATCTTACCTCAACTCTTTACATCATGTCCATCGTAAGCTACTGTAGATCCACTGTAGCTTACGGTGGACCCTGCCCTTACGGCCTCTTCTTTTTTCCTTACGGCAACATTACGACACTTTTGTCCCTGTCTCCGCAATAAGCCAAGGTGGAGCCACCGTAGCTTGCAGTGGACTCAGCACCAAAATCATTATTTTGCATTGTTCTTGATGTTTTCTTTTCATCCACAAATTTATCCCTTACCATCCTAAATGCTCCAAGTTAGTTCCGTTAAGCCCCAAGCACCTGCAATTATAAAACCAGCCAAAATAGTCGTGTTTGATATATATATAAAAAACAAAAACACGCAGTATTAAACATTAAAAACACATTTTTTTAACCCACTCATCATTTACATCATGTCAGAAACCTTAGCTTCCTTCCTAAGTTCCTAAATCCTAATAATACTCCTATGGCTCTAACAAACTGATAATTGAAAACCACATTCAGAATTCAAACACAGCCTATACTAATATATGACTCAAATTGTCACACCCCGACCAAAGACGGCGGAACATACCGGGGTGCAACGTGATTGGACAAATACACAAGACACTATTTAAAGTGACAATATTTATTCAACTCATTTTAGTTCAACAAATTAATAAACAACACATCTCATTCACACAACCAAGTTAAATACAAGTAGCAAATATATTGTTCATTTTACTAATATCCTAATAGTCTTGGTAACATTTTCGTCAAGTGCTAGAGTCAACAATAGTCAAACCTGTGACATTTCATAAAATAAAGTTTGTCAACACAAAGGTTGGTGAACAATTCATAAGTTTGAGAAACAATAGTATATAGTATGAAAAGCCACAAAATTAGTATACAAAACAATAAATAAGAGCTATAAACCTGGATAAAATAGTTATCACTAAACAAGTTAGCGCCACCTAGCTATTGGCAATTAGTCTAGGATTTTATTGACAATTGCTAACAAGCTTACATTAGCACCACCTAGCTATAAGGGGTTGCCAAGTAGTCTAGGATTTTAAAAGGGTGGAATCTGGAAGATTAAAATTGATAGCTAAAATTCACACTTGACTAGTAAATAAATTAACACATGAATTAATTAATGGAATGCATGATTTAATAAAAACTAGTGGTACACGTGTGGGAATTCTACACAGGCAATATGAGTTAACTACATAACTGTGACATGCATTTGGACTTAATTACGATATAATAATCTTAACGAGCATATTTGGAACATCTACATACCGCACCTACACTTCAATTACGATATAATAATCTTAACGAGCATATTTGGAACATCTACATACCGCACCTCAAAGTGTAGTTAATTTTTAATGTTATTTCTAAATCTGGTAATTTTTAATTTTATTTAATATTATTTTTAGCACTGCATGTAGTTTTTATTTTATTAATGTCGTTTAATTTATATAAGATAATGATAGTTTAGTCTTTATTTAATTTAATTTTTAGTTTTTTTTACTATATTTCTTCTTTTAATGTGCATGAACTGTTCTATTTACTATATTCTATACATTGAGGTTCCTCTGTTTTGTGTAAAACAATCAAGTCAAGTTGACTCTATATAAGAGAATACAACTAAGAATGTAATTAGTATATGTGCACCAGACTCTCATTGAGCACACATGATGCTATACAACAAAAAAGAACTGCAAGTAGAATATTGTGGATGAATGCAAATCTGAAATAGTTATGTACTTGCTACCGAGCATATAAAAGTGTTATCATGTACTCATCAACTGATGAAACAGATTCAAGTTCAACACGGCTCTGTTCAGAGAAAAACGCAGGTTGTTTAGGTTGAGGCAACACACCCTCACTGACCAACATCAGAACCACCGAAAACATAGTTGGCCTATCTTCGGCATGATGTTGCACACACAATAGCCCAACTTGTATAGAGCGTAACACTTCAGAGTCGATGCATGAGCCACGTAACGATTCACTCATTAGTTCAAGGGACCTTCCTTGTCTATAAAGTCTCCATGCCTGAATCAGACAAAACATATTAAGCGTATCGAAAGAATGTTACAAAAAACACTAGTCTGACCAGAGTAACATACGTGTCCTAAAAGGTTGTCGTTGTGGCCATCGTAAAAAAATTCTCTGTTTTTCTTTCCACTAACGGTCTCCAACACCAAAACACCAAAGCTATATACATCTGACTTTACAGAGAACCGTCCGCATATTGCATACTCTGGAGGAATGTATCCACTGCAGAAAAATACGCGTTAATGTCTTCTTTTGATAGAAATGTTAATTACTAATATAATAAACATTGGTCGAGATTCTTACTATGTTCCGACTACTTTCTTTGTCTTGGTATCGGTATCGAATCCTACAAACTTTCTAGCAAGGCCAAAGTCGGAGATTTTTGGATTCATGTCAGCATCCAACAGAATATTACCTGCCTTGAGGTCTCTATGGATGATTTGAAGACGGGAATCTTGATGTAGATAGAGAATACCTCGAGCCATCCCATTTATTATATTAAAACGTTGAGGCCAGTCAAGCATCATACTTCTGGTTTCATCTGACAAAAGGTTAACGGTTTTAGTCTTTTAGACAAGCGATAAAATATAAAAGTAATTTAGTCCTATGTGAAAACATAGATACAATATCGAACCGAATAGAAAAAAGTCCAAGCTTTTGTTGGTCATGTATTCATAAATCAATATCAATTCATTTACATGGATGCAGTATCCAAGAAGCTTCACAAGATTCCGGTGCTGAAGTTTGGCAATAGTTCTGATTTCGTTCATGAATTCGTCAAGCCCTTGCTGGGATGTTTCCGAGAGCCTCTTCACAGCTACCTCTTGTTCGTCTTCCAACACCCCCTATAATATAAAGATTACACGTTACCACTTAGCATTCATATTATTAGTTTTTATATTAATTTTTCAATAACTACCTTGTAAACTGGACCAAATCCACCTTCTCCAATCTTGTTGTTGAAGCTAAAGTCATCGGTAGCCTTAGCTATTTTACTTAGGCTAAAAAAAGGTAGCTCGTCAAGATCTTCAATATGAACGTTGTTACTCTTTTTATAACGGCCATACCAGTTTCCTACAACATAACGCATGCAATTTCTCTTGATTACACAAATGTGCCAAAAAAGTATACAAGATGACAAACTGTAAGAATGATTTGTTCTCGTTTAGTATTTAGAAGCATAAAAAGTGATCTGCATAATTACCTTTTTGTTTCATGTTAGCCCTTCTCTTCTTCTTTACACAGGCATACACTACAGCAAACAAAAGCAGCACCGCAGATGAAGTTGAAACCGCTGTGACTACTCTTTTCGTCTTGCTGAAACTAAGCTGAGAGTCTACATTGAAACATCAACGATGAATCAGTATGGGTTTGCTACAGGTTAATTATGTATAGAAGAACTCAAATATTGCCAAAAGGTATGCATCCACTCTATCTGAATTTATTTCGAGTAAACTGCGGTTTTCGTCCCTGTGGTTTGTCCAAATCTGCGGTTTTAATACGATAGTTTCAAATCTGCGATTTTCGTCCCTGTGGTTTCATTTCACTTGCAAATTAAACCCGACCCCACTTACCCCGTTAAGTTTAGTCGTTAAACCCATCAGTGCACCCCTCACGTGAGGGGCAGTTTTGTCCTTTTTCTACCCAAATAAACCCCAACCCTTATTCACAAGCCCCCTCACGTGAGGGGCAGAGATATATTTGGGGAAAAAAAGACAAATTGCCCCTCATGTGAGTGGCACGCCGATGGTTTTAACGATTAGACTTAACGGTGTTAGTGGGGTCGGGTTTAATTGCAAGCAAAATGAAACCACAGGGATGAAATTCGCAGATTTGAAACTATTGGACTAATACCGCAGATTTGGACAAACCACAGGGACAAAAACCGCAGTTCACTCGATTTTCGAAGTTCTTAAATATGAAGAATGCAAAACGAAGAAATATGACTGCTATTTAAATTATAAGGGGTGTGTACCGGCTAACTCGGACGCAGCCAGTCTGATGTAAAGATCCTGCTTTTCATCATACTCTGTGATGTCAATGAGCTCATCAAACCACAACAAACATCCACTCCCACCATTTCTGATATCCGAATTTGCATAAGCCGTACAGTTGCAGTTCCTTCTGCAGGCCATCTCACATTCTAGAAGGGTCATGTTGTGATTATACCAAGAACGCAGTGTGTCTGGAAATATCACACCTGATATCTTCTTGAAGCCATCGGCACTCCCACAATCTAAATCCCGTTTACGTACACACCCACTCGAGCCATTTGCTTTATCCCATTCATCTGGAACTCGTGGCTTAAAACCTTCCAAACATTTACAAATTGGATATCTATTGATGCTGCAGCTTCCATAAGCCCCACACTGTCCATAACGACCACAGTTATCTTTTGCTTTTGCAAAACCATACACAGCCCAATCTTGGATTTGATCAATCCAATTCAACATGACCGTGGTGTCATCTGGCATCACGTGTATCCGCTGAAATATGGATGTCTTAAGTTCAAATCTGTAATAAACTTCCTCTTCGTTACACACAAATTCAAGCGTATAGAACGGATCTGGATTTTTTAAAAGCAAGCCTTGAAACTTAAGACCATTCCACGGTCCAACTCTAAATAGTAAAACCTGACCATCACTCACAAAAATTTGCGGATATCCATTCGTGTCCATCCAATGGCGATACGGACCCGGGGAAGGATCATCTAGACTCTTCCATGGTGTCAAAGACGACTCTCGTCCTGTTACCAAATTCTTCCCAAATTTCATTCCTGGTAAAACCGTGTTACCTGGATAATCGAAACTTTGCCAGGTTACACTTTGCTTCCTGCTACTGGTATCCCGCACAACAAGATTACCGGAATCCAGAAGCTGGACCACCATCGCTGTATCGTTACTCCATGTGGATAATGTTGTATTGGACGACCAGATCACCGTACTGCCTCCACTGAGAATTTGTAAGTTTCCATCTCTACTAAGTCTTAGCATGCCTGATAATAGTTAAGTATATAAAATTGTAAACATATCTAGTTCTCAATCTTAGTAACATATCATCATCACATCGCCATCGTCGTCATCATCATCATCATCATCGTACTCAGTAAATCTCACCAATAGCAAAGCTATGGTAGGGTCTGAGGAGGGTAAAATGTAGACAGTCTTACCTCTACCCCATAGGAATAGAGAGGCTGCTTCCAGTGAGACCCCTGGCTCGACTAGGAAGCAAGGAAACGCAAAACAGGGTGGAGTCCAAGTCCCGGGGACGGCATGGGGATGGGTACGCCGGGGAAACGCCGCCGAAACGTTTCCCGACCGCTTCTAAAAATCGGGGACGGGATGTTATAAATTTCCGGGCTTGGGTACGGCGTTGTAGAATTTCTGAAACATATCCTTGAAATTTTAGGGCTTTTTGATCAATTTTTAAAATTCCTAAAATAGGTTTATAAATTAATTATAATAGGAGACGTTTGAGTTTAGTTTGACGGCAGAAAAAAAAAAGCAAACAAACCGTCCATATTATATGATATATCTTCTCATATTCCATAATCTCAAAATCTTTAGCAGATCTCCATACTATATTTTTTAAATAATTTTGGACTTTGTTTAAATCTTTTTTTGATTTTTTTAATATTTTTTTGGGCCGTACCCTCGCCGTACCGTATCTTGGATTTTTGATTTTTGCCGTTTTTCGTACCCATAACGTCCCTGTTTCCTGGTCCCGTACCCGTTCCCGTGCTACTTAGTGGCTCGATAATAGTTTTGCATCAAGCCTTGGACATAAGGCACACAACACTCAATCATCGGGACACCGTCTGATTGGTGCATGTACGTTTGTCTTTCGGCTATCAACGCCACCACATGATGCTTGATTAACCTTCCGCCACTTTTAACGTTATTTTCACGAGATTAGTAAAACAATGTCAAAATTAGTGCGATGTCAATTTTTCCCACCCGAGGGTTCACAAGTATATATACATTATAGCTACTCTAATGATAAAAGGTACCTGAGTTATCTGTAATCGGCGTCTCCCTGTTCGCAACCCATACGACGGTACCGTATGATATCTTCTTGTACCATATCCCCAAGTATCTGTTCTTGGATTTTCCTGGGCTAAAGAATCCTAGTTCATACATGTTACCATCTGAAACTATTGTGTCTCCATCTTTGATTGTCTGATTTGCAGATATGCTGTCTAGTGCTGCAGAAGTTGACCCCAGCAAGAATAAAAGTAGGATAATCATGGAACCAGAATGCATTGATGTGTAATCATTAAGGTTTAGACCTTTTTATTGATTTTTTTTTTATTTATTTTTTTTGTTTGTTTGTTTTGATGATACTAGATTCCCTGTACCAACCGCAACATATTTATTAGTTGGTCTTCTTAAGACTAGTCTTGTGAAAACTAACATCTCACCAGCCGCCTTCAGATGGGCATTGACTTATTGTTGGCAAATGATTGTCTACTTAATCTTTTAGTTTTTTTATTGTCATCTGCATCATCCTTGAAACATATTTAATTACCCACATGTGAAACAAAATTTATAACTTTATAACATTATAACACATTAGTTCTTAATAATAAAAGCATAACTACTACTTTGAACATTATTAATCTATACTCATCCAACAATCATGACAGTTGTTTATTATGGGATTATATAAGTGCTAATTAATTACTCTCCTAATCCCTACAAAACGAGTTCACGGGTCCAAAGCCAGATTTGTACTTACATATGCATTTGATAAAGTTCATGAAGTTATAAATTTAAGTATGTTACATATAGAATAAAGCTAAATGTCGGTTTCTAACGTTTTACAAGTTAACCAAGCTCACAGGAGCGAAACAAACATTTGAGTTTTAAAAACAATACTTGTCAAGCAAACGCAATACAGAATCAACAAATATAAGGTGCGAACACCAAACTCATTTAACAAATATACAGTAAATTCCCCTTGTTACACCACGGCCCACGATAACAATGTTTGTTCAATATATTGAGGTTATCATGATGGAGAAGATCGCGGTAATCTCTTAGCAATTTCCTGTGGTAAAAGTGTAAAAACGAGCTCAGATCGAATATATATACAACGCGGTGAGTATGACTTACTGATTAGTGAAAGTTACTGCTCTACCTCAAATAACTGATTGATGTTATCAGCCGTTTTGGCAGATGTTTCAATGAAGAACATCCCGTTCTTTTCTGCATAGTCCTTTCCATCCTTGTTCAATAAAAAATAATGTTAAGCGGGCGGCGTCGGGTTGATTAATGGTTAGTTTTTGTGCAATTTAGACACACTTTCTCCATTATTTTCAATATTTTCAATAAAAAGATTAGCATCTCAAATATGATAACAAAAATTATATTACTTTAATAATTAAGTTTTTGAAGTGAAATGATGAAATGATTTAGAATATGACTTTAGGCCAGTTTGACTTTTACGGTTGCAGTTTTTTCAGTTTTCCATTTAGGTGTACTGGTTAGGCTTGAAATTTCTGGGCCAAAAGAATTTAGCCAAAATAATAAAATTTGGACCTAAAATTTTTGGTTGGTAAAAAACTAAAAATTAATTAACCATCATAATTTGGGTTATAATATTTGGGTAAAACTATTAATTAAATTCTTATAAATTACTTGAAATTCAAATAAAAAAGAAAATCCATAAGTTCGGTTCTGGTTAACTCGGTTTTACCATTTGGGCTTAGAAAAGTTTGGGCCTAAAAAATTTTGGCCCAAAAAAATGAATTTGGGTCTGAATCTTTTTGCTATTTATAACTAATTGATCATATTAACTTGGCTAAAATATTTGGGTAACACTGTTTACTAAATTCTTATAAATTATTTAGAATTCAAAATTATATATGAAAATCTACAAATTTGTTTTTTTTTATTTTATCACGAAAACATAAAACAAGCCCATCGGTTTTTCTAGTTTTTTCGGTTCCATTTTTTCAACTACAAATCCATTTTTCGGTTTCTTACCTGAACCGACACTTCCCGTTTTTCTTGAAGATCAGCCTTGTTACCAACTAAAGCCATGACAATATCCGCGTTCCCGTGTTTTTGTAGCTCCTGTATAAGACAAACTTTAGTTAAACGTATTTACATTTTTTTTAAATTAATTTAAAAAAGCTAATGTCAAACCTTGACCCAATGTTGAGCTTTATGGAACGAGTCGGGATTAGTTGTATCATATGCAATAACTGCAACAGCCGCACCTCGGTAATATAGTGGGGCCAGTGCTGCATATCTAAAGAATTTACAAGGATAAATAAAAAGACGGGACTAACTGTTGACCAAATCAACAAAACCAAACATGTGAAAAGCGTTAATAATAAAATATAATAAATCGTGCAAATTTACCTCTCCTGACCAGCAGTGTCCCAGATTTCAAATTTAACCGTTGTCGAGTCCTGCAAGCTATTGTTTGTGACAAAAATGAAGCTCCAACTGTCACCTGAAATAATTCGATAAAGACGGTAAATGTATGTAAATCACATTATTATTTAGGCGCGTAAACGAACCGAACACTCAGTGAACCATTCTTACACCGTTCAGCGCAAGTTCATTCATTTATGTTCGTTCATTTGTGTTTGATTATGTTAGTTTGTTAGCATTCATTTATGTTCGTTACTTTGTGTTTGCTTAAGTTCGTTCATTCATTTATGTTCGTTCATTTGTGTTTGATTATGTTAGTTTGTTGACAAATTCATTTAAACTTTTTTTATGCCCGTTACAGTTAAGTCTAGTTTTAATAAATTTTTAGGCTCAACACACTGTTGTTCACATTTATTTTTAATTGATTTTAGATCAATCATGCCCGTTCATCTATGTTCAGATATCTTTGTTGGCAGGGGCGGATCTAGTGTTCGGCCAGGGGGAGCGTTTGCACCCACTCAAGTCCATAGTTTTCTTTATAAATTAGTAAATATATTAGGTACAAAGACCCAAGTGACCCATCCAAAAAAAATTAGTGACCCATAATTTTTTTAGTGCCCCAAACTTAACTTTTTAAATTTAAGTCAA
The DNA here is from genome assembly GCF_021521415.1 of Bidens hawaiensis. Lineage (NCBI taxonomy): Eukaryota > Viridiplantae > Streptophyta > Magnoliopsida > Asterales > Asteraceae > Bidens > Bidens hawaiensis. The sequence goes on from NW_027493813.1 coordinate 248,319, forward strand.
AGTTTTAAGCCCAAACTTAATTTTGTTATGAAAATAACAATTAAGCCCATATTAGTTAATTGCTCAATCACTTTAATTGAAAATTTGGAATTATGGGGAGGCGAACATATTAGGGTGATGGCGGCTTCACATCTTGTCGATGACACCGGTTATAGACCCAAAAGACAAAGGTACACAATCACCAATCAACATTATTATAATTTTGATTATTTCAACAGTGTTGTCGATATGGAAATTCAAGAATTTGATAATCGCTTTAATGAGATTAACACGGGTTTACTTCAAAACATGTTGGCTTTCAATCAGTATGATTCATTTTCCAAGTTTGATGTATCATAGTTAATGAGATTGTGTGAGTTATATCCATATGATTTTGATAACGGGGACAAAATTATTCTTGCATCTCAACTTGGTTTGTACATTGATAGTGTGCGAAAGGATGAAAGATTTGCGAATATGAAAGGTGTTGCGGATCTTGCTAGAGTTATGGTGGAAACAAGGAAAGATATATCTTTTCATTTGGTTTATCGATTATTAAAGCTAACATTAGTTTTGCCTATTGCAACCGCAACGGTTGAGAGATGTTTTTGGCAATGAAGATCATAAAGACAAATTTACGTAATCGAATTGGTGAAGATTTTTTGAATGCTTGTGTGATTTTAGTGTTGAAAAAGAAGCACTTTAAGTGTCACGAATGAAGCTGTAATTTACCATTTTCAAAAGATGAAATCACGTAGAGGTCAATTGTAATATGTATTTTGTTTATCTTTAATGAAATTTATTGTTTGCATTTCTATACGTAGTTTGTTTAATGTAAATTTTTAACGTAACTTGTTTCGGTTTGACCCGACCCATTTTGGTTTGACTTGCTTTAGTTTGAATTGACGAGGTTTAGGTTGAACTTTTTTTTGCACCCACTGGCTAGATTTTCTGGATCCGTCACTGTTTGTTGGTTTTCGTTTGTGAACTGCTTGCTTATACTGTTAACTAACGACCATAAACAAACGCAAACACGTTCATTTTTTAACTAACAAACACGAAGAAGAAAATGATGTTTGTCTATTTGTTCGTGTTCGATTGTGTGTTCAGTTAAAGTTAAACAAACAAATGCAAGCATGCTTCGTTCGGTCCGTTTACAAGCCTACCAATATTTGATTATTATTTATTTTAGCAGGGCACGGGCGATGATATCAACAAATTATAGATAGATTTTAAATTTTTCATGCCAGCTTGCAGAACCTAAATTTGTTATATAAACTAGCAAATAAAATAAAAACTTTAACATAAAATCTTAAAATTAATTTATTAACCGAAACGTAATAAATATAGTAACCTTGGATGTCGGATCAAACTGACCACGAACAAAACGAAGAACAATGCAAGTTTTTCCAACACCAGAGTCCCCTAATAGCACCAGCTGTAATAAAAAAATGCTGTTGATAATTTAGTGACTGTGGAACAATATGAAGAGTAGCCCATTCGTGCATCACAGATTAACAAAAGTAATCATTTACCTAAAGTTTCATGTATTATATTTAGTCCTGCTTTAATGTTGTTTATTATATTTAATTGATCCAAAATCACATTATGAATAACATTCAATAATAACTCAGTATATTTACAATATTTAGTATCATCAACTAAGAACAAAATCTATCATATCATGGATTAAATTTCAGTCAAATAATAAACAAAAGTTGCATAAATTAAATACCTTGACACGTAGATTTTTGGCATCAGAATCGGCAGCGTTAACCGGATTAAGTCCACCTACCCGACCCGCACTCCTATCTGCAAATTATTAACGAATTCGAAGTGGAAATGAAAGTAATTAAAGCTCAGAAAAGACAAATTGAATGAATTAAGTGAATGAGTAAAACCCTAATTTGATGAAATTGGGAATTATACCTGGAAGGGAGGAGGAGCAACCCATGGTACAATAAGTATGATTGGATTGGATTGGATTGGATTGGATTGGATTGGATATCTTAAAGATGTATTCAAGTTTGATCTGTATTGTGTGATTTCAAGTAAGTGGTTGCTTGATCTTGATTCGTCTGTTTTCTTCAGTTGGTTTGGTTGTCGATCGATGCTTTCACCACAAACTATTATATGTTTTTGTTAAATAATAATATCTTGTTAGAATTTTAAGCAATAATTAATATACACAAACCGAACTACATCCGGATAATGGCTAAGCGACCGTTATCCCCTTTTGAATCGCAAAATAATGTTTTTTTATTTTTCTGAAGGCGTTTTTATCGGGCTGACGGTGCTCTTACAAAGGGTTATAACATTTATTGTTTAAATTTGAATTCTTCTTATAATTGTGCCGTCTATATTTCAGAGCACACATGTGAATCGGGATTCAAAATTGGGACCCCTGAAAGGAGATCTTAAGAAAAATAAATATTTATTTGTTTATTGTGCATAATTGTATAAAATGTTTATTTGTTATACGACGCTTCGTTACTTTTAGGTAAGACCTATTAGAGAATATTATAGAATATATTATTAGAGTTTTAGTATTATATGGTTTGAATGATGAATGTGAAGAACTTGTTAAAGAGGTGTGTTACAAACAACTGAAAAGAAAAGGTAAAGATGAATCAATGATTAAAATTGAAGAGTTGAGAGCGTTATTGGGAATTCAAGACCTTGGTGGTACAAAAGAGATGGACAATTCAAGATTAAGGGGGTGAATGAAGGACTAATCTTGAATATTAATAAAGTTAAGGGTTTATTATGTTATATTTACTTAATTGAATTGTAGTAGGTTTAGGAAAGATATGTCTTGGAGAGCAAGTTTAGTGAGTCTATAAATAGGATCTAGTTTATTAGTTTTATTGATGAGAGCTGAGAGAGAGTTAAGAGAGAGTCAAGGAATCCATTCTCCATGTGTGTTTGATAAGTTCGTGAAGTTAGTTTGTTATGTTCGTTTGATATATGAAAAGAGTCGAGGGTCGTTACCCCAATATCTCGTGTTCGTTTGTTTGATAAGTTCGTTTGATTCGATTGTTTGATCCGTCTGGGCCAACAATTGGTATCAAAGCCTTATAGTTCTGGCCTGTTTCTTTTTCTTCTTCTTGTTCTTGTCCTGCCCCGGGGACGTTTGTACATATATAATATATTACTTTATGGTTGGCGTTCTATCTCATATTTACGCGCCTACGGGCCATAGTAAACGACACCCGCTGCCGCCGGTTTTCTTCCCTTTCAATTCCGAGCAAGAACAGTTACCGTAGTTCTTAGTTTTCTACGGTTTACTCTCAGATTTCATGATCAAAAACTTAATTTTCTTTATTACATTTTTTTTTGGGTCAACTACGGTCTATTCTTAGTTTTATTTTAATATTTCTTTGATTTTTTTTTCCTGTCTATTTTCTTTCTTTTGGTATGGCAATTCTTGCCTTCCTCGTTTTCCGTAATTTGATTTAAAAAAAAAAAAAGAGTTCCGACCCTCTCTCCAATCTATTAATTGTTTTTGTTTAACTTGAAGTTTTGTGTTTTATTTTTGGTTTTAGCAATTGAAAATTTTTATTTATATTTTATTTAGTTTTAGTTTTTTCTTTGGAAAAAAAAAGTTTTTTTATTTTCTTTTTTAGTTTTATTCTTCGGAATATATAATTTTTTTCTTTGCCGTCAAGTCGTTGCTTCGGCCGACTCAATCATCGCTCTTGCCATCGCAGTCGAAGCTCCTGTCATCATGCTTAGCCGCCTGGCCACGGTCATGCCACCAGTGATCTTGTTAGATCCTATATCTGATCGAGTTCCCGCTCTATGTGACAGCCGATCGTGTATCTACACAAGCTTTGCGCTCCAGTCTGAGCATCCGATTTCCTACCGCTCTGACTGCGGGGGGAATATTAGAGAATATTATAGAATATATTATTATAGTTTTAGTATTATAGTGTTACCATAGTTAAGAGATTGTATTTGATTATGTTCCTTGTATTTATCTCTCTTGTAACTCTATATATAGTTGATCAATAATACATTACACCTTACGAGGTTTTCATTATTCTACAAGACCATGTGTTATTGTTCATTCTTCTCATTTTTTCATTCGTCACGTATGCATCATCTTAGTGTCAACTTAGCTTTTTCTTCATCATTCAACATCATCACTCAACCCATGCTATGGTTCACTGCTCATTCTCCATCAATCCATTTTTTTAATATAAAAGGAATAAAAACAAAAGGAAAAAAACAAAAAAATTGATTGGGTGTAGGTGGGAATGACCCGCATGACCGTGATCATTTGGACCCTATCATGCATGGTCATTTGGGGGCGGGGTGGTGTTCCTCGTTTGTCCATATAGGATCCTTGAAGGGTGGATAATAACCCACACCCCATAGCCTAAACATATTACACATGTGATTAGTTATCATCCTATAAACTAAGACGTAAACAATGGGGAAGTTTGGTCAACGGATAAAGGAAACCAATTGTAGTTATAGTTATTGAACTATTGACTGAAAAAATTACTTCTTTTTTTTAGGTTAGATCAATTCTAATACCATGTTTAGTTCTGATTTCAAATTCTGAACTGGATAAATGCTCATTGGAGGTGATGTTAAGTTTAAAACATAACAAAAATGAATGAAAGCAAACATGATAAGTGAAGCAAATATAATTAATTTTTAATTTTCATTTAAATTTTGAAACCAATATCAACCACTCTCATTAACTATCTTTCTTTTTGAATTAACAAATAATTTTTTTTTGGTTTCAACGGTAAATATATTATTTGTTTCTAAGCTTACATACCAACGGTAACCATTTAATTTTTTTAAAGACAGTAATCATTTATAAATATTAAAATAATATGAAATAAAAAAATAAGATTCTTATAAAAGTATTTTAGTTTATAAAAGTATTTTAACTTATAGAAAGAAAATATAGAAGTAGGTAATCATGTGAAATAGGTGTTTAAAAGTGAGTGTAGTGTTGGATGAGAAATGAGAGTTTTTGGTGTTTAAAAAAGTGAATTAGTGGAAATCTGATGTGGCAGCTGATGCAACTTTAGTTTCTTTTTACTCATTCACCATTGTGGATGCTCTTACCATTTACGTGTATGAAATGCTTGATGTCGAGTTGGCGTTTATGTTGGTTTTCGTTGCTATTTATAGAAAATATTACATTGGAATGCTTGTTACCAATGAGCCTTTAGCCAAAAATCATATCCTCGAATTAGTGATGGATCACTTACGAATCTTCCGTCGGAACATGCCTTCATTGTAAACACTCAAAAAGCGTATGTGTGACTCTTATCTGAAGTTCATCTTATAAATAACAATAAATGACCGATGGATTTAAGAGTTCTCACATACAGTGATAGGATCCGGAATTTCCCACCTCTAGTGTCTATTAGTAATAGGCTTTCTTTCATGGGTTATGATATTCATTAGTAATCAACGTTTTATTAATGGTTACTTTAATGTTTATTTTTGTACTTTTTTGGGTTTATGTTGAATTTCGTCTAGAGATCCATCGGTGATTACCTACGGACACCACATGTTGATGATACTCCTGAAGAAACGTGGATCTACTCACTGGTAGCAGATCTACTTTCCTCGGGTATGATTAAACTGTTTCACCGATGGTTCCTTTGAATCCGTGTTCTTCCACCTACAAAATGAACAGCGCCGTTACTTACCCCTCAGAAAGGGACAGAGGGGTCCTCTTTGGGGTAACCCTCCGGCGTGAGAATCAGTATCTTTGTGGAGAAGATAATAAAGTGTGAGTCAGTGAAATCTCAAGAGTATTGCTGAATCGCTGAATACTCTTGATTGTGTGACTGTGTGTTTTTTCTGTAACTGACTGTGAGTGAATATAATTCAATATGATTGAATGTGATATCACTGCTTGTAACTGTCAATGATTGAGTGTGAATGAATGTGTCATCAAAGTGGAGTTGATGCTGTATTTATAGTGCTAGGGTTTCCACTGGCTGGGCTCAGCCTCGTTGGCCTCCTCCAATCGCACTGCGCCACGTGTCCTCTGGGACACCTGGCGCTTTCTCGTTGGTTGAAATCATGTGGTAGCACATGTGTCATGCTGAGTTGTCGACCTTTCATTTGGCAGCTGTCAACATCAGCATATTCTTACTCCTTAAAAAGATGCCTTCTAGAAGAGTGTCTGACGTGCACAATCAAGGTTGCCCTGATCCTGATTTGGATAAGGACGAGGTTGATTATGTGCACGTGTGATATGCGCCCATCCTGAGGATGCGCGAAGTCTTCTTTTTATTCTCACGCGCAGATATTTCATGCGCAGGTGTGATATGCACGAGCGTGTGATATGCGCCGCGCGCTGGTGCGCCACGCGCATATGTGACACGCGAGCATATGTGATGTGCAAGAGCATGCGATATGCGCCGCGCGCATATGTTATGCGCGAGCATATGATGCCTGAGCATGTTTTGTATGCGCGATGCGCCTGGGTTTTGGCTTTGTGCCTTCATAATGTCTTTATCTTGTGGGTTGACCCGCCTTGCTTGGTGTTGAGGCGGGTACATACCTCTTCAAGCCCCCCCAGTCTAATGTGTGTCTTATCTTGCGCGAGCGTGGTAAGATAGATATTAGACTCACTGAATTGTCCTTTTATAGGGGGTTTTGTCGTTTTCTTTGTTGTTTCCATCGTCGCGCGAAGTTCTATCCATTTGGTTGAAAACGAAAGGTCCAAACACGTGGTTGGTTGGTGATGACGTGCGCCGTAAACGTGTCAGACGTTTCGTGTGCTCGAGGTGCTACAGTTGCCTTTCACGTCCCCTCACACAGCTGTCTTGAACACGTGTCGCACTCGCATTGGTTAGTACCTGCGAGTGGGGGCGCGTCTCTGTTCCGTGGCAGGTCGGTTACATCTTTTTGTCCCCTCACACAGCTGTTAGGGACACGTGTCGCGCCGTCGTTGGGTTTTCCCTGCGAGTGGGGGCGCGTGAAACCCGATCAGCTGCCTCATTTCTCTCTCCTGGGCCTATAAAAGCAGGCCCTTAGGAAATTTTTATCTTCATCTTCATTGTTGCTAAAATTCAAATTTCTGCTTTCACATTCTGATTTGAGTGTTTACATCGATTCGAATCCTCGATTATCGGCTATTACAGTTGTATGTCTGATAGTTCATACTCGTCTAGCCCTTCAATCACCTCCGTTGCCTCTCGAAGACGCCGTGTGAAATCTGTGGTGATGTCGACATTGAAGCAAAAGGGGAAGGGGAAGAAGGTTGTTGAGACCACATCGGAGGAAGTAGGGAGGACCAAGGCCACCAAAAGGTGGAATGAAATCCCCTGCAAATTGAAGCAGGCAGATCTCGACAACCTGATCACCTCTCAGGGCTTTCCCACCCTGTTTGGCTGCATGTTGCCTAGGTCCGGGCAAACGGCGGCGGACCCGCCTGCCGGCTATATATCCCTATATAGCCACTTTTTCTCCCACTGCAACCTTCGTCTCCCGATGACAAGGTTTGTGGGTGCACTGTTGAAGTTCTATGGGATTCACATATCCCAAGTCCATCCGTTTGGACTCGTGCGCGTGACTCACTTTGAGTTCATGTGCAAATCCCAGCGCGAGGAACCCACTCCTCGGCGCTTTCAATATTTTTATAAGGCCAAGATCCAAGACAATTGGATCTCTTTTATTCCTCGCAGTCAGAAAGTGAAGTGCTCCACTGTTTCATTCAAGAGCCTTCATGACTGGTCTGAGAGGTTTTTTTACATTAAGGCCGGTGTGATCCCCATCCGTATGACCATGCGCCCTATTACTTCTGCGCCTGCGGATGAGGGTGTCCTCAAGAACCCAACTGGCGCATGGGTTAAGAAACTGACCGCCGAACCATCCCCCGCGAAGAAAATTTGCGAGGAGGCGCTGGTTGGGGTCGGCATGAGCAGGCTCTGGGCCGACAGCGCGCTTGAGCCCGTTATCCAAGTCGACGGGTTGTGTAAGTTTTTTTTTTTTTTTTTTTTTTTATATTTGCGCGAGCATCGTTATTTTGCTGATATCATTTAACTTGGCTTTGCGCAGTCACCAAGGATTACATCCTTGCCGCTTATGATGAACATGTGGAGGGCGGCTTCCGTCGAACTTGGCGCTGGGGAGGTTGGTTTCCCGGATCGCTTCGATGACCTGTTCATCCCAGTAGATCTGGATTTTGACTTTGACGGTGACGCGCCTGGTAAGTCTTCGCACTGCTGCTCATTCCTTTAGAATACCCAAGTTTATTAACATTTCTGTCGCTTGTTTTTGTAGATGCGCTTGAAAACTACGAGCTAGAGCTCGCGGAAGAGGAGGAGGAGGAAGAGGAGGCGCCTCTACTAAAGCGCAAAGCTAAGGGGAAATCTGGCGCAGGGGCCAGTAAGAAACAGAAGAAAGAGGACACCCCTGTCGCTCATCCCCATGCTCAAACGAAGGGACCTAAGGAAACCCAGGTGTTTACCACAAAGGTTTCTTTAGCTTCTCTGCCTGTGAGAGTGGGCAGACCTCCTGTCCACTTGAGGTATGGTGGCGTCGCCTCCTCCTTTCGCGCGGCTGAAGAGAGAAGCAGTGCCGCGCCTGCAACAGGTATACTTTATTTATCTTCATCTGGCTGATTTGTTATTAAACCTTTGCTCCTTTAAATGTTTGCAGAGGCAGCGACGGTAACAGATCAGCCGCAGGCGCCACAAGGTGCCACGGCTGCGCCGGGGACTCCATCGAAGTCCCCTGTTCTACCCTCTGAAAAGGGTAGAATGGATTTTATGGCGATGTTCGATGCGCGAACAGAATTGCGCCAAGGTAAGTTTTGCACATATGTCTTCTAAATTTTTCCCTTTGGAGTCAGTCATAAACAATTTTTCCTTGTTTATTTGTTCATAGGAGTTGTAGCTGGCGCAACAGTTGCTGGTGATACTCCCGGCGGCACTTCCGGCGCCGCTGGTTCTGGTCCTGCTCCTGCTAGTGCTGAATCTCCCCTTATTGGGATTACCAAGGAGCAGGAAACCGTATTGCGCGCCGAACTGGCGGCGTCGAGACCTCCCTCGCCTCCTCCTGCACGCAGCCCTCCCCGCGAGGCTGGTTTGGAGCCTTCCAGGTCGCAGGAGAAGAGGCCTGTTGAAGAAGACGAGGAGGACGAGGGGGTTCAAGTTGAAGACTCCTTGGGAGACCGCGCCAGCCCTGCGATGCCGCAAGTGTTCGCAGCGCAGACCTCTGGTGGGGCTGGCGCTGACTTTCCTGCTTCATCCCCGCAGGTATGTATTGATTTGTTGGTCCGCTGCGCGTATCTCCATATAAGTATGTTTTATGACTTAGAACTTTTCTTGTGTTTTGCAGGAAGGTGTCCCCGTTTACCGCCCGAGATGGAATATTAATGAAGAGAGTTCCTTTCAATCCATGGGCGTATGCGAGGACTTCTGGGCTCATGCCGTGCCTCCTACTGAAAGGAGGTATCAGGAGGAGCGCACCCGCGCGGACTTGCTGAACGACCATGTTTTCGCTGGGTCGGCTTTCTTCGCTGCTTCCCAAGAGCTTCGTCGTGATTATGTTAAAGTACGCGACGCTCTTGTGGAAGCCCAGCGAGAGGCTAAGGTGGCCGCCTGGAACCTGTCTGATGCTCGCGCGCGAGCTGAGAAACTCCAGGCGGAGCTCAGTGAAAACAGAGCAAGTGCCAACACCGCATACATCAAGCGCGGGCATGAGCTCCAAGCTGCGCGGGAGAAGCAGCAGTTGGCGGAGGCCGAAGTTGCCAAGTACGCGCGCAGAGTGCGTGTCTTGGAACAGCAGGCCGAGGCGCGTGACCAAGCTATCGTCCAGAGTATCACTGAGAAATCATCACTGGAGAGCGAGGTTGCGCGCCTGAAAAGGGATTTGGCGGCCGCGCAGGCCGATAGAGATGAGGCCTTAGCGACGGCGGCGTCTAGCCAGGAAGCACTTGGTGCTGCGCAGGCGGAGAAAGAAAAAATTTTGGCTGGCAGCAGCGTCTGATAAGGAGGAACTAAAAAAGACTAAGGAAACTGTTGAGTTATTAAACTCTCAGGTTCCTGCCCTCGAGACATCTGTTGCTGGCCTCGCGCAGGATCGCCAATGGCTGGTGTCACAGGGCATGGCTCGCTGCGCTTTGGCGATGAAATATTCCGCCGAGTTTCAAGCCCTTGTGATGGACTGCAATGCCGCCGCGCGTTTGGTGGGCCGAGCTGAAGGGTTTACGGATGGGTATGAATATGGCATGTTGAGGAAGAACCCATCCGAGTACCCTTACAAGAGCGATGCGGCCTGCGCGGACATGGCCGCGGTGGGGGAAAAGTATATGAATACTCCCATCCCCATCCTTATGGAGGTACCTTGATCATAATGAGTTTTTCTTGACTAACTTTTCTAAGTGTTTTGTACTCATTACTTTTCTAATGATTTACAGATAGCTGCGCTTGCTGACCAGCCCGACCTCGGCGCGCTAAAGAAGTTGCTTGATGATTGCGAGAGGGCTGGTGGCGATGATGGTGGCGCTGGGGATGTTGCCCCTGCCAGCGGCTCTGGCGCGGCGAAAGAATCTGCTCGTGACACCGTTGTGATCGAAGACTCCAATGAGGAGGAAGAACTTGACTATGGTCAGTTCGGGGATGAGGAGCAGACCGCGCCAGATGCTGCGGGGGATGATGATGGTGATGAAGCGGCTGACGTCGACGTGGAGACTTGAGAAGCCCTTCATCAAATTTTGTATATTTATTTTTTATACTTGTAATTTGTAACTCATCATACTTGTAAATTTCGATCCAATGGAATGAAACTTGTTCTCTCGTTTTCATATCTTGCGCATTTCCATTCATCTCTTCATGTTTGGTTGTGTAGATATAAGATATGCTTGCACGTTAAAATAAGAACAAGGTTGTATGGAAATTATTCACTTAACCTCTGTTCTATTTTGTTTGTGGTTCTCGCAGTATCTTGGTCATGCTGACATGCGCGCTAACCCTTCGTTATTTTCTTTTTCGCGCGTCGTTGTCGCGCGGTATGGAAGTATGAGTTTAGCCATTACATGTCAGCTTGTGTTACTCAGATATCCACTATGATTCCGCGCGCGGCCTCGACCTGAGACCTTAACATGATATGGCATGTACTTTGCCTTAGTTGTGTTTAAGGATTTTTATGATCAGGCTGCGCGGGATGTAAGATGGATGTTTGTGAGTGTTTTGAGCTAAGGCTCTTTGTTTTGGGCTAAGGCCCTGACGTTTTTAGAGTTAAGACTCATTAACGTGTTTGAGCTAAGGCTCGTAAGTTTGGGCTAAGGCCCTGACGTTTTAGAGTTAAGACTCGTTAACGCGTTTGAGCTAAGGCTCGCGCATGTATGTTTTACTTCGCTTTATTTTGTTTTGAAGTCAATATAGTGTTGTCATATTGTTCCAATTTAATAAAGGAAGTGTGAAACATGTATGCAAAGGTAATAGAACAAATATTGAAAGATAGCGCGACAAATATTGAAAGATAGCGCGAATCATCATTCATGATGGCTTAAAAGCCTTGATTACAAATTTGAACTTTTACATGAAGCATTTTCTAAGTTGTGCCGCGTTCCACGAGCGCGGTATCTTCTTTCCATTCAAATCTTTTAAAGCGTACGCGCCTTTCCCCAAATCTTCTGAAATTTGATAAGGTCCCTCCCAATTGGGGGACATTTTTCCTGGGGGTATTGCGCGACTAGCTTCATTGTTTCGAAGGACAAAATCATTTTTCTTGAAGTGGCATTCTTTAACGCGCTGATTATAATATTTTTCCAGCTTTTTCTTGTATCTGGCTTCATTAATGATAGCCGCTTCTCTGCGCCCTTCAAGCAAGTTAAGGTCCAATCTTCTTTCGCGCTCGTTATCAGTTTTGCTCATCATGAGTACCCTATGGGATGGGCATCCAATTTCTGCTGGGATCATAGCCTCTGTCCCATAGGTTAGGCTGAACGGGGATTCGCCATTGCTGGTTTTGCTTAATGTCCTGTGCGCCCACAGGACATTAGGTAACTCTTCGACCCAAGAATGGGATTCTCCCTCCAACCTTTTCTTCAGCCCATTTAGCAAACTTTGATTCGCGCGCTCCACTTGACCATTCCCCTGAGGGTGGTAGACGGATGTGAAGATTTGGTTGATGTGCAATTCTCTGAGCCAGCTTGATATCTTCCTGTCAGTGAATTGTTTGCCATTGTCGCTCACAATTTCCATGGGAAGGCCAAAACGGCAAATGATGTGGCTCCAGATAAATTGCTTCATCGCCTCAGCTGTGATTTTTGCTAGTGGCTTGGCCTCAACCCATTTTGTGAAATAGTCTATCGCCACTACCAAAAATTTCACTCGCCCTTGCGCTTGCGGCAGGGGCCCTACAATATCAATGGCCCATTTGTGGAAAGGCCATGCGAAGGTGACTGGAATCAAGTTGTTCTTTGGACGCATGGTGTTTGGCGCGTAGCTCTGACATGCCTTGCATTTTTGGATTTCTTTTAGCGCATCCAAGTACATGCCTGGCCAATAGTAGCCTGAGCTCATCGCCTTGGCAACCACCATGCGCGGGCCAGCGTGAATTCCACAGATTCCTTCATGAATCTCCCTAATCACATAGGTTGCTTCTTCAGCATCCAGGCACTTCATGAGCGGTCCAAGATAAGAGCGCCGATATAATGTACCATCAAGTAATTCATAGTTCTGTGCCTTGTGTCTTATCTTTCTCGCCTGTGCGCGATCGTCCGGTAACTTCCCCTTCATCAGGAATTCTGTTATTGGAGTTATCCAGGATGAAGGGGTTGTATGAATTACAAGGACCGATTGCGTTTGCACTGACGGGCTGCTCATTACCTCCACCCTGACATCTTTGCCAAAGTGATCAAAATTAGTTGATGCCATTTTACTCAACGCGTCAGCGGACTTGTTTTCGCTGCGCGAGATGTGTATTATTCTGAAGAAGTCAAACTGCTCAACGAGCTTTTTTGCCTGCTCTAGATACAGAGGCATTGTGTTCTCCTTGGCGTCATATAGGCCGTTGACCTGAGCAGCTACCAAGTAAGAATCAACATGCGCCTCTAGTCTTTTAACCCCAAACTTGCGCGCGATGCGCAGACCAGCCAGCAGGGCTTCATACTCAGCCTCATTGTTGGTACTCTTGAAGTCCAACCTGATAGCATAAGTATAATCACGATTATCAGGGTCCATCAGTTTGAGGCCTGCGCCGGACCCTTCGCTGTTGGAGGCTCCATCAGTGAATAGCCTCCAAACATCTTCTTCATCATTTGCTCGCGGAGGATCTACCTCGCGCTGAGCTTCTTCAATCTTTCCGTCTGGGATTTCCGTGATGAAATCCGCCAAAACTTGACCCTTTATCGCTGGACGGGGCTTATAAGTGATCGTGTGTTCACCTAATTCCAGCGCCCACTTCGTCAGCCTTCCGGAGAGCGCGGGGCGTCGCAAAACTTGCTGGATGTTGTAACCAGTCAGAACTTCAATAGGATGACCATTGAAGTATCTATGGAGCTTGCGCGACGCGTGTGTTAGTGACAAAACTAACTTTTCCATTATGGTATAGCGCGTCTCAGGGTCTGTGAGCACCCGACTCACATAGTACATCGGCGTTTGTATCCCCTTGCGATCCACCAATAATACTGCGCCGATCGCGCGGTCTCCAGCTGACAGGTACAATGTAAGGGTCTCGCCAGGAAGTGGAGCTGTGAGCGCTGGCAATTTAATGAGACATTCTTTTATCTCAGTGAAAGCTTGCTCAGCCTCAGGCGTCCACTTGAATTGGCTCTTCTTCAAACAGTTCCTCAAGGTGTTAACGAATGGAGTAGATTTGCTGGCGTGGTTCGCTAGGAACCTGTTGATTGACACCAATCTACCATTCAGCTTCTGAACCTCTTTCATGGTGGATGGTGAAGGCATGTCAAGGATGGCTTCCACCTTTTCAGGGTTCACCTTGAAACCATCCTTAGTGACCATTACACCAAGAAATTTCCCCTCTTCTGCGCCGAAAGTACATTTGCTCGGGTTGAGCTTCATGTTAACCTCCGTTAGGCGCTGAAGGGTTTCCTCGATGTCTTTGAGCATTTGTCTCTCCTCCCTGCTCTTGATCACCAAATCATCGACGTAGACTTCTAGATTTCTTCCGATTTGTTCACTGAAAACCGAATCCATAAGTCTCTGATAGGTTGCGCCCGCATTTTTTAAACCAAAGGGCATTTTTGTGTAACAAAAAACACCCTTGTCGGTTCTGAAGGCCGTCTTGTCTTCATCCTGTGGTGCCATTTGAATCTGGTGATAGCCTTTGTAGGCATCCAGGAAACATTTGAGCTTGAATGGCGCCACGGAGTCCACCTTTGCGTCGATGTTTGGGAGGGGGTAACAATCTTTCGGACATGCTTTGTTGAGGTCCTTGAAGTCAATACACATTCTCCATGACCCGTTGCTTTTCTTTACCATCACAGGATTGGCTACCCATGTCTGGTATCGAATTGGGCGGATGATGTTTGCGCGCAACAGGTCCTCCACTTGCTCATTCATGGCCTTCGCCTTTTCATCCCCCATGATTCTCTTTTTCTGTGCAATTGGCTCCACCGACTTAAACGTGTTAAGAGAATGTTGCGCCAAGTTTCGCGGGACCCCCGTCATATCGGAGTGTTGCCACGCGAAAACCGACGTGTATTTTGTAAGCAACTTTTTCATTCTCAATCTCGTTTCGTCTGAAATGGTAGCGCCAATTGTGATCGTTTGATCTGGGAATTTTGGGTTTAAAATCCACTTCTCTGGCGCATTGTCAGCCATTGTAAGTTTCATTCTCCCTTCCCGCGGCGTGCTTGTCACTGCGCACAAATGATCGCGGTAAACAAATGCTACGCCTGTTGGTGTAGGGATCCCCAATGCGCCGTGCGCTGGCGACGGTACAGCATTAAATTGGGCAATCGTTCCCCTACCCAGGATCATATTGTGGCATGACGTGGTGGGCAAGACCAAGAAGTTGACAACTTCGGCTCGCTTGTGCTCATCATCCCCCATAGTTAGTTCAAACTGAATCTGGCCTAGGGGATGTATGATTTCATTTGAGACACCACAGATTGGTGCGTTCACAATTTCGAGCCGCGCTTGGTCTGCCGGGTCTAACTTTCTGAAACACTGCTCATACATAATGTCAGATTCACTTCCAGTGTCCACCAGGACCTTTGACACTTCGTAATGAGCAATGTGTGTGGTAATGACGAGAGGACTGCTTATTGAAGGGCCTCCCCTGATTCTTGGGAAGATGACTTGCTGCTCGCGCCAATCTCCGTGGATTTGCGCGCTTCTCTTTCTTGACGTCTGCCCTTGTCGTCCCCCCTCAGCCACACAGATTCTTTTGTACTTCTTGCTGGCAGAGGCTCCCTCCGGTTGCTCATCTTCTATTCTTTGGTTTTTGACCAAGTGAGCCAGCCTGCCCGCCTTTACATCCTTCTCGATCGCATCCTTTAAATGATGGCATGCGTCGGTGTTGTGGCCCGGGGACCTATGAAATTCACAATATTTGCCACTGTTTTGCGGTCCCTTGTAGTGTAGTTGTTTGGGGGGCTTGAATTGGACATTCTCAGTACTTAACACCTGTGAAGGTGTTTTAGTAAGGGGCGTCCATATTCTTGGCAAAGGTCTGCTAGGATCTCTGCCGCCCTCCCTCTTGTCACCCTCCCCGCGATTACGAACTTCTTTTTGGGGCTGTGGTGAGGTTTGTTGCGTTTGTTTTTCCGCGGAAGAAAAACTTGTTGGCTGCAACCTGGACCATACAGAGTTCTGTTTGGCCCTCTTATCTTTGCTGCGCGGTGATTCGGCCTGATGCGCTCTTTCTCTTGCCCTATCTTGGGCAATCTGTTTCTCATTTCTCGCGAAAACTCGCGATGCCTTCATTAACTTGGCCCACGTGGTGGGCATACCATCTTTGCTTACAAGAGCCCGGCGGAGTTGATCACTGCGCGCGCCTTGTATAAAGGCCACGCGCAGGAGCTGCTCAGTTATGCCCCCGATTGCCAGGGATTCCTGATTGAAACGAGTGATGTAATCTTCAATCGTTTCATCATTCCTGCGTATGCAGTGCATGATGTCATCAGGATCGCGCGTGTGCCTGCGCTGCTGTACGAAGTGGGCTTGGAACTTTTCTAATAGTTCCTCGAACCCATCAATTTGCCCTGTCGGCAAGCTCTCGAACCATACCCGCGCTGCGCCCGTGAGGCAGCGAGCAAACATATGACACCATGTTGGCATCGTCCAGCTCTCTAGGTTTCCCGTGTTATAGAAACCTTGCAAAAAGTCATCTGGATCTGTTGTGCCATCATATTTGCCCAGACCACTTGGCATCTTTGTCTTGTGCTGGATGGGAGCCTGCGCGATGCGCGCAGTAAACTTTGAGTGTTTTACCAGGATGGCTGGTCTATAGGGCGTGGTTACGTCCACTTGCCCTCTGATCGGTGGGCTGTACGGCATGTGCAGATCCAGATCTGCTCTGGCTCCAGGCGGCATGTTCACAGGCGCGCGAAGCTGTGAGCCTCCTGCATGAGTATCCCGTGTCTTCCTCATGCTATGCACTTCTTCATCACTGAACTCAGTGTGTGCAGTGTGAACAGAATGTCCCTCTTCCGGCGCGCGCGGCCTCTTTGTAGTCTGCTTATCAAAAGCCTGCCTTTGTGCTTGGTCGGCTAGCTTCTTCTGCTTGACCATGTCATTGTACTTTTCAATCAGACGCCGCTGCTCGTTTATGAGCCATTCATTCGGATCATTTGCTTCATCTTCTGGACCCATTGGTCCTTTTAGCTTCGCGCCGGCCATATTTTGTAACGTGTGATCGTCTGGAGGAGTTTCAGTCTGGCCGTGAGGGGTTGTGACGAAGGGACGGTTGCTGGTGGTACGCGTAGAATCACGCGGAACCCTCAGAACCTGCTGTCCGTCGTTAACACCCTCACGTTCAATATCCTCCAGAGCTTGATCAACGTTACGAACTCCAGAAACCATGGTGATTGATTTTTTTTTTTTCGTAGATCTGGATCTGCACATGAAGAAACGTGGATCTACTCACTGGTAGCAGATCTACTTTCCTCGGGTATGATTAAACTGTTTCACCGATGGTTCCTTTGAATCCGTGTTCTTCCACCTACAAAATGAACAGCGCCGTTACTTACCCCTCAGAAAGGGACAGAGGGGTCCTCTTTGGGGTAACCCTCCGGCGTGAGAATCAGTATCTTTGTGGAGAAGATAATAAAGTGTGAGTCAGTGAAATCTCAAGAGTATTGCTGAATCGCTGAATACTCTTGATTATGTGACTGTGTGTTTTTCTGTAACTGACTGTGAGTGAATACAATTCAATATGATTGAATGTGATATCACTGCTTGTAACTGTCAATGATTGAGTGTGAATGAATCTGTCATCAAAGTGGAGTTGATGCTGTATTTATAGTGCTAGGGTTTCCACTGGCTGGGCTCAGCCTCGTTGGCCTCCTCCAATCGCACTGCGCCACGTGTCCTCTGGGACACCTGGCGCTTTCTCGTTGGTTGAAATCATGTGGTAGCACATGTGTCATGCTGAGTTGTCGACCTTTCATTTGGCAGCTGTCAACATCAGCATATTCTTACTCCTTAAAAAGATGCCTTCTAGAAGAGTGTCTGACGTGCACAATCAAGGTTGCCCTGATCCTGATTTGGATAAGGACGAGGTTGATTATGTGTACGTGTGATATGCGCCCATCCTGAGAATGCGCGAAGTCTTCTTTTTATTCTCACGCGCAGATATTTCATGCGCAGGTGTGATATGCACGAGCGTGTGATATGCGCCGCGCGCTGGTGCGCCACGCGCATATGTGACGCGCGAGCATATGTGATGTGCAAGAGCATGCGATATGCGCCGCGCGCGTATGTGATGCGCGAGCATATGATGCCTGAGCATGTTTTGTATGCGCGATGCGCCTGGGTTTTGGCTTTGTGCCTTCATAATGTCTTTATCTTGTGGGTTGACCCGCCTTGCTTGGTGTTGAGGCGGGTACATACCTCTTCACTATTGATCATGATCATCTAAACTCAATATTAGTCCAGATGACAGTCTCTTGTGTTGTAACATAAAACATGCATAAAAAGTAAAACTACTATAGACTTTATATTTTAATCCATAAATTCTTTTGGAATGTATTTTAATATTTTTAGTTACAAAAGTTAGTAATCAGTTACACAAATATAGCCAACATTGCATACAAGCTACTTTAGGTTATATTTAGTATGGATGAGCTCGGTATTAGTATCGAAAATTCTCAAATCTGGGTACCGGTACCAAAAATACTTGGTATAATACCAGCTCGATACCGATAACAAAGGCAAAAATTCAGGAAAATATTGGTAACATACCGATTCCGAAACGTCAAAAAGTCGGTACCGAATTAGTCCCGGATGGTACCAGGTACCATTTGCACATCCATAATATTCAGTCATTTTGATGGAAAAATAATATGTTTATTTTCTTTGACTGCCCATTTTTTTATATACGACCCATGTTATGTCCCCTAGCAATAATTCTTGAATTCGTCAATGGTAGGAGCACGACAAAAGCAGTGACAGTTATGGGTGTTCAATGAATCGAATTTCGAATATTCGAATTTATTCGAATCGAATTATTCGAATTTTGAATTTTTGAAGTTGGATTCGAATTCGATTCGAAATCGAAATAGATTCGATTAATTCGATTCGAATTCAGAAAAGCTAATTCAAAATTCGATTCGATTCGAGAATGAAATTCGAATCGATTCAATTCGAATTCAGTTAAAAAATCTATTTTAGTTTTAAAACTACAACAATTTGAGTTTTTTTAATAAAAAATACAAGCACATAAAATAAATAAATCAATTAAAGTTATTATATCCTAAATATTCAAATTGTTATTGTCCAATTATATTATTTAAATTATTTAAAGTTATCATATCCTAAATATTTAAAAAACATGATGACCTTTTTGAGTTAACAAATTTAAAATTTTATGATATTTGTCGATTTCAACCCGTTAACTAATGTCATGTGACATTGTGATCCAAATTAACCCAAATGATTTACTTTTATCAAATCAACCCATTGTTTGACGGTTCAAGATTCCAAACTGCACGTCACGTTATAATATTATATGCAAAAGATACACATTAGGAGCAGGCATCGTGAGCAAGATTCATCAACTAATGGATTCGAAGGTGGAAGAGTTGTGTAATTGACAAACGTATGTCATCAACTAACTGTTTTGCTAGTTGCTTTTGTTTTATCTATTTTTGTCACTTTACTGGTAGTTGTTCATGAAGAAATATATTTTGAAGAGGTTCTTACTAGCCAGCAACAACTTAACACGTTAGCAAAATCGTAACGCATAAGAAACGGCGCAACTCAGCCTCCTAAAATAAAGAAATTGCCTTTCTCTAGGGATATAAGTGACTCGATTAGAACCTGAGCCTTAACTAGACTCATTTAACTTAATAAAGCTCAAACTTAACTTGGTTTGAGTTCTCTCTCGATAGCTCGAGTTCCACTCATATGTTACAAACTTTCGACTTAGCATATTTCTATCTATTATTTGATGATATATATTATGTAAATATATTTTATTTTGTGAATCTAATTAAGCTTGATGTATAAAGCTCAGGCTTAAACTCATTTTATTAAACAAGGTCTCTCTCCTCCTTGATAATGTCATGTTTATGCTTTACAAAAAAAACCGATATTTTCATATCTTCAAACCATTTCATTGTTGATAAACCATTTATGAAAGATTTGTCAACTCTTGTAAGGGAAAGGGAAGGGTGGACGGAATGCATCTGGAAAATCCCGCTCATCCCGCCCAATGTTTGCGTCTCATAGCCCCCCGACTGGTGTTCCCGCCTTGCCACTTGCTCCTCTCCACCGCAAAGCCCAATTTCTATCTTGTCTATAATGACCAGGGAATTGTGCAACAACTAAACTTAAAATAACTAGTTTGCAAAATACTGAATGGGACCAACACAACAAATGTCGAGACTTAGCTTAAGATAGGCATGCCTATGGAACAACCTTGTCAAGTGCATAATTAGATTTAGGAACTTGCCGAATCGCATGTATAATCTCGTTGTTGAGACCCCAAATGTATAAATAATCTCGTGGCACAAGCGTCTTAATGATCTATAAGCACATTTAGGTGTTGTTTGTTTTTGCAGACATAAACTGTCTGCAAGCTGATTTCATCTGTTTTCATGTCTGCAACTGAAGATGTGGTCTGAAGATCTGCAAGCTGAAAATATAAGACTGTTTGTTTTTATAAGCTGATACTGTCTGCATAACTGTCAAACTTATCTCACAAGATAGAAGTCATTTATTTAAGTTACATCTAGTTTTTAGTCTTTGCTTGCCATGCCGATTTGGTTTTGGTGGGTGGTGGAAGGTGGTGGTGGTGGTGGATGGTGGTAGTGGCGGCGGACGGTGGGTAGTGGCGGTGGATGGTGGTGGTGGACAATGGGTGGTGGTGATGGATGGTTTTGGTTGGTGGTGGACGGTGGTGGTGATGGATGGTGGTGGTGGTGGGTGATGGATGGTGGTGGTGGCGGTGATGGATGGTGGTGGTGGTGATGGATGGTGGGTGGTGGACGGTGGTGGTGATGGATGGTGGTGGTGGTGGCGGACGGTGGTGGTGATGGATGGTGGGTGGTGGACGGTGGTGGTGATGGATGGTGGGTGGTGGACGGTGGTGGTGGCGGTGATGGATGGTGGTGGTGGTGGCGGTGATGGATGGTGGTGGTGGTGGGTGATGGATGGTGGTGGTGGCGGTGATGGATGGTGGTGGTGGTGGCGGACGGTGGTGGTGATGGATGGTGGGTGGTGGACGGTGGTGGTGATGGATGGTGGGTGGTGGACGGTGGTGGTGGCGGTGGATGGTGGTGGACGGTGGCGGCGGGGTACGGGGGTGGTGGTGGCGGCGTACGGTGGGTGGTGGTGTTGGCGGACGGTGGTAGGAGCAGTGGATGAGAGGGTGGCTGCAAAGGGAGAAGAGTAGGGTTTTTTTGTGAAGATGTTTTAAGCAAGATTTCCTTGCTTTTCTTTTAAGATGAAAGAAGATAACTTCAGATCTGTTTTAAGAAAAAAAACAAACAGTCTTCAAGGGTAATGTCTGCGCGCCTGCAGACATTAGCTCCCTTGAAGATGTTTGAAGAGAAAACAAACACCCCCTTAGTTGAGAGTTACAATAGCAGTGTATATTAAAATTCTGTGTCAATCAAACAGTTCCAAGTGAAATTGAGGCATAGCCAAAATAAACAGATATTACAGTTGAAGACCAAACTAGAAATTACAGTTAAAAACGGAAACTCAAATTAAACCGAACATGTTGACGGTATCTAAACCGAAACCCGTTTTACATCTCATATAAATCACAATTCTCAAAAACCCAAATAAAATAAATTTAAAACAAGTTCTTTGATTACCTTTAAATCTGATATGTATCAAGTAATTCAAAGCCCTCCAAGTTTACTTCACAATCTTCCTAAGCAGCAATTCCTGAATATGACATTAAATATTTAAACACAAATTTTAAATATATAACAAATATACTTTACAGATAAATAACTATACCTGTATTTGATCTATTAGCAACACTATAACCAACATAACCGACCGAATTTTCACGTACACCATCTGAACCACCAAAACCATAATCAAACAACCCCGGGATATCAAGATCCGGAGACGATGATCGCCACATGGCGTCTCCATAAACCGAACGACCACCATCATCCATCACACCAAACGAGGTAGGAACGGCAGTGCTACCACCACTACTCCTACCATACGAGATTCCATTCCCCCTAGAACTATAATTACTCGAATTCGGGGTACCCCAAATCCCCCCAAAACCATAATTACCCGAATTTTGTGAATTATTATTATTATTAGTGTAGCTATAATCCCTATTTCCCCAAATGTCCCTTGAGTTAAAAAGTGAAACATTTTCATCACCATAACTGTCATATCCAGTTGAACCAGACCACCTGTTTGGAGTTAAACCGTACAAAGAATTTGTTGAACGCGTGTACCCAAAATTAGAACCCGGCGCAATGTTATAGCTAGACGGGCTAAACCCAGTTCCACCCACACTAACAGGACTATACACACCAAGTGAACTTAAATAACTACTAACCCTACTCAACCCGTTACTATATCGGTTAGGCCCAGGGGATGACTCTTTAGGCACGGCCCGTTTAACTTCCACCATTTTACCGTTAAGTTCGTGAAATGTTTTATGCAAAACTTTATCGACCGATTCTTCCAACTCGTACGTGATAAACCCGAACCCTCGAGGCCTTTGCGTGTTATGGTCATACATCACCACCGCGTCGGTGGTTGACCCGAACTGGTCAAAGTAGTTTTTAAACTCTGCTTCGGTAACTGTCGATGCTAACCCGCCCACGAATATCTTTTTCGTGCGGATCGGCCTGGGCGACCCGTGAACCGAACCAACGCTGGCTCGGTTCACGGTCAGTTGATCGTCACGTGGGACCGCCTTCTTGGCCTCCACCTGTTGCAAATTTAACTATTTAATTAATTTCAGATTCAAATTATAACTGTTTAAAATTTCAAACAAACATTAGGAAAATGAACTTACAGTTCTACCATCTATGATATGTTTATCTTTGACAACCCGTGCGGCTACGGTCGGGTCTGAGAATATAATAAAACCGAACCCTTGACAACCCGTGCGGCTACGGTCGGGTCTGAGAATATAATAAAACCGAACCCGCGTGCCCGACCCGTGGTCCGGTCTTTCATAATAACAGCTTCAATCACTTCACCGAACGTTTGGAAATAGTCTTTCAAACGTTCTTCATTCGTATCCCATGAAATCCCACCAATGAAGAGCTTTCCAGGATCCATTTCCATCCTGCACAATCCGATTTAAAGAATTAATGCACAAACTGAGGTTAACTATAACACGGATCTAAAGATAAGCATAACCAGGATAAGATGCATGGATAACTGAAATACCAGAAACTGGGAAACGGATCTTTGACAGATTGGATACTTGATCAGCACGCAATACGGAATTGGTGGAAGAAAATTGAGGACTTTGAAATCTGGGATATGCAAAACCGGGATAGTGTTCGGAATAGAAGATGTGATTGAAGAGTGAAGAGGCCCACTGAGTCTGATTGTGGATTAGGAAGAATAGAAGGGTATGTGATTATTATTATTATTATTATTATTATTATTATTATTATTATATAAGGGTAGACGAACAGAGGAAGAAGAAGAAAAAGAAATGAAGAAGAAGACAGCTTACACGCGACGACCATGGAGGTTGTGGGGGTGACTTCATTCTCTTATACAGTTTGTAACTTTGTATACATTATTATTATTATTATTATTATTATTACTATTTATACTGTTATTATTAGGTTGGTGCACGCGTGATACGCCGAAGTATATGTTTAAATTGTTCTAATTCTAACCGGTTCTGAGCCATGATATGAACATGTCTAACCCGTTTATCAGTCCTAACTAACTATCACATAATATGTTACTCTTTTTAAATTAAAAAAAAAAACTATAGCAATATCATACTCATACTAAAGTAAATAAAATGTTTGTTTTTATAGTGTAGTTGTTTAAAAAAGTATCAACGTATGAAAAAGTTTTTAGTCGTTTAAAAGCGTAGGGAGAATTGATTTAAAATTGAAATTAAAAATAATATATTTGTAAAGATAAGAGAGTTTAAAAATAATGTATTCGTAAAAATACAGAAAGTTCAAGGTAGATTTAATGATTATTTTTTTGCTTACAAATGACAATAATGTCTTTGAAAATTGGGTGTTATATTGTTTATTAATGTTAATTGTGTGTGTTTGAGGGTAAACTTGGAAATTAGCAAATAAATTTTGAAAATAGACATTTGTAATGAGACAAACTATAACATCATCAAAATTTCGATCCAAATTTGACTACTTAGTAAGGAAATTGGTGTGTGTCTAATGAGTGTTTCTTTCTACAATATTCACAACTAAGCTTTAAATTTTAAAATGGATTTTCCTAATAAAACCACACACAACCGGCAGGTGTACCGATCGAAAGTAATATAGAACTAAGAAGTCCGAGTATCGAGCACATGGACACGTAAAAACGCCTATGATTACTAAACCCTAGACAAGACCTTCCTAAGAATAATATATATTTTAATTGATTTTTAATAATTAAACTACTTGACCTAAATTACTTTAACTAAATTAATTAACTTAACTTACTTAACTGGACTTAACTGAAACACTTAACAAAACTTAACGATGGTGACGGACAATGGAGAAAACGTCTACCTAGTAAGAATCAAATTGACGGTCTAACAATATAATGGATTGAATGATCTCACGACACCGGTATCTAAAGATGACACAACTAAGGTTCGCTCAAGCTAGTTATATCACCTCTCGGTCTCACTAACAAACCCTAACTTACACTTAATTTATTTTAATAACAAACCGGAAAACGATTACTAAGGTGTTCTAATGCCGACTCTCTTCTCGGACTCACCGACACTCGAACCTAATGGAAATGAATACTACACAACCAAGGATAGAGGAACAATTTAACTTAACACAAACTAGATCAACTAATCGCTCACAAACCCAAACCCGACAAAAATCAAACTCGCTCTCGTGCAATCCTAATCCTAGCATGCAAAGGCTTTGAGACGACTTTACTTCTTATCACCTATCGTTATCTAAGAAGGTGTTTACCCGCTGAACTATATCAATTAACAATCTCAACAAAACCCTACGGTTGTACCTACCGCAAACAAACTCTAAACACAAAGTAAAGACTTGAACATACAACTATCAATCAAAACCAATTCAATTAAACGAAGTATGAGATTATGAGATAGTATTAATAATATGGTAGCCACTAAACACAACCTAATTTGTCATTAAACCAAACTTTCAATAGCAATTCAAATCATATTAACCATACAATCCATTCAACTCATTAAAACCGAACAATAATCATCACACTAGGTAGAACTAACAAATTAGCCAAGCATGATTTTTGGACAGCAGCAAACACTTATTATAACCATCATAACACTCAACCAATTCATAAGTAAATTCAATCCACAATCTAGTATAATCAATAACAACTCAATTATAAACTCAATTGCAATACAAGTCAATTTCAAGATCAAAATCAACAGAGTTATGAACATAAAACAAACCAAAGAGTATGGAGATATAATAATGATGATCCTGGCTGTCCTCGGATGTTTGAAACACTTAGAAACCTTGTGAACTTGGCTGCAATATATTTTTTTCTTTCTTCTTGTTTCGTGCCCACAAATTCTGACCAAACCAAAGAGTCGGTTTATATTATTCTTTCTTTTCCTTTATTGCGATCGGATTGATTGCTTTGGGGTTTATTTTTTTATTCTTTTCTAGCTACCGCCAATGTTGACCAAGAGATCTTTGTAACATCTCGTTTTCTCGTTTCGGTTAATAAAATAGAATGAGTTATTATGAGACGGGCTAGTGTTAGGTTAAATGGATATGAGTAATGGACTTGGGTTAAAAAGGAAGGAAGAAAATACCGTGGGCTTAAGCCCATGACCCATAATATATAAACCACAATTACTCCCTAATTCATTCATTTTCATCCATTCCATACACCATAAAAGACAGACACTTAAGCTCTCTCTCTTATTCTGTCTTTCTCTAACCGAAACCAAGAAGAAGAACCGATCCCGACCCGAGGTAATGATAGTATGATATTGTATGGATCCAAACCTGCTAGATCTAGTCGCGAAACGATTAGATGACACCCTAAACCGTTAAAGTCACGAGATCCGGATGGTAACGGGTATAAACCGATCAAAAGATGAGCTTAGGGGTCACCCTAACTCAGATCTGGATCGAACGGGACGAAAAACAGTGAAAACCGATGTAAAATGGGGTAAAATACGCTTTTCTGGCCACCGCCCAGTTTTCCGGCACGGCGGCGCCGGAAAGGCGGTGTACGAGGTAAGGATGTCAGAGAATGTTCCCTGAAATTCTGACCTAACCCTAGGCGCGCGTGTAACGAATTCGTTAAGAAAATCGTTACGGAGAGTTAATGAATGAGCTCTGATTCGTTAGGCTGATTTGTTATGTCAATTCGTTAAGAAAGAATAACGAATGAGTTTCATTCATTAAACAAATTCGTTAACGGAGAACTGACGAATGAACCCCAGTTCGTTATAAGGGCCAGTTCGTTATTAAGGTTCAATTCGTTATAAAGACCAGTTCGTTATAAGGGCCAGTTCGTTATAAAGGTTCAATTCGTTATAAAGACCAGTTCGCTATAAGGGCCAGTTCATTATAAAGGTTCAATTCATTATAAGAGCAATTTGTTATAAGTTTCAGTTCGTTATAAAGGTTCAATTCATTATAAAGTCCATTCGTCAAGAAGTAACGAATGAGCCCCATTCGTTAAGAAACTGGATGACGAATTACACTTTGAAAGAATGACATAAAGGTCCCTGGAATTAACATAAAATGGAATAATTACTAAGAAGCCCTCGAACTTTATGAGTTAGCAAATAAAATAATAATTTAGAATTCTAATGAAAAATGTGTTAAGACAGTTAATGGAAATAAAATTTTTCCAAGCTGACCCGGCAGCTCGAGCCCAGCCAGGGGCTCTGCCCCTTGGACCCTGCTAGGGGCTGCCGCCCATAGAACCCCCGTTCGTCAAGGGTTAAAATAAACTAGAAATACGATATGGGTAGTGATAGTTAATTGATACGTGTAATTGTTATACAGTTAGTCGCGCACAGCTAAAGAAAGGAATAACCGTTAACAGTGAACGTAACCGAGTTTAGGCGAGTTTCTAGCCCCATTACTTGTTATGTTATCGGGGCTGTGCGCATATTCGATGTGATTAGTTAATACACTTACCTTAAGTGTAAGTGTATGCGTTATATGATTTTAGTATGAATGAATGTTTGACGATGCATGAACGATCTTCGGATATTGCATGTACCGTCAAGGGATAGTTTAAATATATGATTGATATACATATATGATATATAAATGACATATGTACGTATGGAAGTTATAATTATGAATGCATAGAAGGTATGAAAGGAATGGTTAGAAAGGGAACCGACCCTAATAATATCGACGAATGTAGGGAACCGACCCTAATAATATCGGCGAATGTAGGGAACCGAACCTAATAACATCGGCGAATGTAGGGAACCGACCCTAATAATATCGGCAAAGATTATAGGGCGGAATGCTCTTTAAACGTATATGTATGAATGAAAGTATGTATGTAAGTATGAAATAAAGGATGAGAGTACGTATGTATGTTAGTATGTAAGTAAATATGAAGGTTTGTACCATCGGGTACATATGTAAGTACGTGAATGTATTGCATATCGTCTGATTAACTAGAACTCACTCAGCGTAGCTGACTTTTAGTATACACGCAGGTTAATCGACTGAGACAGCTGGCCTGAGAGAGACACATGGCAGGATTGGAAAAGACTGGCATCTGAAGATCTTTTATGATGTTTGATATTATATGTTGTTATGCTATGTTTTAAAAGACAAGTTATGGATGTTTGTAATGAATGGTTGACTATTATTAATATTATTATTCTATGAAAGTTTTAATTAACTCTGATATTGAGAACTGTGTTTATGAGAAAATCCAACGGGGCCTTACATTCTTGGTTTGTATTATATTTTTTATTTCTTTGTTTCTCCTTGAACACAAGTCTCCTCCGATCGGGACTTTTTTCAACTAGGTTAAGGTTTTTTTTTCTTTTGTGATCTACCAACTCCATTGATCGGGGGTTATTATTAGGAGCTTCGGGTTTTTTTTGTGTTATAATAATATATAACATATGCAAGGCTTCACACAAGTGGGCTTGGGTCGGGTTTCAACTTAGTTCTTCAAAATTTAATCATAAAGCCCCTTTAAGTCTTGAGAAGCTCAGTTCTTTTTCCTTTTTAAAATCCCCAACCTACGAAATGTATATAACTTTGTAAGATCATGTCCAAACAAGTTAAGAAACATTAAATATTGGATATAAAAGCGTCTAAAACAATGATAAATGGTGCGGAAAATAAGTGTGTTTTATAACACGTCAAACATCCACACACTTAAGTCTTTTTCGTCCCTGAAAAAGAAATCTACACAGGATCATAACCAAGTGAAAGCAACAAACTCCCAGATTATTTAATATTATTAAAACAACAGAAAAACTCGACATATTGACCACGATTGCCGGTATATTTGTCCACTTTAACCCAGCCACCAACCAATCAAGTCCCCAATTGCATTAATCGTTTTAAAAGAGTCACAGCTACAGCTAATCTGTATCAGACAAAGAGAGATGGAAAAACTAGAGTCGAAATAGACTGGTTCGACAAATCACCATAAGCTAAGGACTCATTGATGGTACTAAGTAGATGCACTCGGTGAAATTTGATGGATGAATGGTCATGTGGAGGCCGTACGAGCTATTCCTAAATATTATTGGACTTTGTCCTATAAATCCCTAATTTGATATTTATTGACTAAAAATCTCGAGTCCCAATAGCGATAACCTCAGAGTCACTATCCTCTTAAAAACACGTAAACTTTCAGCCCCGTCTAGTATGTGCAACTTTTGCCTCTTTTACTATTTTTGGATGCTTTTTCATCTTTTATTTGTACTTTTTCTTTTCTTTTTTCATGATTTTTAAAGATTTTTTTCTTTTGCACCTAAATAAATATAACTATTTTCTAAGCTCGTAAAAAGATGGACATTGTGGTGGTGTGCTGGTTTGAGTGCATCCAAGTCTTACCATATCAAAGTTTTTAGATTATGTTAATCATCACTAAGCATCGAAATTCATTTTGACCGTTTCTCAAATTATTAGGTATATTAAATATGCTAAAGAGGATTATCAAAGCTAGTTAGGCCTACTGACACATCTAAAATCAGATATGCAAACCATCTCTTCTTTTATTATATATATACATACATATATATATATATATATATATATATGTATATTATTTTTTTTCAAAAGTTCCGAGAGCTTGTTAACACAACGGTAATAATATCATTTCCTGCTTAACGTAGAAGAAAAGCAAATTTCAAGGGACATTTTTTTTAAACAATTTTTTTTCATTTTTTTTTTAAATTCAATCGCCCCAGTCAATTTCAGTTTTTGGGTAAATGGTTATCCCGTATGTCTACAGGTAGATAACAGGACCAAACATATATAAGCATATGTCCCTCGAACTTAAGTAACCGACATAATCTTAAGCGAAATAATTAAACAAAACACACAACAATCACCCCAGTCACTTTCAGTTTTCAGGTAAATGGTTATCCCGTATTTCTACAAGTAGATAACATGACCGAACATATACAAGTATATGTCCATCAACTTTAGTAACCGACATATTTTTAAGCGAAAGAGTGCAAAAATGTTATATATATATGTTATTTTTCTATAACTAAGTAAAATAAACTCCCATCCTCACACTTAGAACGAAATCGTCCTCGTTGAGAACAAGGAAAAGAAAGAAAAATAAAATAAAATAAGAACTTAAAATTTTCAATAATAAAACAGAGAACGGGTTACTCCCCTGGTTTATATGCAAAATCTTCACCAGCTGTGTATCAATCGAACGACCGTAAAGCATTTCATTCGCGTCCGCAACCTCGGGAGAACTAGTTTCAAAACGCCATCAAAGCTACCATGCGTATAATAATGCCTGCAATAATTCAAACTCGCTCGCATGTAGCGATGTACAAAATATAAAACAGAACATAAGAAATAAACATATTTTTGTGTTTTTGTATTTTTTTATTTTTTCTATTTTATTTATTTATTTAATTTAACTAACAAAAATAAAATAAATAAAATAGATAATAAAGAAAATCATAATACACACTCTACAACTCAGGCTGTTTCCCGAGTGATACATCTAATACGTCTATGCCTCGGTGAGTGAGTCAACGTAGAATACCTCGACTGTCTGATCAGCAACCGGCTCTCATATGTAGTGCTTCAACCTGTGACTGTTCACCTTAAATTTCCCGCTCTTATCTTGTATCTCAATAGTGCCATACGGGAATATCTTAGTGACTGTGAAAGGTCCCGACCATCGGGATTTCAACATTCCCAGGAATAACCTCAACCGGGAGTTATACAATAAAACCATATCCCCGCACTTGAACTGCTTATTACCCTTCAACTTTCTATCATGCAGTTCCTTCGTCCGCTCCTTATACCTAAACGATTGCACATGCGCGTGATCCTGGAGCTCCTCTAACTCACGCGCTGATGGAAACGAGCGCCCTCTGCGCGTGATCCGACAAATCAAGATTAACCCTCTAGAGGGCCCATGAAGCACGGTGCTCCAACTCAATAGGAAGATGACAAGCCTTCCCATAAATCATCCGAAACGACGTGGAACCGGTCGGAGTTTTGTAGGCTGTACGGAAGGCCCACAAATTGTCATCCAATTTGTCGGACCAGTCCCGAATATTCGAACCAATAGTTTTCTCAATAATACGTTTGATTCCCCAATTACTCACTTCCACCCGCCCACTAGTCTGTGGGTGGTAGGCGGTCGCAAGCCGATGGGTGACCCATAGCGCTGCAACTCCTTCTCCATCTGCGCATTGCAGAAGTGAGTACGTCGATCACTTATCAAGGCTTTTGGGACACCAAAACGAACAAAAAGACTCTTAAGGAAATGTACTACAACTCGGGCATCATTCGTGGTAAAGCCTTAGCCTCAACCCACTTTAAAACATAATCAATGGCCATGAGTATGTACTTATTCCCACGCGAAGATGGAAATGGTCCCATGAAATCAACGCCCCACACATCGAAAACCTCACAAACCTAAATAGCATTTTGGGGCATTTCATTTCACGATGATATGTCGCCGACACACTGGCAACGATCACGACTTCTCACAAACACATGCGCATCCTTAAAAATCAAAGGCCAATAAATATCAGAATCAAACACCTTCTTTGCAGTCGAACTCGCACCATGGTGACCTCCTGTCGGTCCTACATGGCAACGGCTCAGAATCTGCCATCCCTCCTTAGCATCTACACACTTCCTAATCAGCTAATCAACACCGATACGGAAAAGATAGAGGTCGTCCCATAGGTATTACTTAACATCAGCAAAGAATTTCTTCTTTTGCTGGTAAGGCATCTTCGTGATATACCTGTCTGCTAAATAGTTCGCGAGGTCAGCGAACCATGGAAAACCCTCCTCTTGTGCTGTAACAAACATGAGACTCTCTGTCGGAAAAAGGTCATCGATCCTGACCCCCGAATCTCCTAACTCTGCTCCCTCTAGACGCGAAAGATGATCGGCCGCCATATTCTCGGCCCCCTTTTTGTCACGGATCTCAATAAAAAACTCCTGATGCAGCAGGATCCATCGGATAAGAAGAGGCTTAGCATCCTACTTGCTGAATAGATATCAAATAGCATCATGGTCTGTGTAATCATCTTAGACATAACCAGATAGGACCTAAATTATCGAGTGCAAACACCACAGCTAAAAGCTCTTTCTCGGTGGTGGTATAACTCTAATGTGCACCATTTAAGGTCCGGCTAGCGTAGTAAATCGAATGGAAGTGTTTATCCTTCCGCTGTCAAAGAACCGCTCCGACTACGAAGTCGCTCGCGTCACACATCAGCTCGAATTGTAATGACCAGTTGGGAGCAATTATGATCAGGGCGTTAACGAGTTTGTCTTTCAAAAGATCAAACACTTCAATACACTGCTCAGAAAAAACGAATGGAGCATCCTTCTCCATAAGTTTAGTTATGGGTCTTCTGATCTTAGAAAAATATTTGATGAAGCGGCGGTAGAACCCAGCATGACCTAGAAACTCCTGATGGATTTCACATGTAACAACTCGGGCTTTTCGAATTAATATTTTATATTAAATACCCGACCCATTTTGACGTCCGGGTTATTTTTATCGCATTTATCGAGAAGATTAATTATTATTATATTATTTAATTAATTATTAAAGCATATTTATAACTTTCATATTTTGGCAAAATTAACCTAATCTTAAACTTTTACCCAGCTATGATTCCCTCTTGAATATGTAAGGACCAAATTGTAAATTTTTGATTTTTATAACCATTTAACCCATTTACTCACTTACCAAACCCATCTACCTGACCCGTTTACCGAACCCATTTACCCTAATCGTGTATTGCACCTCAATTCTCGCAAATTAACCTGGTAAATGATTCGAAACATGATATATCTTCCTTAATTCGGCCTAACCGAATTAATTGATTAGGAAACAAGATTCAGTATAACGTGTATCGATTATATGTTTAAACCGTCCCAACCCGTCAATGAATACACCTATATCGAACATTATAATTCAATTTATTTGGCAGAAACGATCCTAGAACCAGCGTAGACTAAACCCCCAATATTAATTTGTTGTTCGTGGCTTGCTGGTACCCTAACCAACTCCGTCTTTGGCCGTCGTCCTCATTCCGTCGTTCCCCATCATTTCTTCATCGAATCGTGTAATTGACATATGTTTACAGATCTTTATTTATCGTATTAACATTAACCCTATCACTAATTAAACAGATATATAACGAATGGATCAATTGGATTTTCTAGGGTTCTTAAAAACTTAGGGGAAATCTTGGTTGTTTATATGTTTTTTTGTTGTGTTTGATTACCGCCAGACACCCCAGCGCAGCTGGTTGTATGGTGTGGGTGTGTTTATGATCAAGCCGGCTGGGACCAGGGTTTGAGTCCCAGCATCCTACTTTTTGAAGCTTTTATTTTTTAAAGTTTATTTTAATTATACATAATATATTAATTCAACAATTTAAATTATAAATACCACAAGATTAATAATAAATTGATATTTTGTTAACACCAACACATTAACTGGTCATTTTCCGATTCATGGTTAAAATCATATATATGTGTGTGTGTATATATATACATATATATATATATATAGAAAATGGTTAAAATAAAAAGACATAGTTTTGTAGGAAGAATAGAAATAACATAAAATTTAGAGTTAGGAAACTATTTAGCCTAAATCCTAGATCCTAGGAAACTATTTGGTATTTTAAAAACTACCATTCTCAACCACTAGATTATAGATCCAAGGGCTTAGATTTATTCTTACCCTTCCTAGAAAACTATTTCTTTTTATTATAACTCACCCCTAGAAAATAGTTCAAATAAAAAGAAATAGTTTCCTAGGAATGGTAAGAACTAATAAAATTTTGACATTTGACATTAAAACCTATGCTGAAAGAATAATTCTAGAAAACTATGTCGGTTATAGTGGTGAGGGTTATCCTAAAAACAAGTAGTTTCCTAGGAAGACTAAGAATAGATTATAGCCACTGGATCATGTTAATCAATGGTTGAATTTAAAATCACCAATAACCGACATAGTTTCCTAGAATTATATATATATATATATATATATATATATATATATATATATATATATATTTGTTATTAACATTTGTTTAAAGTTTTATAATTAAAAGAGGTTTTAAAATAAAATACTAAAATTTTATCTCGTTAATTAGTATATTAACATATAATATAAAAAGGCATTTTATAAAAGATCATATTTTATATAAACATTATTATTTATTATTTATCTATTATTATTTACGATAAAACTTGATAATGAAATTAATAATAAAATATTGATATAAATAGCCTTTGTAAGATTACACTCAATCATCAAATCCCGAACCTCCATCTAGTTTTAGTTAATTAATACCTTAACATATAATATAAAAAGACATTTTATAAAAGATCATATTTTATATAAATATTATTATTTATTATTTATCTATTATTATTTACGATAAAACTTGATAATGAAATTAATAATAAAATAATGATATAAATAGCCTTTGTAAGATTACACCCAATCATCAATCCATATTTATTTTCATAATTACTGTAATTAGGATACCCGTTGGTAACTCCCGAAGAGCCCTTTATTTATTCTTTATGGTTTGATTGATTGTTTATGTGCTATGGGTTATCTGTTTATCTCACAGGAACAGTTTGCACTTTTATTTATTTATTATTATTATTATAGTGTCTTAAATCTGGTGTTGTACTCACTCAACCTAGTGTTGACAAAATCTATTTTATTTTTAACGCATATGCAGGTCGTGTGATGTGATTCTAAAGCTTGTTTTTGAAGAAAACTTAGGTTGCATGCTAGAGAAGAAGATACAAGAATTAGAATATTGGATTTGTTTTATTTGATTTAATTTTAATTTATGTACTTTGGTTAATTTGATGTAAATGATTATTTAATGAAATCTAATAGATATTGTCACATTTAATATTACATGATAGTACCTTGAAAGCTGTGGACAATCAGTTCACACCCATGCATTTTCGTCGTAGGTTGGGGTGTGACATCACAGAAGTGGGCGGGGGAAAATTAGAAATGGTCCCGACCTTCGCTCGGGCAACCTCTATCCCCACACTAAAAATCCGATGCCCCAAAACAATTCCCCGCGTACCATGAAATGACACTTCTCTTAGTTAAGGACTAGGTTGGTGTCAACGCTGCGGGCCATCATCCTCTCAATATTAGAAAGGAAATGATCAAAGGAACTCCCAAATACAAAAAAATCATCCATGAACACCTCCATGGAGTCCTCGATTATGTCGTGGAAAATAGCCACCATGCATATTTGAAATGTGGCTGAAGCGTTACACAGCCCCCATGGCATACGTTTATAGGAAAACGTTCCGTAAGGACATGTAAAAGAGGTTTTGTCCTAGTCATCAGGAGCTATCGGAACCTGGAAATACCCAGAGAAACCATATAAGAAGCAGTAGTACTGTTGACCTGCCAAACGCTCCAACATCTGATCAATGAAGGGTAAATGAAAGTGGTCTTTCCTGGTGGCAGAATTCAGCCTGCCATAGTCGATGCAGACTCTCCATCCAGTCACAGTCCCAGTGGGAATGAGCTCGTTTCTCTCATTGGTAATGACAGTCATGCCACCCTTTTTAGGAACCACTTGAACTGGACTCACCCAAGCACTATCAGGAATTGGGAAAATGATCCCAGAATTAAGGAGTTTAAGGATCTCCTTCACAACCTCTTGCATATTCGGGATTTAGCCGCCTTTGCGGCTGAACGACATTTTTGAAATTTTCCTCCATGAGGATTTTATGAGTGCAAAACGAAAGGTTGACACCCTTAATTTCGATATCCATGCAATCGCTTCCTTGTGCTCTCATAGCACCCTCAACAAATTCTTCTTCTCGACCTCCGTCAAAGCAGGTGCGATAATAATCGACAGCTTCTTCTCTTCATCTAAAAACGCATACTCCAAATGGGCAGGAAAATCCTTAAGTTCTAAGAAAGAAGGAGGACTCTCGACGGAAGGTCGATCCATCGGATCGTCTCGTACGATCCCAGCAGACACGCCAGATTCAGGGCCATGTGACTCGGTGTCGTCATCCCAGGACTAATCGGTCATGGCAACCATCTCAATTTCCGGAATCTCCCTATCGAGAATCTGAGTGTCGGAGGTAGATCCTCCACAAATCTCGCTGAAAAACTCCCCAACATGTTCCATGATGGCATCGATGAAGTATAAGGAGTCATCAGTAGACTTGGGATGTTTCAGTGACTGTCGAACGTCAAAGGTGACGTTCTCATCCCCAACTCTCAAAATCAACTTACCCACGCAGACGTCGATCAACGCCTGTGCAGTAGCAAGGAATGGTCGGCCTAAGATAAGCGAGACACTATCATCATCGTTCATGTCCAAGATGACAAAGTCCACCGGGAAGATGAACTTGTCGACACAAACGAGCATGTTCTCGATTACCCCTCGGGTATTTTACATAATGATCAGCAAGCTGGATACTCATTCGGGTAGGCGTCGGCTCGCCTAAACCCAACTTGCGATACCCAGAATACGACATAAGATTAATACTGTAACCAAGATTCGCCAACGCATAAACCACCGTATCATCACTCAAGATGCAGGGAATCGTGAAACTTCCAGGATCGGACATCTTCTCTAGTAACTTTTCTACAAGACTACAGAACAAATAGCACTTAATGGGATGGAAGAAACCTCAGCTAACTTCTCTTTATTCGAAAGAATATCCTTAAGGAACTTCGCATATTTCGGCATTTGAGTCAGTGCCTCAAGGAATGGAATGTTCAGGTGAAGCTGTTTCAAAAGATCAAAAAATTTGGAGTTCTGCTCCTTGTCTCAATCCTTGCGGAGTCTCCCAGGGTATGGAACTCTAGGTTTATAGACTCTCGCTAGTGTACTGGGTAACTGCTGGTCCTCTACATGTGCTTTACTTCCTGGGTTGCGCCTCTGATCCACCTTGGCCGGTTGAGACTCCATCTGAATCTCCTCGTACACCTGCTCCTCAACATCCACCGGAGGCTCCTCAACGACTCCTCTAGTCACCTTCTGAATAACGTGCTCGTTGGGTGCCCCTGCACCGCTCCTCGTTGTCACAGCCTTTGCGAATCCCTTTATGTTCTGCTCGGTATTGCTTGGAAGTGTTCCTAGCGGTCTCTCATTCAGACGACTTGCTATTTCTCCCATATGCCACTCGAGATTTTGAATTGACGCTCCCTGTTTTCTCATGAAAGACTCGTGCTCCTGAAATATTTCTTGGGTCTCTTTGTGACGGGAGTCCTTTACAGTCATGAGTTGTGACAACATATATGTCTGTTGTGCCATAATCTCCTCTAAAGTGGGCTTTTTCTCTCCGCTACTCGCACCCTCACCGGAATCCTGGAATAGACTCTGATGCTGCTGGAAGCCGGACTGATTATTGTTCCTCTAGTTGGAATTTTGATTGCCTCTCCACCCCGAATTATAAGAATTGAAAGGATTTTGATTTTTGTTCGGATAATTAACAATGCCAACCGCCTCTACAAATCCTTCACAATCTTTGCCTGCAAGTCCTTCACAATCTTCTCTAATGCCTCAACCTGTGCTGAGAGTGCGGTGCTCGTGTCGACAGATGCATGCCGCGTGATAGGGAGTCGACGGTCTTGTTGCTCTTGGTGGGTTGTCGCTGATATACACTCATGGCTAACCCGTTAAACAAAGAAATGCACTCATCTATATCCTTCGTCGTCAACAAGTTTCCTCCCGCAGCCGTGTTTAGCATACCCAGCGTCGCGTACGTCACCACGTTATAGAACTTCTCAGCAACTGCCTAGTCTTGCAATCCGTGGTTCGGACATAAAGCAAGTAGATTTTTGAATATCTCCCACGCCTTGTAGAAACTCTCAGTGTCCTCCATCTAAAAATAATGAATCTGATTACGCAAATGAGCGGCCTTAGCCGGAGGATTGTATTTCTCAAGAAACTGGGTCTGCATGGCGGCCCAAGTAGATACGGAGCCCTGTGGAAGGGACTCAAGCCACATACTCGCATGATCAACGAGTGAGAATGGGAAAACACTGAGTTTGATGGCGTCTTCGGACACGCCAGCAAGATGAAATGTTTCGCAAATACGTGTAACGCGAGTGCGATGAGAATGCGGGTTTTTCGGTGAGCAACCAATGAAATTGAGCAGAATGTGACATGGTATTCAGAATGTTCAATGGAATCTACCAGTTCGTGTTAACCACGATGGCTGGTGGAGCAATTTTGGATCTTGCGCCCGCATTGACCGAACGGGCCCGTTCTGCAACTGTCCTTCTCTATGGTGCATCGGCCATAATCCTATTCTTTATGATGGATTCAGAAAAAGTAGGAGAATAGGACGTAATACCAATAGGCGAAGAAGAACTGGAAGACGGTCTGGTACGACGTCTCTCACGCAACTCTCTCTCTTATTCGGAAAATCCCTCAGATTCAGACGGTTTTAGAGATCGAGTACGTCTCATACAACTATTAAAATAAAAATAAGAAACTAAAATTAGCTAAACCACTTGAACTAACAAACAAAGAAAAAGAAAAACAAGTAGCAAACAAGGTAGGTACTAACTCAAGTCGTTCTCAATAAGTGATGTATATAAAAATATACAGCTTCTTAGCATCAAATAATCTCTAAAAACGACAAATTCTATCAAATAATATAACTCAAATGGCTACTTATCATATTTAAATGTATTTTCAGGTAAACCCAAGCCTTAAATGAAGAAATAAGCGAAAAGCAGAAGAAAAATGAAAGAAAATCCAAAACAACATTCCAAAACGCCCCCATGCCTCCCTGAACACGCCCACATGCTTCTCTATGCAAGAGAAGACAAAAATCTACAAGAAAAGAGAAAATACTGGACGCATGGGCACGAGCCCGAGCCTCAGGAAGCATGGGTCCGTGGTCACCTTCCAAGAAAACACAAAGAAATATAACAAAAGACCAAAACCACGGGGCCGTGCCCCAGGAAGCACACCGCCGTGCTGAGTCACCTCTTTTAATGTTCATAACAATGGTCATTATGAGCTAAACTCTATTTACCATCTAAAATCTATGAAGAATATTTGTTTTAATTGATGATTATGTTGAACATGTGATTTAGTTTGGTATGGTACATGATTATTTTGCAATTATCCTTTGATGAAGAAATGTTTTATCACTTTAACTCAATACATCAAGGTTGATGACTAAAAATCATTTATGTTCACTCGTGTTCTTGAAGACTAGAAATGGTAAAAAGAATACATTGATAACTTATTTAAGATAAAACATGGATCCTTATATTGTACTTAGAAATGATGAGATATAGCTTATGATCTATTTATCTAGTTTTAATAATTCTAAAATAACATTGTTAACACGATTGCTTAGGTTATCATGCTAGTTAAAAAAATCACATGTTAATGGAATGTGTAATTATAACCAAATTAAATCAACCGATGGGAGGTTGTGTGAGTTAAATATAATCACCCAAAGTTGTTAGGATTGGTATTTGAGAAATATAAGTCAATCCTAATCGTTCTAATTTACCAAACTACTTGTCTACTTAAATTGACATTCTCGTGGTAGTATGAGATTAAGCAAGGATAGACTTGAAAAAACGCATGCTACTTTCATTTATGTCATAGAATATGTTCACTTAGAAATGAGGGACTATTCTATCATATATTATTAGAGCAAGTTTATCACGTGTTTATTTAATAATCATCAAGGAAGAATGAAGTGGATTCTTGTCACCTATATATTATATATATAAGTATTGCTATTTTATAAAATAGTTTGAAAATCAATCCCAAAATGATTAAACTCTTCGATTAAAGTAAAGCGAAGATTCATTATTAGAAACATTTGTGTCCACGTATCGATACTTGGTTCTTACCAATACTATTCTACATATATGATAAGTACACTTGCCTATTTTGTGTGTGTTTAGTCTTAGTAAAAATCAATTTTATAAATTTAAAACACGATCTTGTGCAAAAGCTAAAGTCCTCATTCGAACCATTTTAACAACACCGAAAGCACCACTTTAAGTTTTTGGCGTCATTGCTAGGGACACGGTACGTCTCTAAGAACGATCCAAGTTTTAATTTAATCATTGTTTATAATTGTATAAATTTTTAACTTTTATTCAATTTTATTTTTTCTAACTATTAGATTAGATATTTTTTTTAGGGCTAGCCTAACCTTTGCTTAAATTTAATTTAGTTATACTTTAGCTTAGTTTTAAAATAGCCTAACCTTTTCTTTTGCTTAAACTTTAACTTACATTTAGTTTAACTTTCACTAACTTTTAATTTAGTCTTAAATATTTTAAATTTGATTTAATCCATGTATGTCCTCTATACTCGGACCTGAGCTTGTTTCTCTAATTTCTGAACCGAAACGACTTTTTCGTCGACGAACACGTAAACAAACTGTATAAACCGCTGAAACAATAAATTACGAGTCAGTAGACGCCACGACATCAGGAGCAAATCAAACCGAATAAATGATGGAAGCATAAAACAATGAACCAAACATGAGCTAGTATGTCAAGCCAACTCTCGAAATCTACGGCAATGCAGCGGCAACACCCGAAATCACCGAACATTTCGAAATCAAATAATGCACCATTCATATGGTGGAAAATTCAGTTCAATTTCATGGTCTCCTCGACGAAGACCCTCGTTCTCATATATCTCGATTCCTACGAATCTGCGGAACCTTTAAAATTCAAAACTGTTCAGAAAATCAGATCAAACTCAAACTCTTTCCTTTATCTCTAAGGGGTCAAGCATTAGAATGGATAGAATCCATTCCTTCTGGTTCCATCATCAACTGGGGCCAGATGGTTGAACAGTTTCTCCTCAAATACTTTCAGCCTGATAAAACCGCCAAATATCGAGCCAACATAACCGAATTCTGGACCGATGATGATGAGTCGTTACATGTAGTATGGTAGAGATACAAAATTCTTCTGAGAAGATGCCCCCATCATGGATTGAGCCTATGGTTACAAGTATAAAATTTCTTTGACGCACAATCCAGTCAAAACAAACAGGCCATCGACAAAGTCCCTGGTGGAGACCTGGGATCCAAATCACCTAACGAAGCATTTGAAATCATGGAAAAGAAAGCAAAGAAGAATTTAGCTTATAACCCACCAAGATCTACACCAACCCACAAATAAATGCACCACGTCGATTCCAACACTCTTGTCACCGCACAGCTTGAAGCCATTTTTAAAAAATCTGAACAACTTCAAGCTGAACTATCAAAAACCAAAATCACCCGTGACACTTGTGGAGAAACTCATAAGACCAGTGACTGCAAACAAGTCATTATGGCCATTGAAGAAGTTGACTTCATCGCCTGCCAAAACAGCGCTCTTAGCAACAACAATAATCCAGGTTAGAGAAACCACCTGAATTTCAGTTGGAAGGAAGGAAGTAATACTCAAACCTTACCTGGATTCAAAAAGGCCGATGAATCAATATTTTCGGCCTAAACCTCAATTTCAAGAACAATGTTCCAGTAGCCATCAAAATTCGAGCTACTCAAAAATTGAAGAAATGTTGATCCAAATCATGACCAAGACAAATGAAGCAGAAAAAAGGCCGACTCAAGAGCCGTTGTTATCAGCGAAGTATTGCTAAAGCATGAAGCTGACCTAAAAAGTCAACAAGCATCATTGCAGAATCTAGAAACTCAAATCGGATAGATTGCCCGATAATTATCTGAAAGACCACCTAAAGCTCTTCAAGAAACACAATAACAAATCCAAATGCAACAGCTAACACTGTTACATTAAGAAGTGGCACGACCACTGTTGCCTCACCAACTTCAGAACCAGTTATGGAGAAGCAAGTACCTGACAAGACGCAGGATATACTGATTCCAACAGGCACCGTACAATCTAAGGAACCAGTCCGAACTTATGTTCCACCTATTCGATATCCTGGACGGCTAAAACAGGAGAGACTGGTAGCTCAGTACGGGAAGTTTTTGGAACTCCTCAAACAAATCCAAATCAACATCCCTTTTGTCGAAGCCATTGCTCAAATGCTGAAATATGCAAAGTTTCTCAAAGAAGTGCTCACTAATAAAAGGAAGTTGGAGGAACTCTCGCATGTCACCTTGAGTGAAGAATGCTTGGTTGTCCTCCAAAACAAGCTACCACCGAAAATAACTGATCCAGGGAGCTTTACTATCCCTTCTCTCAAAGGAAATTTGTCTGTCAGCAATGCCCTGGCTGACCTAGGAGCTAGTATTAACTTAATGCCTTATGCGGTTTTTGAAAAACTAGGGATAGGAGAACCAAAGCCCACCCCCATGAGAATTCAGTTAGCTGACCGATCCGTTAAATACCCTCGGGGCATTGTTGAAAACATGCTTGTCAAAATTGACAAATTTGTTTTCCCAATAGAATTTATAATACTGGACATGGAGAATGACGAAAGTGTACCTCTGATTTTTGGAAGACCCTTATTAGCCACTGCAAAGGCTATCATTAATGTTTGCACCGGAAAACTCACTCTAAGGGTCAATGACGGGGCTATCACTTTTGACATAGGAAAATCTATGCAACATCCGCAACATCACGATGACACATTATACTGTGTCGACATCATCGATTCTATCATGAGTTGCTATGTGTGGAAATTCCCCATCAATAGCACACTAGAAACACAAATCTTAACTGAAATTATCCCCAAGCCAGTTTTAGAAACC
Organism: Bidens hawaiensis; assembly: GCF_021521415.1. NCBI lineage: Eukaryota > Viridiplantae > Streptophyta > Magnoliopsida > Asterales > Asteraceae > Bidens > Bidens hawaiensis. Next base: position 290,485 of record NW_027493813.1, read on the forward strand.
AAAAATCTCAATAACAACAATCAAGAAACATCAAAGGTAGTATGTGAGATCACCGAATGTAATGAAAAATCGAAACCATCAATCAAACAACCATCGGCCTTAGAGTTAAAAGAACTGCCAAACCATCTCGAATACGCCATTCTAGAGAAAGACTCTCAACTCCTAGTAATTATTTCATCTCACCTTTCTAAAGAATAGAAAGATGAACTTCTTAAGGTTCTTAAAACCCATAAGAAGACTATCGCATGGAAGATCATGGATATCAAGGGCATCAGTCCTTCCTATTTTACTCATAAAATCCTCACGGAGGAAGAATACCAACTCGTGGTCCAACATCAAAGACGTGTCAATCCCAACATGCAAGATGTGGTGAAGAAGGAGGTAATCAAACTACTTGATGCCGGATTAGTCTACCCAATCTCAGATTCACCTTGGGTTAGTCCCGTTCAAGTAGTGCCCAAGAAGGGAGGAATGACAGTTGTAATAAACGAGAAGGACGAACTAATTCCAATGAGGACCATCACTGTTTGGCGAGTTTTCATTGACAAACTTATTGACGCCACAAGAGAAGATCATTTTCCAATTCCTTTTATCGATCAAATGCTTGATCGTTAATCAGGAAAAATGTTCTACTGTTTTCTTGATGGATTCTCCGGATACTTTAAAATTCCAATTGCTCCCGAAGATCAGGAGAAAACCACCTTTACATGTTCATATGGCACATTCGCCTACCGAAGAATGCCATTTGGACTATGTAATGCTCCGACCATCTTCAAACGTTGCATGGTGGCCATCTTTCATGAAATGATCGAACACTCTATGGAAGTTTTCATGTACGACTTCTCAGTCTTTGGAGATTCCTTCGACCATTGTTTAAGAAACCTAGACAAAATTTTGGCTAGGTGTGAAGAAGTAAATTTAGTACTCAATTGGGAAAAATGTCACTTTATGGTCAAAGAAGGCATTGTTCTCGGTCACAAGATATCCCAAGTAAGACTAGAAGTTGATAGAGCTAAAATAGAAACCATATCCAAACTTCCGCCCCCCCCCCCCAACTTCATTCAAAGCCATTAGAATTTTTCTAGGTCACGCAGGATTCTATCGCCGTTTCATAAAAGACTTCTCCAAAATTGCTAGACCTATGACCGAAAGTCTGGAAAAAGACTCACCATTCGTCTTTTTTGAAGAATGTGTTGAGTCATTCAACATATTGAAAGACAAACTTATCAACGCACCAATAATGACTAAACTCGATTGGACCTTTCCATTCGAGATCATGTGCGATGCAAGTAACTTTGCAGTTCGAGCCGTACTCGGACAACGCAAAGAAAAATATTTTCATCCAATTTACTATGCTAGTAAACTCTTAACGATACAAAATAAAATTACACCACAAAAGAAAAAGAGTTATTAGCAGTAGTTTTTCCTTTGAAAAATTTAGATCCTACCTAGTTCTTTCCAAAATCATAGTTTACACCGACCATGCCACCATACGATACATTTTCAACAAGCAAGATGCAAAACCCAGACTCATCCGATGGATTCTACTTCTCCAATAATTTGATATAGAAGTCAAGGACAATAAAGGAGCAAAGAATGTAGCCGCATGCCATCTTTCATGCTTAGAATGCCCAACTTCATAAAAACATCACGAGGAAATTGTCGATGATAACTTTATACATGAAGTTCTGATGCAAATCCAAGCATTCATGAAAGAGGAGGATGAAAGTCTCTGGTTTGCCGATTTCGCAAACTTTCTAGCATGTAGAATCCTAATAAAAGAGCTAACTCATCAACAACGGAAGAAATTATTTTCCGACCTTAAGTTCTATTTAAGGGAAGACCCTTACTTGTTTATGATAGATGTCGATCAGGTTGTTCATAGGTGTGTATCAGGAAAGGAAGCCTTAGATATTCTAAAACACTACCATGAATGACCTACTAGTGGACACCACAGCACCACCACTACGGTAAGAAAAGTGTTTGATGCAGGATTCTTCTGGCCCACCATATATAAGGACACACATGCTTTGATCCAAGCATGCGATGCTTGTCAAAGAGCATGAAACATCTCAGCCAAAAATGAGATGGCTCAAAAAGGCATTTAAATATGTGAAGTCTTTGACGTTTGGAGAATAGATTTCCTGAGCCCGTTTCCTAACTCATTCGGTAATAAGTACATCCTCGTAGCAGTCGACTACGTGTCTAAATGGGTAGAAGCACAAGCTCTTCCCACTAACGATGCTCGAGTAGTTGTACGGTTTCTGAAAAAGTTATTTTCACGTTTCGGTACTCCGAATGCCTTAATCAGCGACATAGGTACTCACTTATGTAATGCTCTAATGGACAAAGTCTTACCACGATATGGAGTTCACCACCGTTTGGCAACACCATATCACCCTCATACTAGTGGGCAAGTAGAAGTCTCAAATCGGGGAATATAAAGGATCCTCTAAATAACTATAGGAATGAATCGTAAAAGTTGGGCGAAAAAGTTAGATGACTCTTTATGGGCCCTTAGGACAGCCTACAAAACTCCCATAGGAACAACACCCTTCAAACTTTTTTATGGGAAAGAATGTCATCTACTCGTAGAACTAAAGCACAAAGCTTACTGGGCTCTTAGAGCAGTGAATTTTGATATAATGTTCTCCGGTAAAAATCGGGAAGATCAAATTCACGAGAACGAAGAACTAAGAGCACTGGCCCATGAAAACTCCTGGTCTTACAAAGAAAAGACTAAACCCTTACATGACGCCCATTTAAAAGGAAACAAAAAGTTTAAAGTTGGCGATCGTGTACTGTTATATAACACACGTTTACGTCTTTTTCCAGGAAAACTGAAATCACGTTGGACAGACCCATACATAGTTGAATCAGTTTTTGACTATGGGACAGTCGAGATTTCAATTCTGACGGCCACAAGTTCAAAGTTAATGGACATCGATTAAAACCATACATCGATGGACCATTCAAAGATTTCTCAGAGGTAGTAATCCTCCACAAAAACCAATTAACATACTAGAATTTGGGTCTGGCCAAGACCCTCATTAAACCAGGCCTTGTAAATGTGTTCCTTTGTTTTACTTGAAAAAAAATATATTTTTTAGTCTCAAAACACGGGGGCGTGCCTCAGAAGGCACGGTCCCGTGACACAAAGTGCGTGCCAAAATCTTCGCTGCAAAAATCTCATTCAAACTAGTTTGTAACAAAATTGTCAGACCAAAAGCACGGGGCCGTGCATCCTGTTACACAGGGTCGTGCTTGACAACTGCTTGGCTGTAAATTGCACCTCATGCCAATGCATTTCTTGCACCAAACCAAACACAAACTCTCTATCCTGAGAAATCAGAATGCCAACTGAGATGAACAACAAAAATCCCGTTCCTCGCCAACCGAGAAACGAAACCCGACACATTTCCAAAACCGAACTACTCATGAAACTCCAAGAGCTAGTTAAGGAACTCACCGAAATGAATTAATTTGCAGAGATGCTCCTCATATAGCTCACCAAGTCGGTGGAAACCATGAAAATGGAACTACGAGACATTAATGAACAACTTCAGTTTCAAGTCCTTCGTTTCACTTACTTTCCTCCACCCGGGCCGTTCGATGGAGGAGATCTGTTCGGTGGAATTTAGAGACATTCATCTTTATGTTTTCATGTGTAATCAAATGCAACAGGGACAAACTTTAGGACTTTCGAGCTTAACCCAATTTAATTTAATGTTATAGGAAAACCGGGCTTATCCTGAATTTGTGTTTAGGACCCTTTTTATTAATGAGAAGTAATTTTAGGACGTTTAAAATGTTCAATTAACATCTGAAAAAAACATTCTGAAAGTTCATGTTCTCGTGTTTTGCTAAAAAATTGAAGAAAACATCTCAGTGACTAAAAGCACGGCTCGTGCTTCATCTTACAGGGGGTCGTGGTCACCTTAGAATCTTCAGCATGATATGCACTGACTCCGTACAATTCTCTGATTTAGAAACAGTTATTCTCCTAAAGACACGGGGCCGTGGTCGACATTCCAGTCTCTATATAATGCATTTCATCTTCACTATTCCATATACCAAACTAAAAATTACTGACATGGAAAACAAAAGAATGGAGTGGAAACCAGTGAGGAAATTCAAAAATGGTGATTCTTCCTCACACCTTGAGGAAGAAATCACTAGGCTTCAAAGCATTGTAAGAAACCAAGTCAAAAGTAACAACCAAACTGAAGCTCACTTGATCGAGTTGACAAACAAGGTTGAACTTCTAAGGTTCGAGAATTTCCACATTGTTGAAAGTCACAACAAAGATGTGGATTTCAAGCTTAACTACCTTAACCGAGAAATCGGGAAGCTCGACAAAAAGCTTTCCAAGCTCTTGGAAGCCAATAGAGCCCCATCACACATTCAAGACTTGTTCGGGAATGGTGGTCGTTAGTAGTTCAGGCCTTGTCTTGTCTTGATAAGAATTGTTCTTGTTTAAGCTAGTTTCATGTTTCTAGATTCATGTCGTTTAATTTTCATTGTAATCTCTAAAAAGTTAATGAAATTTACTAGGACTTTTTATTTTATTTTAACCTTAATCTTCAAAGAAATCAGTTAAAAATGAACCAGCACATTAAAAAATACAAAAATGAAAACAAATAGGAACCTGAATGTTATATGCAGCACGGGATCGTGCTTCCTAAAGTACAATTACGGGATTTTCATTAAAATATCATATTCCTCATAACTTAACCCTAAAACACACTCTGCCAACATACGGAAACCGGCGCCCCTTAACCTATTACTCAATTCTTTGCTTCAAATCTTCGATTTCCAACAAGAGGTATGTTAATATGGTGATTCTATTGTTCAAATTTGTCATTCTACATCTAAAATGAACCCCAAATCTGACCAATTGTTGATAAATCTGGTCAAAACCCTGAAAATAGATGGGTCAATTGTTTAAATATAGGGTTTCGATTTGATAGATAGATTTGCACTTAGGTTTGAGGGAGTTTGTTGGGGAAAATCATTCGGGTTCGGGTCTTGGATGATCCATACCATAAAAATCAAACCTGGATGATGTTCTTTAAGAACCGGGTTGAATTGCAAGTGAGTCTCAACATTTTCAAAAATCGGATTAAAAACACGGGTTGTGTTTCTGCAAAACACGCCCCGTGGTCAACCACGGGTCAACCAAAAGTCAAAATCAATCACAAAAGAAGAACTGCGCGTGGTCAGAGCAAAGGGGTCGTGGGGTTGAGGGATTTGTGGGCCCTTTATTGCATCAAGAACGAGGTACCCTGCAACATCACATACCTGTTCTGTCAACTGTTTAGAACCAATGCAAATGCGAGAATCCCAAATACCCCGATCTTTGGTGGTGCATGGATTTATAAGCTTTACAAAGCTTATGGTGCAGATAGAGAAAGAACACAAAGCCCGAACCCAATCTTACTTGATCTTAACTTCTGTATCAGTATGCAAATGGTCCAGTAGATAGGCAAAAACCCAGACCAATGGAGGTTTCATGATGCCCTTAACCAGGTATGGGATCCTGAGGACCCTGCTGAGATGACCATTCAGGACATACCGGAGAGAAATACAAGATCACCGTCACCACAGACCCGCCGCCGCACTTACTCTTAGCAGGGCCGCCCATCATCATCAGGAGCCAGCCCCAACTCGTCATGCCATAGCCAGTACTCTTTCGAGGGGCTATACGGGCTCATTGACCAGTTCCAGACTCACACCACCGCTTCTTTTGGCAGGTTATCAGGGCAGATTCTGACTCTAACACACACAGAGCTTCAGAATACACAAAGACGAGGTGGGAGATTCATCAGTTGAGTGAGCGCATGGACAAATGGGGATAGTTTGACCCGGAGCACCCGGGTAACTAATGAGCAGCGACAATGGTAGGTCTGGTATGGGTAAGGGTATGGGCGGTAGTATCACCTGATATTATGATTATTATTATTATGCTTATTTAGACAATTTCTATTTTTTTGTTGGTTTGTTTGCTACTTATTATGGTCGTGGGTTCCAAGAAATTTTAGTAGGAACTTATTTAGCCCGTGTGGGCAGGGTATGGATGATTTCATGCCCAATTTTCAGTAGTACTATGTTTTGGTTGTTTGTTAGTTGTGTGCAGTCTTTATTATTCAGGTACTCTACAGGAAAACGGATGAAAAACAGGGGACGGTCTGTTAAAATTTCGTTATCCCGTAGGGAAGTTCCTTTCCATTTTATCCACCATACTTCATACGAATTTTATCATGAATCTTTTTATGAATCTTTTTATGAATCTTTTCACATTGAGAATCTGGGTGTCGAAGGCAGATCCTCGCAGATCTCGCTGAAAAACTCCCCAACATGTTCCATGATGGTATCGATGAAGTATAAGGAGTCATCGGTAGAATTGGGGTGTTTCAGTGACTGTCGAACGTCAAATGTGACGTTCTCATCCCTAAATCTCAAAATCAACTTAACCTTGCAGACTTCGATCAACGCCTATGCAGTGGCAAGGAATGGTCGGCCAAAGATAAGCGGGACACTATCATCATCGTTCATGTCCAAGATGACAAAGTCCACCGGGAATATGAACTTGTCGACACGAACGAGCATGTTCTCTACCACCCCTCGGGGGTATTTTATAGAACGATCAGCAAGCTGGATACTCATTCGAGTAGGCCCCGGCTCGCCTAAACCCAACTTGCGATAAACAAAATACGGCATGAGATTAATACTGGCACCAAGATTCGCCAACGCATAAACCACCGTATCATCACTCAAGATGCAGGGAATTGTGAAACTTCCAGGATCGGGCATCTTCTCTAGTAACTCTCTCTAGTAACTCTCACCGTATCATCACTCAAGGTCACGTACGTCACCTCGTTATAGAACTTCTCAACAACTGCCTAGTCTTGCAAGTCGTGGTTCGGACATAAAGCAATTAGATTTTTGAATCTCTACCATTCCTCGTAGAAACTCTCGGTGTCCTCCATCTGAAAAGAATGAATCTGATTACACAAACGAGCGGCCTTAGCTGGAGGATCGTGTTTCTCAAAAAACTGGGTCAGCATGGCGGCCCAAGTAGATATGGAGCCCTGTGGAAGGGACTCAAGCCACATACTCGCATGATCAACGGGTAAGAAAGGAAAAACGCTGAGTTTGATAGCGTCTTCGGACACGCCGGCAAGATGAAATGTGTCGCAAATACGTGTAACGCGAGTGAGATGAGAATGCGGGTTTTTCGTTAAGCAACCCATGAAATTGAGCAGAATGTGAGATGGTATTCAGAATGTTCAATGGAATCTGCCGATTCGTGTGTACCACGATGGCTGGTAGAGCAATTTTGGATCTTGTGCCCACATCGTCCGGACGGGCCCGGTCTGCAACTGTCCTCTTCTGTGGTGCATCAGCCATAATCCTATCCCTAATGACGGATTTAGAAAAACTAGGAGAATAGGACGTATTACCAACATGCGAAGAAGAACTGGAAGACGGTCTGGTACGATGTCTCTCATGCAACTCTCTCTCTCTCTCTCTCTCTGATTCGGAAAATCCCCCAGATTCAGGCGGTCCAAGAGATCGAGTACGTCACATGCAACTATTAAAAAAACAAAAGAAACTAAAATTAGCTAAACTACTTTAACTAACAAACAAAGAAAAAGAAACAAGTAGCAAACAAGGTATGTACTAATTCTAGTCGTTCTCAATAAGTGATGTATATAAATATATACATCTTTTTAGCATAAAATAATCTCAAAAAACTGAAACTTCTATCAAACAATATAGCTCAAATGGCTACTTATCATATTAAAATGTATTTTCAGGTAAACCCAAGCCTTAAACGAAGAAATAAGCGAAAAGCAGAAGAAAAATGAAAGAAAACCCAAAAAACACTCCAACACGCTCTCATGCCTCCCTGAACACGCCCACATGCTTCTCTATGCAAGAAAAAACAAAAATATGCAAGAAAAAACAAAATACTGACACGTGGGCACGATCCCATGCCTCGGGACGCACGGGGCCGTGGTCACCTTTCAAGAAAAGACAAAAGAAATATAACAAAATACCAAAACCACGGGGTTGGGCCCCTGGAAGCACGCCCACGTGCTGAGTCAGCATGTACGATCTGACAGAGCATTTAATGCAACTGGACATGGGGGCGTGCCTCACGGAGCACCAGGTCGTGCCAAAGTACTCAGACAGCCCATAAATATAGGAGTATGTTGCACTCATTTTTCGTGCTTGAAGAAAATCAATATACGGGTTTCTCTTATAAAAACACCAACATTACACTCATATTGAAGATCTTGTGGATAGTTTGAAGGCTTAGAGGTTATCATCATCATCCATCATCATGGTTATCATCATCATCATCATCCATCACCATTGAAGACGGAAGACTCATCCAACATTTGGTTAGATTGTTCTAGTTTGATCATGTGTTTGTTATCTTCATCTCTTTTAATGTTCATGACCATGCTCATTATGAGCTAAACTCCATTTACCATCTAAAATCTATAAAGAAGCTTTGTTTTACTTGATTATTATGTTGAACATGTGATTTAGTTTGGTATAGTACATGGTTATTTTGCAATTATCCATTGATGAAGAAATGTTATATCTATTTAACCCAATACATCAAGGTTGATGACTAAAAATCATTCATGTTCACTCGTGTTCTTGGAGACTAGAAATGGTAAAAAGAATACATTGATAACTTATTCAATATAAAACATGGATCCTAATATCGTACTTAGAAATGATGAGATATTGGTTATGATCAATTTCTCTAGTTTTGATAACTCTAAAATAACATTGTTAACATGATTGCTTAGGTTATCATGTTAGTTAAAGAAATCATATGTTAATGGAATATGGGATTATAACCTAATTAAATCAACCAAGGGGAGGTTGTGTGAGTTAACTACAATCACCCGAAATTGTTAGGATTGGTATTTGAGAAATCGAAGTCAATCCTAATTGTTCTACTTTACCGACCTACTTTTCTACTTAAATTGACGTTCTCGTGGTAGTATGAGATGAAGCAAGGATGAACTTGAAAATACGCATGCTACTTTTTTTATGTCACAGAATATGATCACTTAGAAACGAGGGACTATTCGATCATATATTATTAAGTCATGTTTATCACGTGTTTACTTAATAATCTTCAAGGAAGAATGGAGTGGATTCTTGATCTTAGATGGTAACCTTCATATAATTGAATTACTCATTTAGAATTTCTCTTCTTGTCATCTATATATTATATATATAAGTATTTCTATTTTATAAAAAGTTTAAAAATCAATCCCAAATAATTGAACTCTACGATTAAAGTAAAGCAAAGATTCATTATTAGAAACATTTTTGTCCACGGATCGATACTTCATTCTTACCAATACTATTCAACATATACGACAGGTACACTTGCCTATTTTGTGTATGTTTAGTCTTAGTAGAAATTACTTTTAAAAATTTAAAATACGATCACGTGCAAAAGCTAAGGTCCTCATTCCAACCATTTTAACAACATAACAAGAACCACATCAATACGATCCAAATTGTATTGGGACAAACTTTAATGGGACCAACTGTAACATCCTCAAAATATCGTCCAAATTTGACTACTTAGTAAGGAAAGTGGTGTGTTTCTAATGAGTGTTTCTTTCTACAGGACTCACAACTAAGCTTTAAATTTTAAAACGGATTTTCCTAATAAAACCGCACACAACCGACAAGTGTACCGATCGTAAGTAATATAGAACTAAGAAGTCCGAGTATCGAACACAAGGACACGTGAAAACGCCTATGATTACTAAACCCTAGACAAGACCTTCTTGAGAATAATATATTTTTAATTGATATTTAATAATTAAACTACTTGACCTAAATTACTTTAACTAAATTAAATTAATTAACTTAACTGAAACACTTAACGAAACGTAACGACTGTGACTGACAATGGAGAAAACGTCTACCTGGGTAAGAATCAAATTGACGGCCTAACAAGCTAATGGATTGAATGATCTCATGACACCGGTATCTAAATATGACACAACTAAGGTTCGCTCAAGCTAGATAGATCACCTCTCGGTCTCACTAACAAACCCTAACTTACACTTAATTGATCTTAATAACAAACCGGAAAACGATTACTAAGGTGTTCTAATGCAGACTCTCCTCTCGGAGTCACCGACGCTCGACCCTAATGAAAATGAATACTACACAACCAAGGATAGAGGAACAATTTAACTTAATACAAACTAAATCAACTAATCACTCAGAAACCCAAACCTGACAAGAACAGAACTCGCTCTCGCGCAATCCTAATGCTAGCATGCAAAGGCTTTGAGACGACTTTACTTTTTATCACTTCTCGATCTCTAATAAGGTGTTTATCCGCTGGACTATATCAAACAACAATCTCAATAAAACTCTACGGTTGTACCTCCCGCATACAAACTCTAAACACAAAGTAAAGACTTGAACATACAACTATCAATCAAAACCAATTCAATTAATCGAAGTATGAGATTATGAGATAGTATTAATAATATGACAACCACTAAACACAACCTAATTTGTCATTAAACCAAACTTTCAATATCAATTCAAGTCATATTAACCATACAATCCATTCAACTCGTTAAAACCGAACAATAATCATCACACCTAGGTAGAACTTACAAATTAGCTGTAAGGCCCCGTTCCCGGTGCCCTACTTTGGTGTTGGATTTTTTCATAAAAACAGTTTTAAATATCAAAGTTTAATAAAACTTTCGCGGAATAATAAATTGGGTCAACCATTTGTTACACAACATTCAAAACTTGTCTTTAAAACATGAAATAAAACAGCTTATTAAAACATCATGACAAATCGTCTTCAGATGCCAGCTTCTTCAGATCCTGCCATGTGTCCCCCTCAAGCTAGCTGCATCAATCTATTTACCTGCATGCATACTATAAGTCAGCTACGCTGAGTGAGTTCTAGTTAAAGCATGTAACATATAATACATTCACATACTTATACATATGCATCCAAAGATACATATTATATACTTAACCTGCTTATCTTTCTTTCGTACATACATAAGTATATACCTTCTTTCTTTTTTCCTTCTTTATTTCTTTCTTTCTTTCATACTTTTATGTATTTAATCTTATTTTTCATACTTATACATTTTAAAGAGTCTTTCGTCTTATAACCTCTCTGATATTATAAGAGTCTTGTCCATATCCTCTCAGATATTATAAGGGTCTGGTCCCTATCCTCTCAGATATTATAAGGGTCTGGTCCCTATCCTCTCAGATATTATGAGGGTCTGGCCCCTCCTCATACCTTCATATCTTCATATATTTCTTCATACTATCTTTTATACAATTTCATACATACCATGTTGTATCGTTCATACATATTTTATAAAACAATCACATCTTCTAGCGATTACCTTTCCTGGCAATACGTGCAATATCCGAAGATCGTTCACGTACCGACAAGCATTCATTCATAACCCCAAATAAAATCACATAAATCATATATGGCATGCACTTACCACTTAAGGTAAGTGTATTAACTATCACATCGAGTATGCACACTACCCCGAAAACATAACAATGAAATGGGGCTAGAAATTTACCTGTAAACGATTCCTCTCTGAATTTACTGTAATGCCCTTCTTGAGCTGTGCACGGCTAACTGTGTATCAATTAACAAACATCACTTAACTACTCCTAATTATATTTTACTTCCCATTTTATAAACATTACCTTTCTTTATTAATTAATTACTTATCTTTAGTTCCTATATCATATAAGTTCATATCTATCGTTTACGTACGTATACGCTGTTTATCTTACATTTATTTGGAAAATCATTTTAACGTGTAAGTCCTTATTGGCGTGTAAGTCATCTAGCGCGTAAGTCTTACATATACATTTTATATATACATATACGGGCATACATTCATATATGCCACACACATATTCGTCCATACATACATATACGTTTATATATATATATATATATATATACACGGTACATGCATACATATACGTTTATATACATACACGCTACATATATACATATACATTTATATACATACACAGTGCATGCATACATATACGCTACATATATACACATACGTTTATATACATACACGGTGCATGTATACATATACGTTTATATACATAGACGCTACATACATATACATGGTATACACATACATATACGGTGTTCCTGCATACATGTACGTTGCATACATAAACGTTACATACATATATGTTATATACATACTTATACGGTCTCTTCTAATTATGTGTTGCTTAGACTTATATGGCGTATATAGTTATACGCATACATACTTATACGGATACACACACTTATACGCTAACATCATATGCGTCCAAACATATGCGCCCGTATACCCGTTTCGTTCCAAACAACTTGTTTATTTTCAAGTTTACATTTTTCACACATAATAAGGTCCGATTTACTATCCCACCAAGTTTCATGTAAAACCGACTTCGTTTACACGTCCTTTTCACAAATCGAACACTACTTGTTTTACCCGAAATGAACCAACTAACCCGTTTACTATCAAGTTCATTAGTTTATCAATAATCATGGCCCGTTCTATCATCCTACAAATTTTCATTCAAATCCGTACACAAAAAGTAAATCTTTTTAACAAAAATGTACCTTTGAGGTTTATGTTTGAATTTACTAGAATAGACCAAAAGCATATCAAACGAACTCGAAATTGATTCATTCAAGCGGCCACGGAACCATCTCGTCGATATCTACCAGTGCCGCCCACTGTCGTCACCGGATACCATCTCTACAGTTGCCGGAAAAACTCTATTTTTGCTGTTACGGTTTTGCTGATAAAAACCAGACTTCCCGACCTCTGATCGAAGATCTGATCAGTGGAAATCTTCATTTATATGCCATGAACACTCAGTTAAATTTGAGACCGATCCGATGGTTAGATATCCGGGAATCGTCATGTCTTTGTGGGCTATTTTCTCAAAAACGGAAATTGGAGAAGTGTGTGTTTTTTATGGTGTAGGCTATGGTGTAGAGATGAATGAAATGGAAAGGATTAGGGTTGATGGGGTATTATAATCCCTTAAGCCCATGGACCTTGGGCCCATATTTCCTTTTTAGTCCATAATCCATTTCATTTAACTAGCCTACCATCTTCTATCTTTATTATTTATATTTATTAATCTACTAACTCAATTTAATTCCTTCAACGTAAATAATATATATTTAATATTATTCTTAGAAAATTCGGGATATTACATTAGCCAAGAATGATTTTTGGACAGCAGAAAACACTTATTATAACCATCATAAAACTCAACCAATTCGTAATCAAACTCAATCCACAATCAAGTATAATTACTAACAACTCAATCATAAACTCAATTGCAAAACAAGTCAATTTCAAGATTAAAATCAAGAGGATTATAAACATAAAATAAACCAAAGAGTATGGAGATATAATAATGATGATCTTGGCTGTCCTTAAAACACTTAGAAACCTTGTGAACTTTGCTGCAAAATCTTTTTTTCTTTCTTATTGTTTCTTGCCCACAAATTCTGACCAAACCAAAGAGTTGTTTTATATTATTCTTTCTTTTTCCTTTGCTGCGATTGGATTGATTGCTTTGGGTTTATTTTTTTTTATTTTCTAGCTACTGCCAATGTTGACCAAGAGATTCTTGGTTTGTATTATATTTTTTTTATTTGTTTCTCCTTGCACACAAGACTCCTCCGATCGGGACATTTTTCAACTAGGTTAAGGTTTTTTTCTTCTTTTGTGATCTACCAACTCTGCTGATCGGGGGTTATTATTAGGAGCTTTGGGTTTATTTTATTTGTGTTATAACAATATATAACATATGCAAGGCTTCACACAAGTGGGCTTCAGGCGGGCTTTAACTTGGTTATTCAAAAATTAATCATAAGCCCCTTTAAGTCTTGAGAAGCCTGGTTCTTTTTCTCTTTAAAACCTGCAACCTGCGAAATATATATAACTTTGTAAGATCATATCCAAACAAGTTAAGAAATATTAAATATTAGATATAAAAGCGACTAAAACAATGATAAATGGTGCGGAAAATAAGTGTGTTTTACAACACATCAGAAATATTCTCAAGAAAAGTAAGGATCAAAACTATTCTCAAGAAAAGTAACGGAAAATTTAGATAAGGAAATAAAAGCATTCCATGTTAAGAAATTAAGGAAGTTCATCTCACATAGAAAGAAGAAAGAAAATGGAAGCTTTCACATTAGTATAAATAAAAAAGAGAATTTCCTCCCGCATGAAAAGATTATAGAACTTAAAAACTCTTTATAAGGAAAAGAATTTTCGTAATAATATTTTTATATGTTAATATGCACCCAGTGGACTTAGACGCGCATGGGCACGTGCTCGGATGATGGGCGCAATGTGAGGGTTTAATGGAGCACTTTGCACCTCGAATTTGGAAAATGAGAGTTAGACCAAGACATGACAAGTTACCAAAGATTAGGGACCAAAAGTGAATTTCAATCCAGGAACCCGTCGCAATACGTGATGAGCTCAAGATAAGGTAATCATGATACGCGATGGACCATTATGACTCAGCGACACGTGTCGCATCGGAGTGACACGTGGCAGACGCTAGGGCTGAGTCATCATGCCACGCGTCAATTTTCTAGCGCCGCGATACGCGCTGGAGCCCACATTAAGCTATAAGGGGGGGGGGGGGGTTGGTTCACGGCACACTTCATCTCACACCAAAACACACTTTCTCACACACACTTAACAATGTTTTGTGTGCCGGCTATCGTAGTGCGTGCCAAGCCCTGAGGTTTCGACGGTTTAAGCCCCAATTCGCAACATAGAATAGAAATTTTGCTCGTATAAGCTTAGACGTATAAACTTCAAATACCCATGTAAGGTAGGGGTTCTGTCTAAGTGATTATTTTATTATTATATAATGGCTTAGACCCTAGTCGGGAATATAGCCTAGACGTTGATCAGATTTATTAATACAAAGGTTTTAGTTAAAATAATGTTTCTTTATAATTAAAAAAAACATAGAATATTTTCATACATGAGGATTTAGTTAAAATATTGTTTTCATCATGATTAAAAAATACGCTTTTACATAAAAAGTGTATAGTCGAAATGTTTCTTCAGATTAAGAAACATAAAAGTTTTATATACAAGGAATATAGTCAATATAGTGTTTCTTCATGACTAAGAAACATAAGATTTTACATACAAGAACTATAGTCAGATTAACGTTTCTTCATAAAGAAGAAACTTATTATAGATGTTTCTTTTTGAAGAAGAAACTCAGCACGTCATAACATCTTAGTTTGGAACATTTGGGTCTCCATGAAGGTGATTGTGTTAGGATTTATTTTAGCGGTGGTGATTTGGAGAAACATTAGTAGATGGTGTAAAGTAGCCCTGTTCGGAGCTGATTCAATAAAAGGTATTTTAAACTCCTTAACTCAAATTCCGAAGAAGGAGCATAGGAGACAAATGCTGAAGTTATGGAGCATTTGGAGAGCTCGAAACAAGCTCATATTCAAGAAGTGCCTATGAAGATCGAAACTATCCTCCGCGAGATAAAGGTGTTAAGTTTTCTTCGGGTAAAAATAGAGCAAAGAGATTGGATATAGATTGGTCTAGTTGGGATAATTTCTCTTTGTAATTTTTGTATTGGTTGTTCACGGCCCTTGCTAGTCTTGGTAGAAGAGGTTCGGTTTCGTTAGTTTTAATAAAATGTGTCGTTAATATATATATATATATATATATATATATATATATATATATATATATAAACAAAACCTCCTTAAATTCTATCGAGCCACCAGATTGTTTTATTTGCAAACGAATGTTTCTCATGCATTTGACCTGAATTCACGGGTATGAGTCTCACCAAATCCAGATAGTCCTTAAACGTATTATAACATCTCATTATATTAAAAATTAGTCTTATCAAATATTTGATATGAAAATCCTATAAACTAGGGATATAATAAAACTTAATATTTATTTTTTTAAAGATATTAACAATAATAAAGAAAACAATATTGTCGTAAAAAAATTATTTTCAGTTAATAAACGGTAAAAAAAATATTTTTTACAAAATTACTTTTTATTGGAACGTATTCTGCGTATATATATAAACAAAAAGTTCAAAAAATTTAACACTAAAACTAATTTTTTACATATGAAATCAAGCTTTATATTTTTTTTTACATGTAAAATAAAGAGTTCCATAATTCCCACTTTTTTTTAGTTTCCTTTTGAACCTGCCCATTTCTATTTATCTTAAATATATATAAATAAAACCTTTAAATGCTCTCTGGTTGTTCCCAACATTCTCTCAAGCCACCAGAGTGCTTTATTTATAAATGGGTATTACCAAACCCAGATAGCTCTTAAACGGGTTATACCGTCTCATTAAATTAAAAATTAATCTAACCAAATTTTTTTGATATGAAAAACTTACAAAATAGGGATATACAAAAAATTAATATATGGTCTTTTTTTAAAAAGATATTATTTATAATTAAGAAACAATTTTATTGTAAAAAAAATAAACGGGTCATGGGTCACACAAACCTATATAGCTTTTAAACCGGGTCATAACATCTCATTTATTTGTGAAATAATTATATCGCCAAACCTTAAGTATATTATTAACTTATTTACAATAAACAAAATTAAAATATAATATATATATATATATATATATATATTAGAAACAAATAATATAAAAAAAACCCCATAATACGGAGGATAAAACCTAGTAATGTATATAAACGAAACATTTAAAAATCTCTTTGGTTGCTCCCTACTTTTTCTCAATCCACCAGATTGCTTTATTTGTAAATGGAGCATTCTCATGCATATGACCTGAATTCACGGGTATGGGTCTCACCAACCCAGATAACCCTAAAAACGGTTTATTAGATCTCTCATTAAATCAAAAACTAATATCACCAAATATTTGATATGAAAATATTAAAAAATAAGGATATACTAAAAATTAATATTTGATTTAAAAAAGATATTATTTATAATTAAAAAATAACTTTATAATAAAAAAAAATAAGCGTATCATAGGTCTCACCAAATCCAGATTGTTTTAAACCGGGTTATAACATCTCATTTATTTGTGAAACTCTTTAATCATAAAATTCTAAGTATATTATTAGTTTTTTTATAATAAATTAAATTTCAAAAAAATAAATAAATATTAGAAATGAATAATATAAAACAACTGCGTAATACGGGGGATAAAAGCTAATATATATATATATATATATATATATATATATATATATAAACGAAAACATATAAATCCTACGTGTCGTGATGTATTTGACCCGAATTCACGGGTATGTGTCTTACCAAATCCATATATTTCTTAAACGAGTGATAACATCTCATTAACTTAAAAACTAATCTCACCAAATATTTGATATAAAAATCATATAAAGTAGGGATATACTAAAAATTATTATCTGATTTATTTAAAAAAAAGATATATATTATTTATAATTAAAAAACCAATTTTATAGTAAAAAAAAATTAACGGGTCTTGGGACTCATCAAACTCATATAGCTTTTAAACCGGGTTATTACATCTCATTTTTTTGTGAAACAGTTTATTTATCAAACCATAAGTATACTATTAACTTTCATACAATAAAAAAATAAAAATTCAAAAAATAAATAATGTAAAAAACCCCTGTAATACGGGGAATAAAAACTAGTGTGTGTGTGTGTATATATATATAAGGGTTAAAATAAAAATACATAGTTTTGTAGAAAGAGTATGAATGACATAAAATTTAGAGTTTAGAAACTATGTAATCCTATTTAGTGAACTATGTAGCCTAAATCTTAGATCTTGGAAACTATTTAGAATTTGAAAATTACCAATCTCAACCACTAGATCCGAGATCTAAGGGTCTAGATTTATTCTTACACTTCCTATAAAACTATTTCTTTTACTATAACCCACCCATATATATATATATATATATATATATATATATATATATATATATATTTAGGTATTGGATCATTTCAGGAGTTTGTTTATAGCGGGAAGTGCTAGAAGTGAAGGTGTAACTCCATTAATCCCTAATTTCACTCCATTTTCTTATGTGTAGGTGTGTTGTGTAGATGCATATGTATGTGTGTAGGTATGTATGTTTGTATATGTGTACGTATGTTTGTATATGTGTATGTATGTTTGTATGTCTGTAGGTACATAGGTTTGAATGTGGCTCGGTACATTTATATGTTTGTAGGTTGGTTTGAATGTGTAATTAAGACATAAATACAACCAAACTACATATATGTATGTAACATCATATGAAAAGGAGTGAAATTAGGGATTAATGGAGTTATACATTCACTTCTTTCTGTAATATCACTTCTCGCAAGATCCATATATATATATATATATATATATATATATATATATATGGATCTTGCGAGAAGTGATATTAGTATCATTACAGAACTGTTAAATAATTTAAGAACTTTGAATGAACCTTTGAAAACTGACGTTTTTTATAAAACTTTTTGTATGTTGATGTTATTTGAGTGTGACTTTATCGTTTTTTATATCTATATTTACGATTAAAATTTTGAAAATTAGTTTATATATATATATATATATATATATATATGTTTTGTTTTACACCTATGTATATTTTTTGGCACATAAATTTTACACATATGTAAGCTTGTGATTAATATATGTAATCAAACAGTTTTATATAAAATATGTAATACTACTCTTAAATATTGTTAATATATAAAAAAAATTAAGAAATGTTTAGTTTTTTAGAGTTCTTAAAAGCTCTTAACTTTTTAGAGTTCTTAAATGACATAACTCTCTCTCTATCTCTCTCTCTCTCTCTCTCTCTCTCTCTCTCTCTCTCTATATATATATATATATATATATATATATATATATATATATATATATATATATATATTCTAATAAAAGCCTATCATTTTTGCCACTTGTCAATACAATAGCCCTCCTCACCTCTTTTCAACCAATTTTTGTAAGGCCCCGATCCCGGTGCCCTACATTGGACGTTGGATTTACTCATAAGCACAGTTCTACAATCAGAGTTAATTAAAACTTTCGCGTAAACCTTAACTTAAATCATTCGTTACAAAACATTTAATCTTTTCTTTGAAACCATAACATAAAAATAACATATTTAGAACATCACTTCTTCCATATTCAAATGTCAGCCGTTCAATCCATGCCATGTGCCTTCCTCACGCTAACTCGTTAAACATATTCACATGCGTGCATACTAAAAGTCAGCTACGCTAAATGAGTTCCATTTAATCAGACGACATACAATACATACACATATCGCACATACATACATGTCTTAAACTTGTATAAATATCAATAAGAGGAACGTCACGTAATATCTACTAAAAGAACTATTACTATTGCCCATGCTATAAATTCTCCATAGAAGGAACACTCTATATATATTATCTATAGAAGGAACACTCTATATACTTTCCATAGAAGGAACACCCTATAGACTTTCCATAGAAGGAACACTCTGCTATCCATAGAAGGAACAATACACTATACATAGAAGGAAACACTATACTATCTATAGAAGGAACATTATACATTATCCATAGAAGGAACTCTATATGTTATCCATAGGAGGAACACTGTATATAAGTTATTATCTTATGTCCATGTAAGGAGCTAATCACTTCCCTCGGCAATACGTGCAATATCCGAAGATCGTTCATGTACAAAAAGCAATCATTCGTATCTACCACATATATCATACATGGCATACTTTTATCATTCATACATTATATATATCATACGTATCTGTGATCATAACCCAACAGTACATGCAATATCCGAAGATCGTTCATGTACACATCATACATATATCATTCATACATTACATATAGAAATCATATCTTTAAACTACCACCTGGCGTTACATGCAATCTCCGAAGATCGTTCACGCACTGTCAAGCATTCATCATACATGAATCACACAAGGTATACACTTACCACTTAGGGTAACTGTATTAGCTATCACATCGAGTATGCACACAGCCCCGAAAACATAACAAGGAAGTGGGGCTAGAACTCACCTGAATGCATTTACGTTCATCGTTAATGGTTATTCCCTTATTTAGTTTGTGCACGGCTAACTGTATAACAAATACGCGTATTAATTACTATCACTAACCATATTGTATTTCCAGTTTAATTATAACCCTCAACAAACGGGGGTCCGGGGGCAGCACCCCTGGCAGCGGGGTTCTATGGGCGGCAACCCCTAGCGCGGTCCAAGGGGCAAAAAGCCCCTGTCTTAACACATTCTCCATTAGGATTTCATGATAATATTTTATTGTTAACCCATTGATCCTTTAAGGTATCTTCTATAAATTAATAAATTTCAAGGGCTATTTTGTAATTAAATCATTCTTTCTAAGTCCAGGGACCATTTCTGTCATCATTTAAACTTAATTCGTTATCCTGCGTAACGAATTGGTGAACTAATTCGCTATTTGATCATAGCCTGATTCGTTATCTGAACTTAGCGAATTGTTGAGTAACGAATCACTTGATTCGTTATCCTAACATAACGAACTGGACGAGTAACGAATCACTTGATTCGTTATCTTAACATAATGAACTGGACGGGTAACTAATCAATTGATTCGTTATCTTAACGAATTGGTCATCATCATAACGAATTGGACCTTAACGAACTAGTCATCATCCTAACGAATTGGACCTTAACGAACTGGTCATCATCATAACGAATTAGGCTAGTTCCTTAAACCTCTGTTAATGAATTAGGGTTAGGTCAGAAACATTCTCTGACATCTCCACTGTTCCGGCGCCGCATTTGCCAGAAAAACGGGATCTCGCCGGAAAAGCGAGATCTCGCTTGTTTCACCACCGATTTTACCGTTTTTCGTCCCGTTCGATCCAGATCTGAGCTAGGGTGATCCCTAAGCTCATCTTTTGATTGGTTTATACCTGATTCCATCTGGATCTCATAACTTTAACGGTTTAGGGTGTCGGCTCCTCGTTTCGCGACTAGATATAACGGGTTTGGATCTCTACAATATCATACTATCATTACCTCGGGTCGGAAATCGATTCTTCTTCCTGGTTTCGGCTAGAGAGAGAAAGTAGGATGAGAGAAAGCTAAGTGTGTGTTTTGGGTGGTGTATGGAATGTAATGGAAATGAATGGATTAAGGCATAATTAAAGTATTTATATTATGGGTCATGGGCTTAAGCCCATGGTCTTTCCTTTAATAACCCAAATCCATCACCCATATTACTTAACCCAACACAAGCCCATCTCATAACATCGAATATTATTATATTTTAACTGAACGAAAAATCGGGATGTTACAATTTTCATATATATGGTTCTTATTTTTAAGTCATTTCAATATATGACATTAAAATTATAGGTTTATTCTAACTAAATCCATTACTACATATAATAAGTATTCTCCATATGGATTGACAAGAGACGGTTAGTGAATTTTGAAGTGTTAATTAAAGTGTTTATTATGGTTTATATTCAAAATAATAAACAATAAACATTCGATTCATAATATGTGGAATGAGAACAATCGACTTAGACTAAATTCTGATAACGTCAGCGGCTATGGCTTAGCCTTTAATACCTAAAAATACATATGATTTTAAAATTAAAAGTTTTCGGGTTGACCCGAAACCTAGAATTCGGACCCAAGAACCAACCCGAATTACTTCGGTTCAGGTTCGGGTTAGTATTTTCTTGGGTTCGAGTTTCTCGTGCGAGGTTAGTTTGGGTTCAGGTATGGGTTTTCTTGGGTTGGGTTTCATGTTTCGGGTAAAAGTGGCAACCCTACTTTCAACGATTATCAATAAGAATCACTATATTCATTTTATGCAACTTTAAATCTTCTAATATTCTTTTAACTTAGAGTAATCACTATTATTTGAACATGGTTTTAATGTTATTATGTATTTTTCATTTTCCTAGCAATTATGTTCATATGAAATAAACAATTGTTTTGTTATATTTAATTTTTTCGGTTTTTATGTTGCTTGATTATACAATATTTAATTATAAAATATAAAGTCAATTAAAAATTTGTCATAGACATAATATTAATGACAAAAAATTTATCATGATCAATCAATTTTAAATTGTAAAGATTCTAAGGATAATTATATTATCAAAGTTCAGGTATATGGTTTTTGGGATAATCATGTTTTTTTTTTGATAAACTGAGGAGATGTTCTCAAATGACATCATATTAATTGATTAAAAGCTATAGCATTTTATGTGTATGAATATTTTTTTTATTAGTATCATGGATATATATTATCATTTATCTAGAGTTGGTATGTATTGGAGAACCTTTTTTGTCACACAGACAACTATATATAGCTATATCAAGAGTTATAAGTAGGCCTATATGTTACTTTATTAAGAGTTACAAGCAGACATGGACTAAAATTTTTGATTTTTGATAAACAATGTATACCTGTTAATACAATCACAAATGTAGTGTAAAAGGAGGTTTTTACCTATTTGTAACATATTTATGTAATCTTAGTTATGTAATTTCTGTAATTTTAATTTGACTGTAATTGTATTAACAATATATGATTAATTTGTTGACTATATTTCACTTAATAGTTAAAGTTTAAAATTTTCAATAATTACCCGTGTAATACACGGGCCTCAAACTAGTATATATATATATATGTATAAATATATATATAGGGAAATTATATGCCTAAAACCCTCTTCAGTTGAGAAAACCATGGAAACTTAAGTATGTGGTTGTGGTGTTGCCACGTGTTCACCTTATATATTTAATAGTTGTTTAACCGAAGGGTAGTTTAGTCTTTTCACATTTTTCAATCCCTATTACCGGTTTTTCTTATAATATAATTTCCATCATGTCAAATCATTACTTTATTTTTTCAAATCTTCCGAATGTTCTCTCCTTAACTTCAATCTTCCGATCATCTCTCATTCTCTCTTCCCAAGTTTACATTTATTCAATTATGTCTTCCAAAGTTAAGCGAGTTTTAGATTTTTTCGGGTTTTCTTCGTCAAAGAAACAACATCAAGTAGCACCCTTCGTTTATTGTGATAGTCAATCTAAAAGCCTTGATCTTTCTGTGTATGCTGATGTTGTTCCAGTTGTTGAACCTGTTAATTCTAGACTTGATCTTTCTTTGTCTGTTGATGTTGTTCCAGTTGTTCAACATGTTAGTCATACATCT
The DNA here is from genome assembly GCF_021521415.1 of Bidens hawaiensis. Lineage (NCBI taxonomy): Eukaryota > Viridiplantae > Streptophyta > Magnoliopsida > Asterales > Asteraceae > Bidens > Bidens hawaiensis. Next base: position 313,830 of record NW_027493813.1, read on the forward strand.
CAGCCGTCCCCTTATTCGGCTACTTCTCATGTGTCTCAACTCAGCCGTCCCCTTACATCTGAGGTTAAAACTGTTTCTCCTTCGGGCACTGAAGACTTAACAATAGAAAATGATGTTCCTCCCATATACAAGTGTGTTGTGTGTTGTGTGACGGTGACCACCCATATCCAAGTTGGTAAAGATTTTGGTTTTTTCGTGTTGTGTGTCGGTGACCACCCATATCCAAGTTTGATGGGCGAGGAATGCTTGTTGTGGCAATGGGCTCGACTAAGTCCTGTTCGTTATAACCAATGGGGTGATTACAATCCTGATGTATCACCCTATTTTTTTTACTTTTTTACTTTCTTTTGTTGTTTCTTTTACTTTAATTTTCTATTTTGGTATTTGTAGTTGTAATGTTGAACTCTTTTTTTAGTAATGTAATCTGGATGTTTTGTTGTTTTTATTTTTATGTTACTGTATTCCCCTTTATGTTTGTCATACGTTCTTTTTTTAGTGTGTTTTGTTGTTGAAAGAAATGGACTTGAAATTATTTGTTAATTGTATATTCATTGTTTGTTAACATATGTTTTTTTAACGGCAACATATGTTTGTTGTATGTTAACGTATATTGTTGTTGAAAGTTAACATATTTTCATTATATGTTAACATATGTTATAGTAGCATATATTGGGAAATGTGTCAACGTCCCATCATGTAAATCAATTAATTGACCTATCTACTTTTCCCTCCTACCATATTATCTTGCATTTATTTTCTTGTATTAATTTAACATTTTTAATCCTCCACCCACTGAGTTTGAATTGTTGTTAAATACCCATCCAAAAAGCACATTACAAAAAACCCATTACACTCGGCTGCCATCAAAAAGCACATTCCAAAAATCAGACTCACCAATATGTATGTTTGCTACTGCCATAAGGTTGTCACCTTACGCACGTCTTGGACCGATTTGAATCCTGGTCGCCGTTTTTATTCATGGTCTCATTTGGTATATTATGTCTTTTTGTTTGCATAATTATGTAAAACACACTCTATTTTGTATTTTTTTTATATTTTGTTTTTGTTTTTGTTTTTTTAAACTGCAGGAGAACAAGTGTGGTTTTTTTGTTTGGCTAGATCAGCCAATGTGTGACCGTTCAAAGCAAATCATCCCTGGGTTGTTGAAATCAAAAAACAAGCTTGAAGATGATGTCAAAGTGTTGCGACGTGAAATACGGAAAAGGGACATTCTTATTGTTGTTTTAACTTTATATTTGTTGTTTTTGTTCCTCTTATTTTTAGTTTAGTTTTTGTTCCCTTGGTTGGGGTACTTATATAATTTACTTTATCAAAAGAGTCATTTTACTAGATTGACTAGTCTGTCCCATCGTTAATTCATGTTGTTATGTTAAATTAAAATTTCCTGGCGAACGTGCATCGTACTTGCATACTTTTGTCTTGTTGTCTTACAATAGTTTAGTAGGTTAGGGACCCTAGTAGGTTATCTTTACTTGATATGTCTTATCTTTACTTGATACTTTTGTATATTAACGAGGTAAATGTGACCCTACAAGGAATACCAAATTGAAAATAATATTATCTAACTTCCAAAAGTACAAGTTAGTACAATATAAGTAATACTAAAACTTCTTTTCCTTTGTTTTTTGTAGGTTATTCTTGAATTATATTTTTTAGATATTTATTTTTGAAATGCAAGTTGTCCGCTTTTAGTATACATTAATATTTATTTAAACTTTAGTGAAGATACACTCTAATTTTACTTACTGTAAAAAGGTATCCCATATAAAAAAACCTTTAACTTAACAACTTGCTACAACTTCCGTTGGATGTCCAATCACTTTTAGATGAATTTTGTTTCTTTGTCAACTCGAGCTACACACGTTCGATAGAAAGATAACATGATAACATATGTTATGAAACACTGTAAAACATATGTTACGATGGATAACATATGTTATGATACACTATAAAACATATGTTACGTTGGATAACATATGTTTTATTATATCTTAAAACATATATTGACATGGATATCACGCAATACAATGGGTTTCCCATATATTATATGAATAGGCTTCACATATTGTATAATATGGGCTTTTGGTTATCATTTTCGTGACACCTCTTTTTGGCATAACATACGACTTCATTTCTTCTTGATAAATAAACATACTAGAATGTTAACAAAAAAATTTTTGTGTAACCTAAATCGTTTGGTCAACCTACCATACGTTTTGGCTAATCATCACGTGTTCAACTAAAGCAAGTCTTAGTCCCCCCCCCCCACATATTTGTTTGACTGTTTTGTTTCATGCTCCACGTGTTAAACCAACTTCAGTGTCACTTTTGTACTGTACGTTACTTTAAATATTATCTTTTTGTACTTTTGTACTATACGCTACTTTAAATAATATATTCATTGGAATTCCCTACAGGGAGCTACCTAATATCTATTTCCAAAGACACTTTTTGTCCGCAATTTACATATTAAACCATCAGATAAAAATATAAGGGCCCACCGTCATATCCTAACACACAAAATACACCACAAAAACAGAAGTCGCATCAGTAACTTCTTTGCCCCAACCACTTACCCCACTTAAATCATGTTCAGAGACCATAGTACCCTACCCCATATGTAATTAAAGTTTTACAAAACAAAATGTACAAGTTTAATCAAAAGCATACTGAAGTCATGGGATCTTTTCACTTACCTCCTGCCTCCATCAGAACTTCTTTCTTCATACTGTTTAAGTCAGACAAAAGAATTTTTGATAATATGTTTTTCCTTAAACCTTTAAGGTGACTTTTTTTCTTCATGCCTTGTCTAGCAAACCCGGCTTCAAAGTTTTCTCCCTCCCCCATGAAAGTCTCTATATGCCTCATCAACACCACTCCACCTTCTGTCATGTGGTTTGTGATTGCCCACTTTACTTGAATTCTTTCAATACTACTCCCCTTTATCTCCTCACTCTTTGGATGATTCCATGACTCCAAATATCTCACAAACATGTCCTTCTAGAAATCCGTTAATAAACTAATTAACATATTTGTAATTTTTTGTTTCATTTTACTAAATTAATTATCATATTTATTTTCTAATTAAGTAGATTCTTACCAATTTGTACGCGGTGTCTTTAAATTCGAACACGTCATTGTCCCGTATTGTTATCAACAGAAGCATATTTGGAAAATGGTCAATTGTGAAAATTGACGGCTTCTTAAGATTGAACACCACCACAAAATACTCGTGTTCCATATTGGGAAAAAGACCAAGTCTATGTTTTTGAAACTACATATACTCAAGTCTAACCTCATTGACATGCATACGTTATGGGCAAACTTTACGTCTCTCACAATATTGTTCCATTTCTCTGCCCCTATCAAACCCTCACCCTGTTTTCATATCATTAGGTATTGTTTAGATTTATAATTTATTAACCAACATGGAATAAATACCTTTACACTATTACGCACTTACCATCACGTCTATGCTTAGGTAGTACCTTCTCGGTGTTTTTTGTGTATCCAAAGTTATGTTCTCATTCAATACTGTTGACCACAAGTTCACCAGATTCTTGTCTATCCTCTCCTCGTAGTTCAAACTCCTAATCACCTCCACATCCGCTTTCAGTCCTTGACTCGTTGAGAATATTCTTTTACTACATGTTAATACCTTTTTTCAGTACTTTTGTTTTTACAACTTATAAAGAACACAATTAAAAAAACCCATTTTCTGTAATTCATTAACATTGGAGTTAGTAAAACGGACACCACAATAACCCAATCATTATTTTGTAGTAGCTTACAGATTTGTTTCTTCACTGCTTCCGTCCTCAACCATCACGCAGTCCCATATTATTTTCCAAATTCGTTGTCTTCCTTTCAATATCCAACTCCCCACTCATTGTTGTCATTTTTTCAGCTTTCCCTCCAACTACCCATGCCTTCAATTTCGTCTTCTTTTTCTCCATTTCAGAAATAACTCCGCTCTGATCGATTCCCTTTTTCATTGGCTCAACTACATATAGCACACTTTGTCAAAAATATATAACGTATGTTTTTCTTAAAAAATAACATATGAAAATGACTTTTCTAAAGTTTTTTTTATAACTGCTTTCTTAGTACCTCTCCTTTGTTCATCTTTGACCGGTTGACGCGATGAGCTTCCTATGTCAACATTTGTCTTTGTTGGTATGGCTACACACATATACAACACCCAAATTAGGTTGTTTAATACGTTTTCATTTTCCAATTGACAGTAACACGACATTTGAAACATATGGACTTTGTTTTTAATACCTTTTTTTTGTTCCTCTATTACTTTATTCGGCGACGGTGTTTGTACATCCACAATTTTCTTTGTCTTTTTTGGTGTGTCTATGACATTTGAAACAAATAATTACTATCACAGTTTACAATTATTCATTACTACAATATATTTTTCAATACCTGTCTTATCATCCTCTTTTTCTGTTTGAGCCGAATAATTTTCCGGATCATCAGTTTTTTTTTGTGTTGCTGCAACACATAAGGAAGACATCAAATATGTTTGTAATATCGTTTTAATTTACACTTTTTACGAAATCACTAAGTAACAAATAATTCTAATTTATTATCAATCTGTGAAACCCCAAGACTGAACGACGGTGCATTTGTTCCAAAATCTTCATTTTCTGCAACATTCAAATACATATAAGTTGAAACTGTAAATGTAATCAACAACTATGTATTTTTTAGGGTTACCTACTGTCTTTGGTTTACGGGCGGCTTCCCTTTTTGTTCTTCCTTCGTTACCCCCGTTGTCGGTCTTCGATTTCATCTTCCGGCAACCTAAGATCATCATCCCTAGTACTCTCATCTCTTGTTTTTTCATCCTCATTGACATCCAAATCTTCGACTTCCATGCTGTCCACATCATTTTTTCCACTTGTCACAATTTTTTCATACATGCGCAACGTCATTTACTCTTACATATATGTGTTGTGAAGTTACATTTTTTTCGCTTTAACACAAATGACTGCTTACTTCATCTTCCGATTTCTCAAAGCTATTAATATCTTCGCTGTTTTCATCTTCACTCAAACCAACTTCTTTGTCTTCTTCATCAACCTGTACATTATCTTTGCTCTTTGTGTCTTCCAATTCTGCCACATCGTCAATCTTCCCTTTGCTTTGTATATCCTCTCCCATCTCATCCTCTTCGCTTTCCTTATCCTCTCCCTTTTTTTCTTCTGCAATAAATTGATTTGACAAAGACTTTATATATCAGGTGACTTATGTTATATGCTAACCTTTTTTTTTCAATGTGTTTAATTTTTTGTTTTCACAAACCTCCGCCGCTGACATTATCCTCGTCTTAGTCATTGTCTAATCTTACTTCTGTTCCGTCTCCTAGATTTCTCTCTTCTTGGACATCTGTTTCCTCCTCATAATACTCTTTTTAATTCAAATGTTTTAAAAAACAATATTAATATTGATTTGTAAGCGAATAAATTATTTTTGTAATATCTTACCTTCACAGTTTATGTCATCCAGAACATTATTAATTAACTTACCAGTATCATCTTCGTCACCATTTGTTCCATCAACTACCTTTACCGTTAATGCACTTCTGTAACGGCTACAAAGTTTTTTAAATTCCTCCGACTCTATGTTCTTTTTTTATAGCTTTCTTAACATTTTATCCATTTGTTTCTTTGCACTCTCAAACTCTTCAAGATATTCTTTTGCTTCATTTAACTTAGCCTTTGTTAAAAGGAAAACAGAATTCAAATTAACATACTTTTTATTTAACAAATAACATATGTTATAAATTTGTATCTTCTCACCTGAAAAACTTCTTCGTCGGCACCTTTCTCATCTTTGATCCATTTTCTTATTTTCTTTTTCTCCCAAACTCCGAATCCTCCTGCTAACCTTTCTTTTCTATCTCTTGATATATGCAACTCCTTACTCCAAAACTTGATTGGGTTCGTATTCTCATCTGAACAAACCTCTTTGAAGTCCATGCTTTCAACATATAAAATTTGTAGAAACAAAACTAACAAGTTAATAGTTTCCTACCAGTTAATGTGTTTATACTTTCAAACATTATTAAATTAACTAGCAAATTACCGTTAAAACTGCCAGTGGCCCGCAGAAGTACTTGCTGACATTACATCTTTCTCATCCAAGCTTACATGTTTTCAAGCATTCCATAATGTAAGACCCCGATCATTTTTCTTGAAATTTGTTTTGCTACTTATGTAGTTCAATATTTCCTCTCTACATCTTCCTTGGGTTTTGCAGTCCCCCATGATGCACAAGAACAGAATTAAAAAGTCAAGACGGAACATGAATGTACCTTTGTCCTCAGCTTCCCTTATTTTTGCCACAATTTCTGTTGGCGCAACATGTAGTCCACGATATCTCTCTCTCCATTCTGCCACACTGTTGGTATATTCTTCATGATACTTGAGATTCTCAATTTTCTCACCCTCACATGGTATTCCAAACAATCTCCTTATTGCCTTTTTGGTTACTTTAATACTCCCTGACTCAACCTCAATGGTCATTTTTTCTGGATCGAACCTGTCCACAACGAAATGTGCTAACTTGGCCGGTATCCCGTCAATATTAAAGTGTAGCATCCTCCCAAAACCCATTTTCTATACTCCTTTCCTTTGATTCTTTCTTAACTCCTTTATGCACATGCATAATTGAGACGGTGATGACCTTGTTCTTATACCGCGCCACTTTTCCTTCTTCTCATCGTCCGTCGTATCTGCCCTATCTATTTTACCCTCTCTTTTTAGGTTTCCCAAAAACTTTTGCCTTGACCACTGGATCTTCTCACCTATTTTGTAATTAAATTTAGTTATTTTTAACAAACATGGTCTACACTTCACAAACTTTTTTTTGTTTGATATCTTACAATATATATATGTTTCCTCCCCGTCTGAGTATTACCCTTGAGAATCTATTGCCTCATACCCTGTTAGTATTAACATGTTCATTATTTTATTTAAAAATTCTGACACATGCTTACAAAATCTATGTTCAACTTCACATGCTGCAAGTTACCTGTTCTCTTTTTCTTTACCACATTGCGTTCCCTCTTTATGTCAATCTCCTGGCTGTCTGAATCGGTTGTTTAAATTAGCAACAAATTAGTATCAAATGTATTCAAACCAAATTTAATGGGATTTAATTCAACTACAACATATCTTTATATGTCTTTTTCTGATTATATTTTGTAACATTTTTTTATCATTCTTTTTGTTTTCTAACCCCAAAACCTTTTGTTTTCTAACTACTATCCTTTGTTAAACAAAGACTATCATATTCAAAAAGTATGTTTTACTCCATTAATAACATATGTTATTTTATCATATTCAAAACATATGTTAAATAAAGGTTATCAAAACAACTTGATTTTCACCCTCATCAATTTACAATGTAATTGTCCAAAACATTTTATACTACAACAGATCTTTTATTTTTACCTGAAATCCTATTTTTCTTCAACTTCAGTTTCCCCCCTCGCTTAGTATTGCTTCTTGGTTAATTCATTTCTTCGGATCCCCGTTCTTCACTTCCTGGTAAAAATACTCCATATTTTATTACTTCACATATCACATAATATAAAGGTTTACTCATAAGGGATTCCTTACTCATAATATATAACTTATACCTGATTCTGAATCTTGTTCCCGTTCCTTTTGTTTCTGCACCTTCCATTTTTTTGGTGTACTATCTTCTTCGTACTCACTCCCATCAGAATCTGTTCATGCAATAATAAATTTATATTCTCTAAATTTTAAATGTATATAACGATGCACAATTTTTGAATACCTGAATACTTATGCGTTCTTGTTTTCCTCTTTTCGTTTCCCTTTCTTTTTAAAGATTCTTTGTTTCTCAACTTAGCATCACCCAAATCGTCTTCGCTTTCTTCTGAATCTGTATTTATTAACAATCACCCCAATAGCTTTTCAGCATGAATATCATTTTTAATCTTATACATGTTACTGTTTTAATTATTCGTACATGTTTCTTTTTGTTCATTTATTGTTTTCTTTTGACTCTTCTTCTTGTCGGTTGACTCTATAAAGATCGGATTTCTAATTGTGTTCCTAAACCGTTTTTTTGCAGTTTCTGATTTAATACAAAAAAACAAAGTTAAACTATGATTTACCTAAACTATAAATACCAAAAAATAAATGTAATTTATTGTACCCTTAAAGTTTTCAATACCTTTTGGTTCCATGTCAGCCGTGCCACATCCTCTCTTCTTTGAGCTTTTCACATAGATTGGGTTACTTAATGTGTTTTCAAGTTCTTTTTTTGGTTTTTTGGAGATGCTTCTACTTCTTCTGTTGATAACAAAGTACTTCTTCTTTGATGTGCTTTGTTTCATTTTCTACAACTAATCCAAAAAAGTATTCCGTAAGTACCATAAAATCAAAAGCTATTTCTTACAGTTACTCTATGAGGTCAGTTTATACTCGACCAAAAAAACCCTTACGATTCTTAACAGACATGCTATGTTGTTTTCTTTTTCTGTTTAATCATTTTTTAACCTAGTTACACATTCACATTATGTAACTTATTAAAAAATTTCAAACATAATCTTCATATTGTTAAACCTTCATAAAACCCATCTAAGTTTTTTTTAACTTTAATATTCTTAAAAATGTTAAAACCCTAAAACTTAGATCGTTATACAAAGATTACTGAAACTCAATGACTAGAAAATGTTAAAAACCTAAAACCTGAAGTTGTTATTCAGTTACGCATATGCAAGAACCTAAACGTACCGATTACGACGTCTATCGGATGGCCGGATATCTCTCTGTCTTCAATCGATTTTGAACTGTCAATCTCTAGAAGAGCAAAGAGATGAAGCGGTGAAGATCAATTTGTGTTGGAATATGTGTTTCAAAATTTGAACGACTGGTTTTTTAGATAGTTGGTGTGCAGGGGGTTTGATTAAACATAAAGTAATGGGTATGTTAAATGTCTTTTTTACCTTTCTGCAATTATAATATGTTTTTTGATATAAATAATGTACTAATAATGGTTATTTAATCTCATCCATCCATTATAAGAAATCAATGGATTAGAGAGAGTTTCCGGGATTTCCTCAACTGGAGTGGGTTTTTATTATATATATATATATAGGGGAGATTTCAATTAAGAACCCCTTTAAGTTTTAAGAACTCGAAAGAACTCAGTGTAACGATTTTTTTTTCGAATTTTTTTTACACATGCGTAATATATGTAAGTTACATACACGTAAAAAAATTACAGAATTTTTTACGTACCGAGTCGACTTTTTACACATGTGTAACGGACGTAAAAGTTAGTGTAACCACTTACATATTTATTCTCTCTCCTACTTTGACTTTTTTGCCAGATTTAATCTCAACCACATATTCCAATCCATTTAATTAAATGTGTGACCTAGAATTGAGTTCTTAAGTTCTTAAAACTCAACATGGTTATCAAAATATTCCTCCCCTATATATATATATATTGAAGAAACATGGATCTACTCACTGGTAGCAGATCTACTTTCCTCGGGTGTGATTATACTATTTCACCGATGGTTCTTCTGGATCAGTGTTCTTCCACCTACAAAATGAACAGCGCCGTTACTTACCCCTCAGAAAGGGACAGAGGGGTCCTCTTTGGGGTAACCCTCCGGCGTGAGAATCAGTATATTTGTGGAGAAGATAATAGTGAGTGTCAGAGAATCTCAAGAGTATTTGCTTAATTGCTCAATACCCTTTGGTTGTGAGACTGTGTGATTGTATGTAACTGACTGTGAATGAATGTGATTCAATATGATTGAATGTGTGATCACTGCTTGTAACTGTCAATGATTGAGTATGAATGTGTCATCAAAGTGGAGTTGATGCTGTATTTATAGTGCTAGGGTTACCACCGGTTGGGCTCAACCTCGTTGGCTTCCTCCAATCGCACTGCGCCACGTGTCCTTTGGGACACCTGGCGCTTTCTCGTTGGTTGTAATCACGTGGTAACACATGTGTCATGCTGAGTTGTCGACCTTTCATTTGGCAGCTATCAACATCAGCATATTCTTTCTCCTTAAAAAGATGCCTTCTGGAAGGTTGTCTGATGTGCACAATCAAGGTTGCTCTAACCCTGATTTGGATAAGGACGAGGTTGATTATGTGCACGTATGATATGCGCTCACCCTGAGGATGCGTGGGGTCTTCTCTTTATTCTCACGCGCAGATATTTCATGCGCAGATGTGATATGCACGAGCATGTGATATGCGCCGCGCGCTGATGCGCTGCGCGCATATGTGATGCGCGAGCATGTGTGTCTGGGCAGATGTGATATGCACGAGCATGTGATATGCGCCGCGCGCTGATGCGCCGCGCGCATATGTGATGCGCGAGCATATGTGTGCCTGGGCATATGATGCATGTGATATGCGCCGCGCGCTGATGCGCGAGCATATGTGTGCCTGGGCATATGATGCCTGAGCATGTTTTGTATGCGCCATGCGCATAGGTTTTGGCTTTGTGCCTTCATAATGTCTTTATCTTGTGGGTTGACCCGCCTTGCTCGGTGTTGAGGCGGGTACATACCTCTTCAAGCCCCCCCAGTCTAATGTGTGTCTTATCTCGCGCGAGCGCGGTAAGATGGATATTAGACTTACTGATTTTTGTCTTTTAATGGGGTTTTGTCGTTTTCCTGGTTGCTTCCATCGTTGCGCGAAGTTCTATCCATTTGGTTGAAAACGAAGGGTCCAAACACGTGGTTAGTTGGTGGTGACGTGCGCCGTAAACATGTCAGACGTTTCGTGTGCTCGAGGTGCTACAGTTGCCTTTCACGTCCCCTCACACAGCTGTCTTGAACACGTGTCGCGCTCGCATTGGTTAGCACCTGCGAGTGGGGGCGCGTCTCTGCTCCGTGGCAGGTCGGTTACAATTTTATGTCCCCTCAACAGTGTTGGGGACACGTGTCGCGCCCTCGTTGGCTTGGACCCGCGAGTGGGGGCGCGTGAAATCCGATCAGCTGCCACATTTCTCTCTCCTGGGCCTATAAAAGGAGGCCCTTAGGAAATTTTTATCTTCATCTTCATTGTTGATAATTTTCTTGTTTCTGCCTTTCATATTCTGAATTGAGTGTTTTCATCTTTTCGATTTCTCGATTATCTGCTGCTGCAGTTGTATATCTGATAGTTCAGACTCGTCTAGCCCCTCAATCACCTCTGTTGCCTCTCGAAGACGCCGTGTGAAATCTGTGGTGATGTCGACATTGAAGCAAAAGGGGAAAGGGAAGAGGGTTGTTGAGACCACATCGGAGGAAGTAGGGAGGACCAAGGCCACCAAAAGGTGGAATGAAATCCTCTGCAAATTGAAGCAGGCCGATCTCGACAACCTCATCGCCTCTCAGGGCTTTCCTACCCTGTTTGGCTGCATGTTGCCTAGGTCCGGGCAAACGGCGGCGGACCCGCCTGCCGGCTATATATCCCTATATAGCCACTTTTTCACCCACTGCAACCTTCGTCTCCCGATGACAAGGTTTGTGGGTGCACTGCTGAAGTTCTATGGGATTCATATATCCCAAGTCCATCCGTTTGGACTCGTGCGCGTGACTCACTTTGAGTTCATGTGCAAATCCCAGCGCGAGGAACCCACTCCTCGGCGCTTTCAATATTTTTACAAGCCCAAGATCCAGGACAATTGGATCTCTTTCATTCCTCGCAGTCAGAAGGTGAAGTGCTCCACTGTTTCATTCAAGAGCCTTCATGACTGGTCTGAGAGGTTCTTTTACATAAGGGCTGGCGTGATCCCCATCCGTATGACCATGCGCTCTATCTCTTCTGCGCCTGCGGATGAGGGTGTCCTCAAGAACCCAACTGGCGCCTGGGTTAAGAAACTGACCGCCGAACCATCCCCCGCGAAGAAAATTTGCGAGGAGGCGCTGGTTGGGGTCGGCATGAGTAAGCTTTGGGCCGATAGCGCGCTTGAGCCCGTTATCCAAGTCGACGGGTTGTGTAAGTTAATTTAATTGGTTTATTTATTTTTTCTGCGCGAACATAATTCTTTTGCTGATATCACTTGATTTGTTTTTGCGCAGTCACCAAGGATTATGTCCTTGCCGCTTATGATGAACAAGTGGAGGGTGGCTCCGTCGCGCTTGGCGCTGGGGAAGTTGGTTTCCCAGATCGCTTCGATGACATGTTCATCCCAGTGGATCTGGAATTTGACTTTGACAGTGACGCGCCTGGTAAGCCTTCGCACTTATGCTCATTCCTTTAGAATATCCAAGTTTATTAACAGTTCTGTTGGTTGTTTTTGTAGATGCGCTTGAAAACTACGAGCTAGAGCTCGCGGAAGAGGAGGAGGAGGAAGAGGAGGCGCCCCTACTAAAGCGCAAAGCTAAGGGGAAATCTGGCGCAGGGGCCAGTAAGAAACAGAAGAAAGATGACACCCCTGTCGCTCATCCCCATGCTCAAACGAAGGGACCTAAGGAAACCCAGGTGTTTACCACAAAGGTTTCTTTAGCTTCTCTGCCTGTGAGAGTGGGCAGACCTCCTGTCCACTTGAGGTATGGTGGCGTCGCCTCCTCCTTTCGCGCGGCTGAAGAGAGAAGCAGTGCCGCGCCTGCAACAGGTATACTTTATTTATCTTCATCTGGCTGAATTGTTATTAAACCTTTTCTCCTTTGAATGTTTGCAGAACCGGCAACGGTAGGAGATGAGCCACAGGCGCCACAAGGTGCTGAGGCTGCGCCAGGGGCTGCTTCGGAGTCCCCTGTTCTACCCTCTGAAAAGGGTAGAATGAATTTTATGGCGATGTTCGCCGCGCGAACAGAATTGCGCCAAGGTATGTTTTGCACACTTGTCTTCTTTATTTTTCTTTTGGATTCAGTCATAAACCATTTTTCCTTGTTGATTTGTTCATAGGAGTTGTAGCTGGCGTACAAGTTGCTGGCGACACTCCTGGCGCCGTTCGCGGCGCCGCTGGTTCTGGTCCTGCTCCTGCTAGTGCTGATTCTCCCCTTATTGGGGTTACAAAAGAGCAGGAAGCCGTATTGCGCGCCGAACTGGCGGCGTCGAGACCTCCCTCGCCTCCTCCTACGCGCAGCCCTCTCCGCGATGCTGGTTTGGAGCCCCCCAGGTCGCAGGAGAAGAGGACTATTCAAGAAGATGAGGAGGATGAGGGGGCTCAAGCTGAGGGCTCCTTGGGAGAACGCGCCAGCCCTGCGATGCCACAAGTTTTCGCAGCGCATACTTCTGGTGGGGCTGGCGCTGACTTTTCTGCTTCATCCCCGCAGGTATGTTTTAATTTGTTGCTCCGCTGCGCGTACCTCCATATAAGTATGTTTTATGACTTAGAACATTTCTTGTGTTTTGTAGGAAGGTGACCACGTTTATCGCCCGAGATGGAATATTAATGAAGAAAGTTCCTTCCAATCCATGGGCGTATGCGAGGACTTCTGGGCTCATGCCGTGCCTCCTACTGAAAGGAGGTATCAGGAGGAGCGCACTCGCGCTGACTTGCTCAACGATCACATTTTCGCTGGGTCAGCTTTCTTTGCTGCCTCCCAAGAGCTTCATCGCGATTATATTAAAGTACGCGATGCTCTTGTGGCAGCCCAGCAAGAGGCTAAGGTGGCTGCCTGGAACCTTTCTGATGCTCGCGCACGAGCTGAGAAACTCCAGGCGGAGCTCAGCGAAAATAGAGCAAGTGCCAACACCGCCTATATTAAGCGCGGGCATGAGCTCCAAGCTGCGCGGGAGAAGCAGCAGTTGGCGGAGGCCGAAGTTGCCAAGTACGCGCGTAGAGTGCGTGTCTTGGAACAGCAGGCTGAGGCGCGTGACCAAGCTATCGTCCAGAGTATCACTGAAAAATCATCACTGGAGAGCGAGGTTGCGCGCCTGAAGAGGGAGTTGGCGGCCGCGCAGGCCGATAGAGATGAGGCCTTGGCGACGGCGGCGTCCAGCCAGGAAGCACTTGGTGCTGCGCAGGCGGAGAAAGAAAAAATCTTGGCGGCAGCAGCGTCTGATAAGGAGGAGCTACAAAAGACTAAGGAAACTGTTGAGTTATTAAACTCCCAGGTTCCTGTCCTCGAGACGTCTGTTGCTGGCCTAGCGCAGGATCGCCAATGGCTGGTGTCACAGGGCATAACTCGCTGCGCTTTGGCGATGAAATATTCCGCCGAGTTTCAGGCCCTTGTGATGGACTGCAATGCCGCCGCGCGCTTGGTGGGCCGAGCTGAAGGGTTTACGGATGGGTATGACTATGGCATGTTGAAGAAGAACCCATCCGAGTACCCTTACAAGAGCGACGCGGCCTGCGCGGACATGGCCGCGGTGGGGGAAAAGTATATGAATACTCCCATCCCCATCCTTATGCAGGTACCTTGACCTTAATGAGTTTTACTTGACTAATTTTTCCAAGTGTTTTGTACTCAATACTTTTCTAATGATTTTGCAGATAGCTGCGCTTGCTGACCAGCCCGACCTCGGCGCGCTAAAGAAGTTGCTCGATGAATGCGAGAGGGCTGGTGGCGATGATGGTGGCGCGGGGGATGTTGCCCCTGCCAGCGGCTCTGGTGCGGCGAAAAAATCTGCTCCTGACACCGTTGTGATCGAAGACTCCAATGAGGAGGAAGAACTTGACTATGGTCAGTTCGGAGATGAGGAGCAGACCGCGCCAGATGCTGCGGGAGATGATGAGGGTGATGAAGCGGCTGACGTCGACGTGGAGACTTGAGAAGCCCTTCATCAAATTTTACATATTTAATTTTTTATACTTGTAATTTGTAACTCATCATACTTGTAAATTTCAATCCAATGGAATGAAACTTGTTCTCTCCTTTTCACATCTTGCGCATTTCCATTCATCTCTTCATGTTTGCTTGTATAGATATAAGATATGCTTGCACGTTAAAATAAGAACAAGGTTGTAAGGAAATTATTCACTTAACCTCTGTTCTATTTTGTTTGTGGTTTCGCAGTATCTTGCTCATGCTGACATGCGCGCTAACTTTTCGTTATTTCTTTTTTGCGCGTCGTTGTCGCGCGGTATTTATATGGAAGTATGAGTTTAGCCATTACATGTCAGCGTGTGTTACTCAGATATCCACTATGATTCCGCGCGCGACCTCTACCTGAGACCTTAACATGATATGGCATGTACTTTGCCTTAGTTGTGTTTAAGGATTTTTATGATCAGGCTGCGCGGGATGTAAGATGGATGTTTGTGAGTGTTTTGAGCTAAGGCTCTTTGTTTTGGGCTAAGGCCCTGATGTTTTTAGAGTTAAGACTCATTAACGTGTTTGAGCTAAGGCTCGTAAGTTTGGGCTAAGGCCCTGGCGTTTTAGAGTTAAGACTCGTTAACGCGTTTGAGCTAAGGCTCGCGCATGTATGTTTTACTTCGCTTTATTTTGCTTTGAAGTCAATATAGTGTTGTCATATTGTTCCAAATTAATAAAGGAAGTGTGAAACATGTATGCAAAGGTAATAGAACAAATATTGAAAGATAGCGCGACAAATATTGAAAGATAGCACGAATCATCATTCATGATGGCTTAAAAGCCTTGATTACATATTTGAACTTTTTACATGAAGCATTTTCTAAGTTGTGCCGCGTTCCACGCGCGCGGTATCTTTTTTCCATTCAAATCTTTTAAAGTGTACGCGCCTTTCCCCAAATCTTCTGAAATTTGATAAGGTCCCTCCCAATTGGGGGACATTTTTCCTGGGGGTATTGCGCGACTAGCTTCATTGTTTCGAATGACAAAATCATTTTTCTTGAAGTGGCACTCTTTAACGCGCTGATTATAATATTTTTCCAGCTTTTTCTTGTATCTGGCTTCATTAATGATAGCCGCTTCTCTGCGCCCTTCAAGCAAGTTAAGGTCCAATCTTCTTTCGCGCTCGTTATCAATTTTGCTCATCATGAGTACCCTATGGGATGGGCATCCAATTTCTGCTGGGATCATAGCCTCTGTCCCATAGGTTAGGCTGAACGGGGATTCGCCATTGCTAGTTTTGCTTAATGTCCTGTGCGCCCACAGGACATTAGGTAACTCTTCGACCCAAGAATGGGATTCTCCCTCCAACCTTTTCTTCAGCCCATTTAGCAAACTTTGATTCGCGCGCTCCACTTGGCCATTCCCCTGAGGGTGGTAGACGGACGTGAAGATTTGGTTGATGTGCAATTCTTTGAGCCAGCTTGATATCTTCCTGTCAGTGAATTGTTTGCCATTGTCGCTCACAATTTCCATAGGAAGGCCAAAACGGCAAATGATGTGGCTCCAGATAAATTGCTTCATCGCCTCAGCTGTGATTTTTGCTAGTGGCTTGGCCTCAACCCATTTTGTGAAATAGTCTATCGCCACTACCAAAAATTTCACTCGCCCTTGCGCTTGCGGCAGGGGCCCCACAATATCAATGGCCCATTTGTGGAAAGGCCATGCGGAGGTGACTGGAATCAAGTTGTTCTTTGGACGCATGGTGTTTGGCGCGTAGCTCTGACATGCCTTGCATTTTTGGATTTCTTTTAGCGCATCCAAGTACATGCCTGGCCAATAGTAGCCTGAGCTCATCGCCTTGGCAACCACCATGCGCGGACCAGCGTGAATTCCACAGATTCCTTCATGAATCTCCCTAATCACATAGGTTGCTTCTTCAGCATCCAGGCATTTCATGAGCGGTCCAAGATAAGAGCGCCGATATAATGTACCATCAAGTAATTCATAGTTCTGTGCCTTGTGTGTTATCTTTCTTGCCTGTGCGCGATCGTCCGGTAACTTCCCCTCCTTCAGGAATTCCATTATTGGAGTTATCCAGGATGAAGGGGTTGTATGAATTACAAGGACCGATTGCGTTTGCACTGACGGGCTGCTCATTACTTCCACCCTGACATCTTTGCCAAAGTGATCAAAATTAGTTGATGCCATTTTACTCAACGCGTCAGCGGACTTGTTTTCGCTGCGCGAGATGTGTATGATTCTGAAGAAGTCAAACTGCTCAACGAGCTTTTTTGCCTGCTCTAGATACAGAGGCATTGTGTTCTCCTTGGCGTCATATAGGCCGTTGACCTGAGCAGCTACCAAGTAAGAATCAACATGCGCCTCTAGTCTTTTAACCCCAAACTTGCGCGCGATGCGCAGACCAGCCAGCAGGGCTTCATACTCAGCCTCATTGTTGGTACTCTTGAAGTCCAACCTAATAGCATAAGTATATTCATGATTATCAGGGTCCACCAGTTTGAGGCCTGCGCCGGACCCTTCGCTGTTGGAGGCTCCATCAGTGAATAGCCTCCAAACATCTTCTTCATCATTTGCTCGCGGAGGGTCTACCTCGCGCTGAGCTTCTTCAATCTTTCCCTCTGGGATTTCCATGATGAAATCCGCCAAAACTTGACCCTTTATCGCTGGACGGGGCTTATAAGTGATCGTGTGTTCACCTAATTCCAGCGCCCACTTTGTCAGCCTTCAGGAGAGCGCGGGGCGTCGCAAGACTTGCTGGATGTTGTAACCAGTCAGAACTTCAATAGGATGACCATTGAAGTACCTATGGAGCTTGCGCGACGCGTGTGTTAGTGACAAAACTAACTTTTCCATGATGGAATAGCGCGTCTCAGGGTCTGTGAGCACCCGACTCACATAGTATATTGGCGTTTGGATCCCCTTGCGATCCACCAATAATACTGCGCCGATCGCGCGGTCTCCAGCTGACAGGTACAATGTAAGGGTTTCGCCAGGAAGTGGAGCTGTGAGCGCTGGCAACTTTATGAGACATTCTTTTATCTCAGTGAAAGCTTGCTCAGCCTCAGGCGTCCACTTGAATTGGCTCTTCTTCAAACAGTTCCTCAAGGTGTTAACGAATGGAGTAGATTTGCTGGCGTGGTTCGCTAGGAACCTGTTGATTGACACCAATCTACCATTCAGCTTCTGAACCTCTTTCATGGTGGATGGTGAAGGCATGTCAAGGATGGCTTCCACCTTTTCAGGGTTCACCTTGAAACCATCCTTAGTGGCCATTACACCAAGAAATTTCCCCTCTTCTGCGCCGAAAGTACATTTGCTCGGGTTGAGCTTCATGTTAACTTCCGTTAGGCGCTGAAGAGTTTCCTCGATGTCTTTGAGCATTTGTCTCTCCTCCCTGCTCTTGATCACCAAATCATCAACGTAGACTTCTAGATTTCTTCCGATTTGTTCACTGAAAACCGAATCCATAAGTCTCTGATAGGTTGCGCCCGCATTCTTTAAACCAAAGGGCATTTTTGTGTAACAAAAAACACCCTTGTCGGTTCTGAAGGCAGTCTTGTCTTCATCCTGTGGTGCCATTTGAATCTGGTGATAGCCTTTGTAGGCATCCAGGAAACATTTGAGCTTGAATGGCGCCACGGAGTCCACCTTTGCGTCGATGTTTGGGAGGGGGTAACAGTCTTTCGGACATGCTTTGTTGAGGTCCTTGAAGTCAATACACATTCTCCATGACCCGTTGCTTTTCTTTACCATCACAGGATTGGCTACCCATGTCTGGTATCGGATCGGGCGGATGATGTTTGCGCGCAACAGGTCCTCCACTTGCTCATTCATGGCCTTCGCCTTTTCATCCCCCATGATTCTCTTTTTCTGAGCAATTGGCTCCACCGACTTGAACGTGTTAAGAGAATGTTGCGCCAAGTCTCGCGGGACCCCCGTCATATCGGGGTGTTGCCACGCGAAAACCGACGTGTATTTTGTGAGCAACTTTTTCATTCTCAATCTCGTTTCGTCTGAAATGGTAGCGCCAATTGTGACCGTTTGCTCTGGGAATTTTGGGTTTAAAATCCACTTCTCTGGCGCATTGTCAGCCATTGGAAGTTTCATTCTCCCTTCCCGCGGCGTGCTTGTCACTGCGCACAAATGATCGCGGTAAACAAATGTTACGCCTGTTGGTGTAGGGATCCCCAATGCGCCGTGCGCTGGCGACGGTACAGCATTAAATTGGGCAATCGTTCCCCTACCCAGGATCATATTGTGGCATGACGTGGTGGGCAAGACCAAGAAGTTGACAACTTCGGCTCGCTTGTGCTCATCATCCCCCATAGTTAGTTCAAACTGAATCTGGCCTAGGGGATGTATGATTTCATTTGAGACACCACAGATTGGTGCGTTCACAATTTCGAGCCGCGCTTGGTCTGCCGGGTCTAACTTTCTGAAACACTGCTCATACATAATGTCAGATTCGCTTCCAGTGTCCACCAGGACCTTTGACACTTCGTAATGAGCAATGTGTGTGGTGATGACGAGAGGACTGCTTATTGAAGGGCCTCCCCTGATTCTTGGGAAGATGACTTGCTGCTCGCGCCAATCTCCGTGGATTTGCGCGCTTCTCTTTTTTGACGTCTGCCCTTGTCGTCCCCCCTCAGCCACACAGATTCTTTTGTATTTCTTGCTGGCAGAGGCTCCTTCCGGTTGCTCATCTTCTATTCTTTGGTTTTTTACCAAGTGAGCCAGCCTGCCTGACTTTACATCCTTCTCGATCGCATCCTTTAAATGATGGCATGCGTCGGTGTTGTGGCCCGGGGACCTGTGAAATTCACAATATTTGCCACTGTTTTGCGGTCCCTTGTAGTGTAGTTGCTTGGGGGGCTTGAATTGGACATTCTCAGTACTTAACACCTGTGAAGGTGTTTTAGTGAGGGGCGTCCATATTCTTGGCAGAGGTCTGCTAGGATCTCTGCCGCCCTCCCTCTTGTCACCCTCCCCGCGATTACGAACTTCTTTTTGGGGCTGTGGTGAGGTTGATTGCGCTTGTTTTTCCGCGGAAGAAAAACTTGTTGGCTGCAACCTGGACCATACAGAGTTCTGTTTGGCCCTCTTCTCTTTGCTGCACGGTGATTCTGCCTGATGCGCTCTTTCTCTTGCCCTATCTTGGGCAATCTGTTTCTCATTTCTCGCGAAAACTCGCGATGCCTCCATTAACTTGGCCCACGTGGTGGGCATACCATCTTTGCTTACTAGAGCCCGGCGGAGTTGATCACTGCGCGCGCCTTGTATAAAGGCCACGCGCAGGAGCTGCTCAGTTATACCCCCGATTGCCAGGGATTCTTGATTGAAACGAGTGATGTAATCCTCAATCGTTTCATCATTCCTGCGTATGCAGTGCATGATGTCATCAGGATCGCGCGTGTGCCTGCGCTGCTGTACGAAGTGGGCTTGGAACTTTTCTAATAGTTCCTCGAACCCATCAATTTGCCCTGTCGGCAAGCTCTCGAACCATACCCGCGCTGCGCCCGTGAGGCAGCGAGCAAACATATGACACCATGTTGGCATCGTCCAGCTCTCTAGGTTTCCCGTGTTATAGAAACCTTGCAAAAAGTCATCTGGATCTGTTGTGCCATCATATTTGCCCAGACCACTTGGCATCTTTGTCTTGTGCTGGATGGGAGCCTGCGCGATGCGCGCAGTAAACTTTGAGTGTTTTACCAGGATGGCTGGTCTGTAGGGCGTGGTTACGTCCACTTGCCCTCTGACCGGTGGGCTGTACGGCATGTGCAGATCCAGATCTGCTCTGGCTCCAGGCGCCATGTTCACAGGCGCGCGGAGCTGTGAGCCTCCTGCATGAGTATCCCGTGTCTTCCTCATGCTATGCACTTCTTCATCACTGAACTCAGTGTGTGCAGTGTGAACAGAATGTCCTTCTTCCGGCGCGCGCGGCCTCTTTGTAGTCTGCTTATCAAAAGCTTGCCTTTGTGTTTGGTCGGCTAGCTTCTTCTGCTTGACCATTTCGTTGTACTTTTCAATCAGACGCCGCTGCTCGTTTATGAGCCATTCATTCGGATCATTTGCTTCATCTTCTGGACCCATTGGTCCTTTCAGCTTCGCGCCGGCCATATTTTGTAACGTGAGATCGTCTGGAGGAGTTTCAGTCTGGCCGTGAGGGGTTGTGACGAAGGGACGGTTGCTGGTGGTACGCGTAGAATCACGCGGAACCCTCAGAACCTGCTGTCCGTCGTTAACACCCTCACGTTCAATATCCTCCAGAGCTTGATCAACGTTACGAACTCCAGAAACCATGGTGATTGATTTTTTTTTTTTTATAGATCTGATGAGATCTGATTGCCGAGCAAGGCGGGTCAACCCACAAGATAAAGACATTATGAAGGCACAAAGCCAAAACCTATGCGCATGGCGCATACAAAACATGCTCAGGCATCATATGCCCAGGCACACATATGCTCGCGCATCAGCGCGCGGCGCATATCACATGCATCATATGCCCAGGCACACATATGCTCGCGCATCACATATGCGCGCGGCGCATCAGCGCGCGGCGCATATCACATGCTCGTGCATATCACATCTGCCCAGACACACATGCTCGCGCATCACATATGCGCGCAGCGCATCAGCGCGCGGCGCATATCACATGCTCGTGCATATCACATCTGCGCATGAAATATCTGCGCGTGAGAATAAAGAGAAGACCCCGCGCATCCTCAGGGTGAGCGCATATCATACGTGCACATAATCAACCTCGTCCTTATCCAAATTAGGGTTAGGGCAACCTTGATTGTGCACATCAGACAACCTTCCAGAAGGCATCTTTTTAAGGAGAAAGAATATGCTGATGTTGATAGCTGCCAAATGAAAGGTCGACAACTCAGCATGACACATGTGTTACCACGTGATTACAACCAACGAGAAAGCGCCAGGTGTCCCAAAGGACACGTGGCGCAGTGCGATTGGAGGAAGCCAACGAGGTTGAGCCCAACCGGTGGTAACCCTAGCACTATAAATACAGCATCAACTCCACTTTGATGACACATTCATACTCAATCATTGACAGTTACAAGCAGTGATCACACATTCAATCATATTGAATCACATTCATTCACAGTCAGTTACATACAATCACACAGTCTCACAACCAAAGGGTATTGAGCAATTAAGCAAATACTCTTGAGATTCTCTGACACTCACTATTATCTTCTCCACAAATATACTGATTCTCACGCCGGAGGGTTACCCCAAAGAGGACCCCTCTGTCCCTTTCTGAGGGGTAAGTAACGGCGCTGTTCATTTTGTAGGTGGAAGAACACTGATCCAGAAGAACCATCGGTGAAATAGTATAATCACACCCGAGGAAAGTAGATCTGCTACCAGTGAGTAGATCCACGTTTCTTCATATATATATATATATATAACTTAACTGAATTACAGGAACACTATATTAAATATATTTTTATGACTTACAATTGTGGATAAACTTGAAAGGTGAATCTAACACAAAAATGTTGTATTTTACCTCTACAGTCCACACTATTCACACATAAAAAACACTGTTTTTAAATAAAAAATTTAATTGGTTATTATACTTTAGGCTAATATAATATATTTGGGTTAAACTATTTATTAAAATATTATATATTACTTTAAACTTAAAATATAACTAAAATTTCTAAGTTCAGTTTGGTTTTTCATTGTAGTTATATGCTACAGATGAAGTCATACGGTCGGTTTTTGTTTTAATTTGGTTATTTTGATATGGTTTTTTAGTTACTGATATGTTTTTCCGGTTTCAAACACACCTCTAGTTATCATAATCTGTATTTCATGTCGCATCATTTAAGCACCCATCTAGTTCCTTGAAATATAATAGTTAATTTTGAGTTACTGTAATTTTGGTGTGATCTTTACCACTATAATAGTTTAAGAACAAATAAGTTGGTGTGATCTTTACCACTATTTTTTTGGCTTTCCAAAAATTATGTATCGGTGTCGATTTTTAAAATTTTAAATTAAAGATAAAGATGGAATTGGATGATGGATGTGTGAAAGACAGAAAGGATTTCCTCATCCAAGAACCGGAAGATGCATCATTCACTTCTACATATTATATTTGTATTTTATTATAAAAAATACATTTAATAATTATTTATTTTTTTGTTTATTACATACAATTATTTATGCTTCGGGTTGTACAATAGACTCGCATACACGCATTGAGATTTATACCTTTAAACAATATTTAATGCCAAAATACTAATCAATCAGCTATGTTGTATCTGACGACGACCAAGTGTAACGAAGGGGTTATAAAATTTGACGATTTACGTCATGTGCTGCTCATTCAGTAAAGGATGAGTTTTGGTTTTAAGGTGTAATGGTATTGTAGCCCCATATATATAGTGGTTAAGATTAGTGGTTTCTAAAAACTTTACAGTTTCCTATTTACATGGTATAGATCCTATTTTAATGGTTTGTTTTATTTTAAAGTATTCTCACACTTCTCACAAAATAATTGTTTTTTATTTTAACTTTCTTATATATATATATATATATATATATAGTGGAGGGATATTTTGAGAACTTGATGAGTTTTAAAAACTTTAAGAACTCAATTTTAGACCACATATTTAATTAAATGAGTTGGAATATGTGGATGAGATTAAATTTGATTAAAAAAAGAATCAGGAGAGAGAATAAAAATATTTGTTGATTACACAAGTTTAAACTTTAGTTACACATGTGTAAAAAGTCGTTTCGGTGTGTAAAAAATTACGGTAATTTTTTGTACATTACTTACACTTACATATTACACATGTGTAAAAACAATTCAAAAAAAAAGTTGTTACGTTGAGTTCTTTCGAGTTCTTAAAACTCAAAACGGTTCTCAAAAGAAATCAATCATATATATATATATATGTATATATATATAGGTGAGTTAACACACAATAATGACTTATCATACATTAGGTACGCGACATTCTAGAGCGTTTGATTAAAAAACGCGCGGTGGCAATTTCGTAAATAACCCAACAGTAGTTCGCGATCAAAATTCGTCGATTACAAATCAACTCTGATCCAAATTCGGAAGTTGTCGCACAATATAATCTAATTTCTAAACTTTAATCATAGCTTAAAGTATGAAATCTCTAAAGTCAAAAACAAAATTGAAATAAAAATGAACATTAAAAATCTTCAAATTGTTCAAAATTGATGATTTAATCAATTGAATTGATGTGTAAGTGGCTATAGAATCATCAATCGATTATGAAAATACAAATTAACACACTTAATTGAGCTATGATTAGGGTTCATGTTTAAACGTTATGCTCAAAGTTTAAACGTTCTGACCAAAATAAACACCAAAATTGATGATTTAATCAATCAAATTGATGTGTAAGAGGCTTTAGAATCATCAATCAATTATGGAATTGCATAAATAATGCACTCAATCGAGCTCTGATTAGGGTTCAAAATATTATGTTTAAACGCTATGAAACAAAACTGAAGAGCTTTAAACGTTCTGACCAAAAAAAAGCAACTTTAAACGTTCTAATATGCTCGATGAAGTTCTGGGTGTTCAAAAAACAATGAACATCTTTAAACGTTCTAATACGTTCTAAGAAGTTCAGATTGTTAAAAAAAGTTTAGAAGTTCTGATAAAGTTTAGAAGTTCTAAGAAGTTCTGGGTGTTAAAAAAAGTTGAGAAGTTCTGATAAAGTTTAGAAGTTCTAGGTGTTCAGAACTTCCAAAACTAACAAAAAAAATAAAAATAAACACCTATAAACATTAAATTGAACACTGAAATCACTTCATATAGTCTCATAATCATCAAACAATCGTCAATCGACCGTTAATTTGATCATTGATTCGATCATATGAACAAAATATGGAACGTCTGCAACTGGGTTTTGAAAATGGCGCTTAAAACTTTAAACGTTCAGTTAAAACCCATCACTCAAAACTCAAAATTGATCAATTGAAACTTCAAATTGATGATTAATTGGACCAATTTCAAAGTTTAATTGGTCAATTAGTTCAACAATTTTAATTTCAATTGGTCAATTTTATCAACAGGTCGTGACGGAGGAAGATGGTGTACGGTGGACGGAATCATTGGATGGTGGACGTTGGACAGGATCGTTGGATGGTGACGGATTGTTGAACGGACATGTTGAAGGTGGACGAAATCGATGAGAGCAACGATTTGATGAATATTACAATATTGCTACCGCGTGTTATTTGAAATCGACGGGGATGCGAGTCGCGTACGTAATGTACGATTAGGGATTATTGTATTGGATCCTTTATATATATATATATATATATATATATATATATATATATATATATATATATATATATATATATCACACACACATATAATAATAAACACAAACACAAACCAGGCGACAAATACTCCTCGCTCCCCCCCCCACCCACAAATCGCCCCATTTTCGCCTGGGGGCAGTGTTCATCAAACAAATCGCCCCTTTGTCGCCCCCACTACGGGTGGCCTAACATAACGATCAAATTAAGACAATGGGTATGTTTGGCAAAACTAGCTATAGCTTGAAGCTGGTGGCTTGAAGCTGATAGCTGTAGCTTTTTAGATATATTTAGATGTTTGACAGAGTAGATAGAGCTTATAATAAAATGCATAAAATTAATAAAATGAGCATAACTAAAAACAATAATAATAAATGTATTTATTATGGGAGGTTATTTAAGTAAATTAAAATAAGTTTATAGCTCTTTCTAAACACTACTAGTAGAAGCTTTAAACTTTTTCTCCTAACCTAAAAGCTTCAATCTTCTTGAAACAAACAATATTTTTAATTGATTATGAGTTTTTTTTAAAGTTTGAAACTAAAAACTCTTAAAAGCTTCCAACAAAACAAAAAAATACAAATGAAAATAAAAAATAGTTTGATTGGTTGATAGGTGATCTCATCTATCTCTCTCTTTCTCTCTCTCACTCTCACACTCACGTTATTGTGTTGCATGCCCCCATTTTAAAGCCCGGCGTTATGTGGCATCGAAAAGGCCCTAAGCATTACTGACAACACATGGTGTAAGAGAAAACAAATTCGAAAGAGCAATTTGATGATGATATATTGATATTAGTATAATAGTTATAAATAAATTTCATTAGATGATTTGATTACAATTAAAATAATGTAATATAACTTATATATGTAATAATCTCGTTTTGATACAAAATATCATTTGGTCTAACGATTTTAAAGAGTATAAAAAGAAATCCATTCTTAAGAGGTTAAGAGTTCAAGTGTTCAAGTTTTAAGATAATTAATAATGTAGATTTACAGTAAGTTACAGACTGTGTTTGTTGTTTAACAAAAATTTTCTATCATGATACAAACATTTTGTTACTTATAGCTTGCACATCAAAACTTACAATTTATGTTTTTTCATCCGAATGATAAAAAGTATGGTATATAATAACAACTTAGTTTATTGAATACATTGATTGGGAAGAAAAGAATATTATTAGCACAACTGGATAATTATTTAATTTAATTTTCTTATCTAACTAACTAATATTAATAACAATTGATTATTTTATTTATTTTAGTGGCTACACACCCATCTATCATGCTCTTACTCTAAAGTCAAAACTACTCCAGTAAAAAATCTACTTCTATGCTAGGTTTTAAATCATTTTCCAAAGAAGAAAAACCTTTACTCCAGCAAAGGCTGGAATAACAATTTAACTTTTATTGAATTCATATTTTAACATTGTTTAATATGTTCGAGTAGTTTTTCTTTTTATCAAACGTCATATTCAAGTGGAATCAATATATTTATTTGTTTATAATAATAATAAAAGTCACAATAAATAAAAAGGACAAACGCATTTTGGACCCTAATCCTTTGGGTTGGGCACATGGTTTCTATCCAATCAGGATGTGGCTGTCTTGGTGCCACAAAGAATATATTTATTATTTATAATATCTTACATGCATGTTAACCTCTATAATTAGACTAATAAAATATTAGTTATTCATAAATAAAAAGACATAATAAATCAAATCCAAAGAATAATTCATTTGTAAAGTTGAGATTCTTTTAAGCAAGACTATGAGACGTGATATAATAAATGACATAAAATATAAGTATATATACATACATAGCAAAAGTGTTCGTGTGTTGTTACGATTCACGCAAGTTATCTCCTTGTATTGATTAGTGCGAGCGTGCTTTCACATGTGCATTTGGTTTGTTGGAAGTGTTTTTTTTTTTTTTTTTTGTGTGTGTGTGTGGGTGGGGGGGGGGGGTAATGGATGCACACTAAAATATTAACGGATGCATATATATTGGATACATCAAGTTTTTGAATATTTGTTAATATTCTTGCTTGTAAGTTTGTAAGGCACCAAATAAAAACTTTTTTTTTGCAACTTAAGTACCAGTTACATGATAACATCATCAATCCAATATATATGCATACGCCAGTATACATGTGCACAACCAACTCACGTATGGCCACCCATTTTCCCTTTTTACTATTCGTTAACCGACAACTTACTTGCTTTAATTTGAGTATCTATTTCATCTCCTTGAAAAATTTCAACTCTAATTACTCATCAATTAACACGTATTCAAACATTTATGTTGGTTAGAATTCACAAAACCAAGCATCGGCAACGATTTTACGTGCTTAAACTAAGGAATTTGATTTAAAAATAAAAAGAATATTGATATCAGACATTACAAGTACTCAAAGTGTTAAAGGTATAACAGTCCTAGATGATTTAGTGATTCTTGGCATGTTTTCAACTTTACAACTTTCATAGGGTTGATTAGCAAAAGTAGCAAAAGCACCATAAACAACTTGAAAATGTTAGTGAATTCAAATGGTGGTTTACATAATTTTACAAGGTCTGAGATCATTTTTTAACAACTTGAATAAACGTTTGACTGTCAATACCAAAACTTGAATATTATCAGTCAATGATTCTTGTTGGAAATTAATAACTATGATATTAAAGATAGGTGATTATACCATGCTAGTTAAACGACCTATTTGCCAACAAGTTGGCATTTGTATTGTAAGTGTGGGTACACATGCATACCATACCAAATATATAAAACTTAACCTTATAAGCATATCAAGACTTGCATTCTCGGGATATAAAAGCAATTTAAAAAAAAATGATTGTAAAGGTTAAAAGTGTAATGTTTAATATCCAAATTTTCTTTTGTTTTTTAATTATCCAAATGAATCTGATATAAATTTTAAAACCACCATGGAAACCTTTATGTTTCACAAAGACAAGAATGTTGCAGTGGGGACGCAACAGGGGTTTGGTAGGTAGGGAGTTTGGTTCATTATGGTACCCACATGTGGTAATAAGAAATCTATCAGATGTAATGTACACGCTCATTGAACTGAAATTATAAGCCAAGCCATCATAGTAGCTTTAAGTTACTATACTAGTCAATCTTCACTTTAATCAATAAATAAAATATATTAGAAAATCTGCATTTATTTCAATGTTTAAAAAAATTCAAAGTTGATTTTACTTTTTATTTGAGTGTTTTTTAAAAAAAAAACTTATGTTCGTTCGTTTAACTTATTACTACGTAATTTTTACAAAATTTTGAAATAATTAAATATGTAATATAATAACCCAGTAAGACATTAACCATAACCACGTATTTCATAATCGCTCATTAACTATGTAATTTTACGCTCGCTTATGTTTGCTCAATTATTTTCATTTGTGCTCAATGGTTTCATAGTAGACGATGGTACGGGTTTGGGCATAACTTGATCGCCTCCTTTTTGGTTCTAACATGTGCAAGAGTTGATAATTAGATGTGCAAACATATATAAATAATTGCAAAAGTATAAAAGTAATTGTAAAGATATATAAATAAAATGATTAAAAATTAATAAATAATAAATGA
The DNA here is from genome assembly GCF_021521415.1 of Bidens hawaiensis. NCBI lineage: Eukaryota > Viridiplantae > Streptophyta > Magnoliopsida > Asterales > Asteraceae > Bidens > Bidens hawaiensis. The sequence continues at coordinate 342,529 of NW_027493813.1, forward strand.
GTCAAATCGGAGTTAAGCAATTTGTAATATTAGGAATATTAATTAACTTAAGACATATGCACACATGATCTTGAGGTTTAAACATGCATTCCTCTTATTCTGTTCCACAATCACACACAAGAAGCAAAATAAAATCTGTAAAGAAGTCAGATCCTAAAATTAAAATCGATAAGCCTTCTTAGGATACTTTCCAAAAGTTACACAACTAAATTTTTATTTCTTATGAACAATTCATGATGGCCATTGGAGTTGAGATAAGCAGTGAATCATATACATTGGATGATATATAATATACTAGTTTTTATCTCTCGTATTACGGAGGTTGTGTTTCTTTTTCGTGTCTAATATTTATATATTTTTGGATTTTAGTTTTATTTATTGTAAAAAAGTTAATAATTTACTTAGGGTTTGATGATTAAATGGTTTCACAAATAAATGAGATGTTGTAACTCGTTTAAAAACTATGGGTTTGGTGAGACCCATAACCCGCTTATTTTTTTTTTACTACAAAATTGTTTCTTAATATAAATAATATATTTTTCTTAAAAAAATTGGATTTTAGTTTCTAGTATATCTCTATTTTATAGGACTTTTATATCAAATATTTGATGAGATTATTTTTTAATATAATGAGATGTTATAACCCGTTTAAGGTTATATTGGTTTGGTGAGACCTATACCTGTGAGGTCAAATGCATGACAAGTCTTCATTTACAAATAAATCAATCTGGTGACTTGAGAGAATGTAAGAAGCAACCAGGGAGCTTTTAAATATTTTGTTATATATACATATATATATATATATATATATTAGATTAAGATTTTTAGTTCTATAGTTTTTCTTTTCTTTTCCTTTTTTTTCTTTCATTTTCCCTTTTTTTTGCATTCAACACGCATTGTAATTTATTCACATCCTCATATGTTATTTTACATTAATTATTTATAATATTTATATATTTTTTTGAATTTTAATTTTATTTGTTGTAAGTAAGTTAATAATATACTTAGGATTTAATGATAATATACTTATTTTTTTTACTGTAAAATTTTTTCTTAATTATAAATAATATCTTACATAAAAAAAATTAATACTAATTTTTAGTATATCCCTATTTTATAGAATTTTCATATCAAATATTTGATAATTAATTTTTAATATAATGAGATCTTATAACCCGTTTAAGTTCTTGGGTTTGGTGAGACTCATACCCATGAATTCCGGTCAAATTCATGAGAAGCCTTCATTTAAAAATAAAGCAATATGATGGCTTGAGAGAATTAAGGGAGTTTCGTTTATATATATTTAAGATATGGCATATATAGTATAGATAATACCAGTACACGACGAGATAACTTGTGTTGCATCTAATCTAACATGTGTAATGTCACACCCCGACCAAAGGCGGTGGAACATGCCGGGAAGCGACGATTGCTCATAAGCGCATGACACTATTTAAAGCGACTATATTTAACAAACTCATTTCATTTCACAACATCGAAAATGTCACATAACCAAATATTCATAAGTCAAATACAACAAAATATAACAAATCAAATATTGTTTATTTTTGCTAATAACTTAAAGGTTACATTCGTTTTCTCCACAAGCACCAAATCAACCGAAATGCAAACCTGTAACATTTCATAAAATAAAGTTTGTCAACACAAAGGTTGGTGTGCAATTCACAAGTTTGAGCATATAAGTATATAGTAATAAGAAGCCACAAAACTTGTATACGAAACGATAAATAAAAGCAACAACTACAAGGGGTTGCCAAGTAGTCTAGGATTTAATAGATTAAGTTAGCGCCACCTAGCTACAAGGGGTTGCCAAGTAGTCTAGGATTTAATAGATTATCGTTAATTGCATTACGTTAACGACACCTTGCTACAAGGGGATGCCAAGTAGTCTAGGATTTATAGATTCAACCAACCGAAAGCGATAAACACATAGGTATATAAGCATAGAACACCAAATTGAGCAAGTATTTAAGTAAAGTATACAACAACGTTTGTGGTTTAAGACCCAAGTATAAAACATTTAGTTTAGATAAGATGAAATGTCACCCCCATAACAAAAGATAGAAAACGGGGTATGAAGTTACTCACGTTCAAGTAATAAACTTGAAAGATTGATTATTTGGAGATTTGCCGGAACGACGAGTTTAACGTATGAAGCCTAAATAAAAGAAAGTCTTGGATTTTGAAAGGTTGTCTTGAAGATCTTTAAATAAAATAATTGTTGCAAAAAGTAAACAATTAAAGTTCAAGGTTTAAAATGTAACTATTTAAGAATTTATAATAATAACCCTTTTAAAAATGTAAGTTTGCTCGAAACCGGGTTAAAGTATCTAACTTTAATATTTACTTAACCAATGTTAAGTAATAAGGTGGGGAAAATGCTAAAATGCAAGTTCCATTGGGATAAAGATACTAAAACGGGCCTTTAACGAGGGGTTGTTGGTTCGGGTCTTGACGAATGGTCAAACCCAAAGTCAACTTTCCATAATATTAATTGTTATGAGATAACTCACAAAAACTTTATAAGACTTAACCAAGTATGTAGATCTATTGTTTAGAACTAACAACGTACGTTAAGCGAGTGTTCGGTTTTGTCGGTCCAAACTTAGTTATGAGATCAAGTTGGATCCAAACATTTCCAAGTACTTAAGAGAATAATAAAAATCAGTTTGTAAACTATTTTTAAAGAAATATACAAGTCTTGATAGCTAAAAACACACTTGTGTGTCTTAAGCGAGTAAAAATCGGATCGGTTTCCATCTCACAACAAGTTCATAGATGGATTCCACATACCCATATATCATAGATCTTGTATAATAATGTACAAATGAAAATATTTAAGTTCTACAACTAAAAAGTCAAAAACAAGTCTTTTTAACAAAAGTTCGGTTTGGTTCGGTTTCCATCTCACAATGAGTTAATAGATGGTCTCCACATACCCAAGACTTGTAAATGTGACTAACAAACTAAAATGAGCAGAAGTTAGGCATAAATAATATGTATAAATAAGTTATGTGTGTGTGTATATATATCAAGAACTCGAAGTCCTCCATGAAGCCTTGCCTTATGACGTTCGAAACTTAACCAACCGGAGTCGGTGAAGTAACTAACAAAGGTAACAAGGGGTGTGTATTATATATATGTTGTACCACCATATTCAAGAGTTAGTAATGTTAGATGAACAATTTAGAATTAAAGATAAAACTCAGTTTGACTTTTAGAAGTCAAACATTTAAGAACACAATGAAAATAACCTTAAGATCTTTGAATTTGAGAGAGAAATTTGGAGTTGTAGCAGAGATTAATGGATGGAAAAGGTGGTGTATATATAGGGTAAGTTGAAATGGTCAAGCATAAAGGGTCTTGCAAGAAAATGGGGTGTTTTGGTCACATGTTTACATGAAAATAAGCCAAAAACGTGCAGCTGTGCAGGTGTGCCTTCGCGCTACGCGACCGGATACGGTGTCCCCCATCACGGGGCGTGACGGGGTATATTTCCTGATTTTCCAACTTTTCAAGAATGGCATTTTTGGCCCCCGAAGTTCGTTTTAAGTGATTTTTTAAGCATTTTAAAGACCGAATTGAATATTTTCAAGACCCAAAAAGTGTAAAATAATATTGCAACATAAAATCCATCATTTTGATTTTATCATAAGCTTCGGTTTACAAAACGGGTCGGTTTACATTAATAAAGTTTACAAAACAAATACGAATCGAGACCCGAAATTGACGAATGTCACAGTATCCTCTACTTTAGGAAATTTCGTCCCGAAATTAAGATGAAGACGACGATGCAAACAAATGTGGATACTTCTCTTTCATTGCGTCTTCTCGTTCCCATGTAAACTCCGTGCCACCCCGTGATTCCCATAGAACTTTTACTAACCGAATTCGACTACACTTGGTCTTCTTCTAGTTGCGATCCATGATCTCAACGGGTCGTTCAACCATAAGCATAGACTCATCAACATGAACTTCGTCGAGAGGAATATGGAGATTTCCTTCGGCTAGGCACTTTTTGAGATTCGAAACATGAAATGTCGGATGAACACCGGCAAGTTCTTGCGGTAGTTCGAGTCGATACGCTACTTTCTCAACACGTTCAAGAATTTTGAAAGGACCAACGAAACGAGGAGCTAGTTTACCCTTCTTTCCAAAACGGACTACCCCCTTCCAAGGATATACTTTTAGAAGGACAAGATCGTCAACATTAAATTCGATAGTTTTTCGCCGTTTGTCGTCGTAACTCTTTTGAGGATTTCTAGCGGCTAGGAGATTTTTACGGATTTGATCAATGACATCGGTTGCTTCTTGGACCATTTCGGGTCCCGTGATTTGAGCTTCACCGATTTCGTTCCAACAAATCGGGGAACGGCATTTACGAACGTAAAGAGCTTGAAAAGGAGCCACATCAATGCTAGAGTGGTAGCTATTGTTGTAGGAGAACTCGATGAATGGAAGATGAGAATCCCAATTCCCACCGAAATCAAGAACACATGCTCGTAGCATATCCTCGAGTGTTTAAATTGTACGTTCGGATTGACAGTCTGTTAGAGGATGATAAGCGGTGCTAAGATCGAGACGTGTTCCCAAAGCTTCTTGAAGAGATCGCCAAAAATGAGAGGTAAAACAGGCATCGCGATCGGAAATGATAGACAATGGCAAACCGTGTCGTTACACGATTTCCCGAACATAGATTTGAGCAAACTGCTCGACAGAATACTTCTCGCGGATCGGAATGAAATGAGCAGATTTGGTCAAACGATCGATGATCACCCTAATGCTATCGTTGCCTTTTTGAGTGTTGGGTAATTTGGTGATAAAGTCCATAGCAATGTCTTCCCATTTCCAAACGGGAATCGGTTGTTGCTCAAGTAGACCAAAAGGTCTTTAATGTTCGACTTTGACTTTTGAGCAAGAAAGACATTTAGATACAAACAACGCTATGTCCTTTTTCATACCCGGCCACCAAAAGGTAGCACGAAGATCGAGATACATATTATCCGCACCGGGATGAACGGAATATCGCGAATTATGAGCTTCGTCGAGTATACAAGTACGAAGGTCATCGCAATCGGGAATCCACAAACGATTGAGAAAGTACAAAAGACCATCGGGTTTGGTTTCGAGTTGAAGTTCGGCTCCACATGACATTTCGTCATACATGTTACCTTCTTCAACGGAGGTACGTTGAGCTTGGAAGATACGAATTTGAAGATCGGTTTGAACGACGACGCTTAAGAGTAGAACGAATTTGACATTAACCTTTCGACTTAGGGCGTCGGCTACAATATTCGCTTTATCGGGATGATAGCGAATCTCTCAATCGTAATAACTAAGTAATTCGGCCCATCGTCGTTGTCTCATGTTGAGATATTTTTGGTCAAAAATATGTTGAAGGCTTTTATGATCGATAAAAACCACATATTTCGTACCATAAAGGTAATGTCTCCAGATTTTGAGAGCGAAAACGATGGCACCAAGTTTGAGATCGTGATTCGTGTAGTTCTTCTCGTTGACCTTAAGTTGCCTTGATGCGTATGCGATGACTTGACCTCGTTGCATGAGAACACAACCAAGGCCTTGATGGGAGGCATCGCAAAAAACAATAAAATCGTCGTTTCCATCGGGAAGGGTTCGAACGGGAGCATTGCAAAGCATGTCCTTGAGAGTACAAAAGGCTTCTTCTTGCTTCGAACCCCAATAAAAAGGTGTTCCTTTATGGGTGAGAGAGGTAAGAGGCAAAGAGATCTTAAAAAAGTTTCGAATGAAACGACGATAATATCCGGCAAAACCGAGGAAGGATCGAATTTCTGTGGGAGTCGTTGGAGTTTTCCAATCCTTAACGGCCTCTATTTTAGCAGGATCGACATGAATACCTTTGTCGTTTATGATATGTCCCAAAAATTGAACTTCCTCAAGCCAAAATTCACATTTTGAGAATTTGGCATAGAGTTGCTCGTTTCTAAGGAGCTCGAGAATGGAACGCAAATGATGTTCATGTTCGGCTTTGGATTTAGAAAAGATAAGGATGTCATCAATAAAGACAATAACGAATTCATCAAGGAATGGTTTGCAAACGCGGTTCATGAGGTCCATAAACACCGCGGGTGCATTTTTTAACCCGAAGGGCATAACCAAAAATTCGAAATGTCCATATCGAGTACGGAAAGCGGTTTTAGGAATGTCTTCTTCGCGAACACGCAATTGATGATAACCCGATCGAAGATCAATTTTGGAGAAACAAGTTGCGCCTTGAAGTTGGTCGAATAAGTCGTCGATACGTGGCAATGGATAACGATTTTAAATAGTAAGCTTGTTAAGTTCACGATAATCAATGCACATACGAAACGAACCATCCTTCTTTTTCACGAAGAGAACGGGAGCGCCCCAAGGAGTAGAGATTGGACGAATGAAGCCTTTATCGGAAAGTTCTTCGAGTTGGTTTGATAGTTCTTGCATTTCCGACGGGGCTAGACGATAAGGAGCATTGGCCACGGGCATCGTGCCGGGCACAAGATCTATTTGGAAGTCAATCGGACGAACGGGAGGAAGACCGGTAACATCATCGGGAAAGACATCAAGGAAATCACTAACAATAGGAATATCTTGGATCTTCCTTTCCTTTTTGTCTCTTGTCATCGAGAGAGCTAAAAACGGAACGTACTTTTGGCGTAAGTACTTTTGCGATTGAGCACACGACATGAGATTTAGACTTCGAGACGTTGTGTTTCCAAAGACCTTAAGAACCTTGTCGTTGACAAGCGGAATGCAAATGAATTTATCAAAACAAACGACTTTGGCACGGTGCAAAGATAACCAATCCATGCCTACTATGACATCGAAACTACCCATTTGCATCGGGATGAGATCGATGGAGAATTTATGCTTAGAAAGAATAAGAAAACAATCGCGGACGATGGAATCGATGGTAATAGAATTGCCATTGGCGACTTCAACAGAGAACGGTCGAGAAAGCTTAGTTCGAGGCATCGCAAGTTTCGACTCAAATTTTAAAGAAATAAAACTTTTATCGGCACCGGTATCAAATAAAATAGAAGCCAAATGATAGTTCACCAAAAACATACCGTTCACAACATCGTTTGCCACTTGAGCTTGATTTGCATTCATCATAAACGCTCGCCCTTGATTACCATGGTTAACTTGAGGTGATTGTTGTGGAGGTGGAGGTGGTGCTTGGATTGCTTGGATGGGTTGGATGGGTGGTGCATTGAGTTGGGGAATTTGGGGTTGGTAAGTTTGAACTTGGTAGGCTTGGGTTTGGTAATAAGGTATGCTTACGGTTTGAGCTTGGTTGGCAAAAGCTAAACGTGGGCAATTGTGGCGGAAATGGTTGGGATCACCACAATTAAAGCAAAGCTCGGGATTGTTGGGGTTGGTTTGGTGGGTATGGTGCATAGCGGCTTGGGCATTTTGGGGAAAGTTTCTCGGTTGTTTTGGTTGGTTGGGTTGGTTGGGTTGGGTTCGTTGGGCGGATCGGCAAATGGTGTTGAGATGGCCAAGTCGGTTACAAATGGTACATTGGCGACAAGGCGAGTTTGTTGGGTGGTGAAGTTGGCAAGTGTTACATAGCGGGTAAGGACCGGTATAGGGTCTTCGGTTTTGGGGAGCTTGGGTTTGTTGTTGAGGTTGAGGTTGGGTGACGACAAAGTTTCGGTAATTAGACTTGGGTTTCTTGTTGTTGTTGTTGATGTTGTTGTTGTGTCTGGAAGAGTTGGAGTAGTTTATGGCTTGTGGTGCGGGTTCAACCTTGGCTTGAGATGCGGGCTCGGCTTTGGCTTTCTCGGTCGTTTTCATAATGGTGAGGGTACCCGCTTTCACTTGATTTTCCGACAGCGCGCCGGCCAAGGTGATGGCAGCCTCGAGGGTCACGGGTTTGCTACTCATGACAGAATCCCAGATTTGCATTGGTAAACCCCCAATGTATTTATCAATTTCACGTTCGGTTGGGGTAACCAAAATGAGGAACAAGGATGCTCAACTCATGGAAGCGGAGCGAGTAAGCGGCGTTATCACCACCTTCTTGCTTAAGATTCCAAAATTCCTCCTCGAGCTTTTGAAGTTCGTGCTTGGGGCAAAACTTCTTCATCATGAGTGCTTTGAGCTCGGACCATGGAAGAGACATAGCCGTTTCCGAACCTTGGAGGTGCATAACACTACTTGGAGGTGAATATAAAGGTGTATAAAATGAAATAAAATTTCGATTTTTTTTATTTGAGAATCCTAGAGTTAGTAAGGAGAAGATGTTATTGTTAGATAAAATATATAAAACTTTGTTTATAATTAACATACCGAAAACAAACGTAAAAAAAAGATTTTTGAGATGGTTAAAGCTTAATAATTTGAGAATTTAAGATTTATAGAGTCGGGAAAATCGTGCATGATCCACCATGACTGATATCCCAACACTAAAAAGTTTATAAAACATCACGTTGGAGTCTAAACATGTGTACGTACCACCGAAACTTTTTCATGTTTTCGACTCAAATAACGATAATAACACAATAAAACGGGATACAACATCATGTCAAAACACTAGTCCACGAAATCACCTTAGTTCTATTGTTTTAACAACGAAAATTAGGATGGCGACCGGAACGCTCGCATTCGACTACTTAAAGAATTGACATATATAACATGATTTGTGGCCTAGAAAACGAGCACTATAACTCAACCATCCCAGGTAATTAAATCACCTTCGATTCTTGGAATCTTTTTGTTAAACGGTCGTTTTATAATGTCTCGTTTCCTATGATGGCTACAAACCCGAAATAAACGCAACCTTTAAGGGATTTGAAACAACGAGATCCAAGTTAATCAATTTGTAATCCATAAAACACAATGAAAAACTACTTTTTGCGTTTTAAGGTAAGGATACCTTGGAAATACTATGAAGGTGTGTGTATGTGAACATTTAGGATATTGGTGAATTTTAAACAAGTTTATAAATAATATGCAATATGAACAATCAATTATAGAGTAAACACGTATGAGCACACGTATAAGACCCTAAGCATAACAATTCTAGGTCGTTACGTCTAACCACCTATCTTATAGTCATGGCTCTGATACCAATCTGTCACACCCCGACCAAAGGCGGCGGAACATGTCAGAGAGCAACGATTGCTCATAAGCGCATGACAGTATTTAAAGCGACTATATTTAACAAACTCATTTCATTTCACAACATCGAAAATGTCACATAACCAAATATTCATAAGTCAAATACAACAAAATATAGCAAATCAAATATTGTTCATTTTTGCTAATAACTTAAAGGTCTTGACATTCGTTTTCTCCACAATCACCAAATCAACCGAAATGCAAACCTATAACATTTCATAAAATAAAGTTTATCAACACAAAGGTTGGTGAGCAATTCATAAGTTTGAGCATATAAGTATATAGTAATAAGAAGCCACAAAACATGTATACGAAACGATAAATAAAAGCAACAACTTGGATAAATTGACAATCGCTAATAGAATTACGTTAGCGCCACCTAGCTACAAGGGGTTGCCAAGTAGTCTAGGATTTAATAGATTATCGTTAATTGCATTACGTTAACGACACCTTGCTACAAGGGAATGCCAAGTAGTCTAGGATTTATAGATTCAACCAACCAAAAGCGATAAACACATAGGCATATAAGCATAGAACACCATCGAGCAAGTATTTAAGTAAAGTATACAACAACGTTTGTGGTTTAAGACCCAAGTATAATACATTTAGTTTAGATAAGATGAAATGTCACCCCCATAACAAAAGATAGAAAACGGGGTATGAAATTACTCACATTCAAGTAATAAACTTGAAAGATTGATTATTTGGAGATTTGCCGGAACGACGAGTTTAACGTATGAAGCCTAAATAAAAGAAAGTCTTGGATTTAGAAAGGTTGTCTTGAAGATCTTTAAATAAAATAATTGTTGCAAAAAGTAAACAATTAAAGTTCAAGGTTTAAAATGTAACTATTTAAGAATTTATAATAATAACCCTTTTAAAAATGTAAGTTTGCTCGAAACCGGGTTAAAGTATCTAACCTTAATATTTACTTAACCAATGTTAAGTAATAAGGTGAGGAAAATGCTAAAATGCAAGGTCCATTGGGCTAAAGATACTAAAACAGGTCTTTAATGAGTGTTCGGGTTGTTGGTTCGGGTCTTGACGAATGGTCAAACCCAAAGTCAACTTTCCAAAATATTAATTGTTATGAGATAACTCACAAAAACTTTATAAGACTTAACCAAGTATGTAGATCTATTGTTTAGAACTAACAACGTACGTTAAGTGAGTGTTCGGTTTTGTCGGTCCAAACTTAGTTATGAGATCAAGTTGGATCCAAACATTTCCAAGTACTTAAGAAAATAATAAAAATCAGTTTGTAAACTATTTTTAAAGAAATATACAAGTCTTGATAGCTAAAAACACACTTGTGTGTCTTAAGCGAGTAAAAATCGGATCGGTTTCCATCTCACAACAAGTTCATAGATGGATTCCACATACCCATATAACATAGATCTTGTATAATAATGTACAAATGAAAATATTTAAGTTCTACAACTAAAAAGTCAACAACAAGTCTTGTTAACAAAAGTTCGGTTTGGTTCGGTTTCCATCTCACAATGAGTTAATAGATGGTCTCCACATACCCAAGACTTGTAAATGTGACTAAAAAACTAAAATGAGCAGAAGTTAGGCATAAATAATATGTATAAATAAGTTATGTGTGTGTATATATATATCAAGAACTCGAAGTCCTCCATGAAGCCTTGCCTTATGACGTTCGAAACTTAACCAACCGGAGTCGGCGAAGTAACTAACAAAGGTAACAAGGGGTGTGTATTATATATATGTTGTACCACCATATTCAAGAGGTAGAAATGTTAGATGAACAAGTTAGAATTAAAGATAAAACTCAGTTTGACTTTTAGAAGTCAAACATTTAAGAACACAATGAAAATAACCTTAAGATCTTTGAACTTGAGAGAGAAATTTGGAGTTGTAGCAGAGATTAATGGATGGAAAGGGTGGTGTATATATAGGGTAAGTTGAAATGGTTAAGCATAAAGGGTCTTGCATGAAAATGGGGTGTTTTGGTCACATGTTTACATGAAAATAAGCCAAAAACGTGCAGCTGTGCAGGTTTGCCTTCGCGCTACGCGACCGGATAGGGTGTCCCCCGTCGCGGGGCGCGACGGGGTATATTTCCTGATTTTCCAACTTTTCAAGAATGGCAGTTTTGGCCCCCGAAGTTCGTTTTAAGTGATTTTTTAAGCGTTTTAAAGACCGGATTGAATGTTTTCAAGACCCAACAAGTGTAAAATAATATCGCAACATAAAATCCATCATTTTGATTATATCATAAGCTTCGGTTTACAAAACGGGTCGGTTTACATCAATAAAGTTTACAAAACAAATACGAATCGAGACCCGAAATTGACGAATGTTACATGTAAGCCCGCTATTATATTTGTACATAATGAAATTAAGGCATGGAGGGTTTCCTACGTGATTTCGACTTTAATAGTGGTAACTTGGCAAAAAAAAATAAGGTTAAAAAAATTTTTAAATAAGATAAAATTAAAATAAATGTTGGACTATTGGTTCATTAAGTGTAAGGTTTTCGTCTTCTTATCAATAACTATACTATAATGTTCATCTAATCTGCTTAAACATTCTATAATTAAACAAATACCTCTGTTCCAATTACAATTAGTAAAATAAAGCTCAATCAAGAAATAGGCTGCACATCATCATAATATCACTTACAAGTTACAATAATACCCAATACATTAAAATTCTCAAAACCATAAATACAAGTTAGAGTAATTATCATCAGAATCTATGCATCAATTTCAGGACGTTCAAGGACTGGTCATTTGTAGCAAGAGCATAAACACACACACTTTTGATTTCGTTCATATTAATGGCAATAATACCTTTGATTGAAAGAACCTGCAACGAGTTTCAAATGTCAAATTTCAAAAGCAACTATGCATTAGTAAGTGCCATGTAGATGTGTTTTGTAGGTTGAACTCCTGATTCATACAATTCTTTTGGAGTACCCTTCAAGTTTGCTTTTGACCTTAAACATATAAAATGGTCATTATTTAAAAAGAGTTAATAAGAAAAGAAATGAACAAAAAGTGTTTCTTGAGCAACCCAACTCGGCCCGTTTTGATGAAAAAAAGTTCAAATTGTGTGGCCCATTTTGACCCATGCAAAATTGTCCGTCACGTTTTGAAACTTCAGAAAGATTAACTATTGGGCCCATTTCTAACTCACCCGACCCACACATTTTTCAGCTCAAATAATGTGGTAAGTTCTTTTTCTTGATTTTATCAAGATAAACGTTATTTTAAAGAAACCGGTCCAAAAGTACATTTGGCCCCGTACAAACAAAGTACCCATTTGGTCCGTTACACAACTCCAAAGTCCAAACAATGTGGCATTTGATTATTAATGTCAAAACATTGATTTCCCTTGTCAACACTAACATTATATATCTGGATGGTCAAATCATTCATACCAATAGCAATAATATAATTGTTTTGAGTATGGAAAGCCAGATAAGTAGTTGCTGCTGGTGGAAGCATAATAGTTGCCATTGTCTACACGAAAGTTGCCTTTTTAAGTTGATCCATTGTTCTAAATAAACATAACATCAAAGAGTTTTGTTGTTTTAGGTTTATTGTCAACGTCTTTGAAAGGTGGTTACTTGTTAAAAATTTTCATCTATATAACTTAAATTTTTTAAAATCTTTATCTAATTCCATTAAAGTTGATGCTAAAAATTTAGCCAATGGTACCTTAAAAGTTATCATGTTGAATAAAGAAAACTTTTCTCCTGAAATTGACATCACCTACGAACACTTATGGATAATGCAAAGCAGGAAATCCACTTTCCGCCAACATTTATAATTTACAACCTGCAGACAAAATAAAAAGTTAATAAAACTACACTGAACATGAAAAAAAGGGTCTTCAACTAAAATAACTAACTACATGTAATGAAATTGCAAACAAGAAGTCAGAAGCTCCAAGAGCATAAAAACAACCTGCTTTTCCTTTTGAATAAGCCCATTTTAAATAGAGATTTATCTTATAATTTATATACTCTAGATTTACTTTAAATATAAAACCACTCCGTGTTCATTATAAATATATAAGACTAAAACAACACAAAGTTACCATATTATTTTGTAATAATAGCAATGACAACAAGAAACAGTTCCATAAAAAAATCTCAATATGAAAATTCAACATTTAATCAAGAAAATTTTAATGTACCAGTTGTCATCGCATATCAAATCAATGGTTTTCTCTTTTAATAACATTAAACATAAAGAATTAAGACAAAAACAAAACACATTGAATTATGGATTTATATGAATACAGCTTACGATAACCCATCAGGTCAGCTCGACCCGTTGATTTTGCATCTCTAGTTAGCTGTGAATATCATTGGATCAAGGGTAGAGTAAGGTGCATACTGAGTATGGTGATTCCTAGTTTTGATTGGTAGTCTTCTTCACCTTGAGCAAGACAATGATTATGTTATCAATACAGGATGAAAAACACATGGTAGGATATAGTAAAGAAGCAAATAATGCCTGGAGACAGTCTCATCTCCCTAATGATGACTTCCAACCAACAATCTATACCTAAAAAAATGCAATTTCATTTATGAAAACAAAACATAAGTATGTTAGTTTTAGATGATACGATCATATGGCAACATTACTTAGGCGATAGGATCATACAAAATCATAAAAAACAAACAGAAAGAAATGATTGTTCAAGCAATACAAACATATGGAATTGTATTGTTCAACACACATCAACTCAAATGATGGTTCAACCAATACAAACATAATAAAATATCATAAGCAATTAACTCCATTGCAGGGACTGAGAGGCGATGAGGGATTGTAGATGAGGGATTGTAGAGGGGTTGAAGCATGTGAGGGAAAACATCGGCCATAGTTATACCATGTACAAAAGAAAAAAACGACATCCACTTATTGCAACCTTTGATTGAACAATGATTAAGGGTGCGTACGTTTCACAGAATTCGTGAAAATTCAAATGAATTGGAATTAAAATCTGTGACATTCGTGACAAAACAAGGTATACCTTATTCATTACATAGCGAGTAAACGATAAATCGGTTAATTCGTAGTGCTTAAACGAGTAACCGACCGATACTAATTATGACCCGTATATATACTGAGGGGTCATATACGAGTTATATATATATTATAGTGGCTAAAATATTGATATTTAGGCCCCAGTACATTTAAAACCATTTAAACGAAAAAGGTTTCGTTTATTGATACGCTATGAGTTTAAACGCAATCGTTAACATCAAAACGAGCATTGTAGCATCCGTTAAGCCGAAAAAGATTTATAAAAAACTTATATGACATGTTCTAGGCAATCCGTGAAAATATTTTGGATTTTTACAACGAGTCAGTACGTTTTTCTTATTTTACAAAAATGGGCTGAAAAACACTCGTTTTCGCGCTATTTTTCGCACTCGAACTAGTTTTCTTGCGAAAACCGAACCTGAATTAAATTTTGGACCGAAATTTACGCGTGGCACGAATACCAAGGCATTAATGGGCCAAGAGGAGGCCCAAAGGTCCCCCTCTTTGGGTCGTACGCAACTTGGGGTGGAGGGACCCCTTTGATTAGCTTGTTAAATAAGCTAAGGTAAGAGATATTTTTCCATTCCAAAGTCCAACCAACTCAATATTCAGCTGATCATGCTCATCTCTTGACCAAAACCCTAGAGGTAAACTCTTAATTCATGAAGATTTCAAGCTTGTTTAGTAAGATTTAAACATAGAAAATTAGTTCTTGATTAGTATTAAACATGTTTAACCATACAAAAACCATAAAAATCAAGTAAAACCATGTTTTGATGTTAAACATGTCTACAAAGCAGAAACATATTGATTTTTGGTCAAAAACACGGATTAGAACATGAATACACCGTTTTTACGGTTTGAAAGTTCGGTTTGAACCCAAAACCGAAACCCTAATTATCAAGGCTGTTAAATGGATGATATATGCTTGGTTTGATGTTATATGATATTTAGATACACTGATTTTACAACCCAAGACCCGGAGAGTCATTTAAACTATCGAAAATCACCGAAAACCGACAAGGTAATACCGTATTACTCGTTTAGGGGCTGTTTGTGCTTCGATTGTGATGTTCTTGTTGTTAGGTTATGAAACTTATTAGGTAAATTAGGGATCATGTAAATGAGTTCCTGTTCAAATTTGGTAATTTTTCGATAAACGGAGAATATTTGGCGAATTTATTACCGTGTATTGGCGTTTATTCGGGAAAAATATGTAAACTTCATGAAAAATTATGAACTTTGGTTTGGAACCCATAAATTCTATATTAATATCACTGGTAAAGTTTGAGAACATTTGGAGATGTCTAAGTATTATTTGTGCAATTGTGTTATAACCGAGTTTTAATAGCCGAAAAACACGCAAAAAAAGGCATTTTGGCCAAAGAGTTAGATTCGGGAGATTTTTCAGGGGCTATGTAATGATATTGAGATCACTTGGGAAAATTATCGGATTTTTCGGATATCGTTTGGTATAAACGGGCTATTTATTACTCAATTATAGCACATTAAATGAATTTTTATAAATAGATAATTAATCATAAAATTTCTGAAAATACATTTATAAAATTCTTCATATTTTAATTTATTTTAACAAAAATTTCCATAATTTATATTTGAGTACATAATTAGTTATGATTAATCAAAGATTTAAACTATAATTGTTTTAACGAAACCGACAGTTTTGTGATTAACGGACTGACTGGTATGTCAAAATGTCAAAAGTGGTCAAATATCGTATTTTTGAATGAAATGATAAAAACGAACTTTTTACGAGAATTCCGGGCAATTCGGGTGGATTGTACGCGTTTTGTATAATCAAACCCGTGTGAAAACGGAAACGAACCCTGCGATCAATCCAGATACCGAAACCTTAAGATGCTTTCATAAATCAAATCATTTTAACAATCAACATGTTTACTTAAGTTTGTGTGATCTTACCTATTCCCTAAACGCGTAAACGATCAACTTAGCTAGGCTCGGAAAACGGTAAAACTGAGCCAAATCCAGTTTTGAACATTTCATAGTGTAAAACGTCACAATCTAAGACTATGGTCATGTTCTGGGCCTAACAGCTATAACCAGACTAGTTATACAGCCCAATTTGGTTTAAACACTGTACTTGTATTAACAGTACGATACCGATAATAGGATACGAGTTATAATCGAGGCATAACACTTATTGACGTATATTACCTGTTCGAACTACAATAAGGTGAGTTTCACGACCCCACTTTCTAAACTGTTTTACGAACTTTTGGGGTGGAAAGCATGTTTACATATACTTATATACTTGAAAACGTGTGGTGATGTGAATTATCTAAATACTAACACTTCGTGCCAGTGACGTGTGGATAGTACTATCGGTTTGACAAACCCAACTGAAGGCGCCGGTGGGGTATGCCGGATATACTTGTTTACGCAGTTGCACATTGTCATTTATACTTATTACATTCTGCTATGTGGTGTTAGACATAGTACATACTTGGGGCAAAGTGGCTGTTAAATGCCAACGGGAGTACATGGGCAAGGGAAGCCATGCAGTGCGAGCTGTCTTGGGTTCACTTGTGGCTTAGTATAATACATCATACACATACTTATATACATACGTATTGTGAACTACGAACTCCTATACTGATTTTGTTCGTACTCGTGAAACTTGAAACTCACCAACTAGATGTAGTTGACCCGTTTTAACATGCTTTTCAGGTAAGCCGAAGTTGGAATGATTTGCTTACGTGCTTGGTGTTAGAAGGAAAGTTGAATAGCTGTGAATAGATGCAAATACGTAGTAATGAATAAGAAGCCCGTGAACTGGTTATGTGATTTTCATCTAGTTTGTAAACTTAGTACCTACCAATGTAATATGATGTAAATTAGTTTGTTGAATTTCTTTATAAACAATGTGGTTGATACCAGTGTTATCTGTTACATTCCCGTATTACGCTTCCGCAACTACCTAGTCGGGGTGTGACAGAAGTTGGTATCAGAGCCATTGGTTATAAAGAATTAGGATGTCCCTTAGGATACCCTAATATAACCGTAGGCTCGATTAGTTATGGGAATAAAATAATATTAAATAATATATACAGACAATTCTCGTGATGAACTTGAATGGACAAGTGGGTTATTATGGTTCGGAACGTAATAAAGGACTTGTTTGTACGAGGGAATTCGAGAAGAAGTCGATAAACAATCGAATAGGTAAAAACAACAACATATGTGTATAAAATATAATAATAAATAAATATCTATGTACATAAACGATTATTTGTGCTTATGTGTATAAATACCTGCATGTATTTTATTAAGATTAATACTATTATGAAATATTATTCTTATTACTAACCATTGTGCAGGAACATGTCGAGGTCTGCTGATCGTTTATCTATTGCAGTACCAGCTTTACCTGAAGAAGATGAGGACCCTGAAGAGGAAACGGTGGAAGAATCGGAATAAGAGATGAGTGAGAGTTTAGGGGACGCTGTAGTGCTACATGAGGTGCCGACCGACCAGCCTGACTTATCGGGCTACAGGTGCGATAGTTACCCTCCTAGGGAAACACCTAGGCTAGAGGCTGGAGCGACTAGTGCTTATCATTCACCGATTAGAGCACCCAGATCCCCTACTCCACCTGTACAGCATACACCAGTACCCCACCCACTATTAGAAACCGTCAGACCGCTCGTATTTCAGTGCGCCCACCTGAGCACACCTCGATCTACGTACCATAGGGGAGAAACATCACGTGTCCCGGTCACTGAGATACCTATTCCTACTTGGGGTCTACCCACACCGATACCGGAGCCCCCTCTTCTGTCTGATTCAGCATGGTTGGGTTTAGTGACTGATCAGATCTTAGAACAATCACATTCGATAAATAACCTTAACCAGCATAGACATGATATGCAAGATCACATGTGGTACATGCAGCAAGAAATTAGAAATGTGCAAAGATCTAATGCTCACAGCCACGGGCGTCAGGATCGGGCAATGATACTGCTAGGAGCATGTTTAGCGGTTAATGCAGCCCTAGTGACTGCTGTTGTTTGGTTGTG
The DNA here is from genome assembly GCF_021521415.1 of Bidens hawaiensis. Taxonomy (NCBI): domain Eukaryota; kingdom Viridiplantae; phylum Streptophyta; class Magnoliopsida; order Asterales; family Asteraceae; genus Bidens; species Bidens hawaiensis. The sequence goes on from NW_027493813.1 coordinate 360,782, forward strand.
GCTTCATGTTACAAAGAATGGATAGGACATAGTAGTATAGCCTTATGTATATAGTATTTTGATATCTCAAGCAGCATTTTGTTACAGCGTGTTGGGCTGACTTGGGAGTTGTTTGTGGTTTAGTACTATTTCAAGCAATGGCCCTTATCGGGTTAAGTCTATATGTCACTCAGTGACAAATTTTGATACGCATATACAAGCGCTGGCCTATACCAGGTTAAGCCTATGCGTTAATTTTGGATGCATATGTACAGTAATGATTATAATTAATACAAATGTGTTTTCTTTGGCATAGTTGTGTGTTGTGAAATTGTAATATCGTAAAGTTGTGCTGGTTATAGTGAAACGATATTAATTATTATATAATTGATTATTTTATAGAATGGCCCCAAAGAAAATAAACACTTTGTCTGAGGCGGAAGTGGCCGCAATGATTGCTCGTCAACTGCAAGCAGTGATACCAACTATTGTAGCACAAATCACTGCAGGCATACGTGCCAACAATGCTGTTAACGAACCTACGAGCACCACTACGGCCACTGGGAATATACCTCCGCCGTACACTAATGTAGCCCCGGGTGTTACTACCCCGGTGAATACTGATAATGTTATAAACACTAATAATACTCGCCCGACTGTTAATGTTGTTGGGAACCGTGAAACCGTTTTGAACACAAATAATGTCACGAATCCAAACCCCGTACCGTTTATCAACACAACTGCTAATAATAACACCCAACCAAATACCGGTAATGATCGTAATAATCCCGAACCCCCACGACAAGATTACGCGTATAAACAATTCACATCGTGTAAACCGATTGAATTCAAGGGTATTGAGGGACCGAACGGATTGGTAAAATGGATTGAAAAAACCGAGATCGTGATTAATATTAGTGAATGTCCACCAGACCGTATAGTCAAATTCGGTACGAGTATGTTTCTAGATCATGCCTTGATGTGGTGGAACACAGTGGTACAGTTAAGGGGACAAGATGCTATAAACCGTATGTCCTGGACCGAACTTAAAACCCTCGTATTAGAACAATTTTGCCCAAGTGATGAGATCCTGAAATTAGAACACGAACTTTGGAAGATGAGAGGCGCTGACCATTTAAGTTACACAAATCGTTTCAATGAATTGACTCGTTTAGTACCATGGTCAATTATTCCGGAATCCAAGCGCATTGAGCGTTATATTTGGGGACTGACCCCAGCCGTGAGAAGTATAGTCAATTCCGCAGCCCACCCAACTTTAGAGAGTGCCGTGTCACAAGCCAGCGTCGTTACTTTTGACCTTACAAGAAATGGTGTATTAAGAGTTCCAGGAGAATCATCCAGTTTGAAACGAACTAGTTATACCTCTAGAACACAAGTGAAATCTCAGAATAAACGAATATGCCCTACAACTCAGGACTATGCTATGACCAGTTTCGACATGAAACGTGATACATACAAAGGGTCATTTCCGAAGTGGAAAGTGTAATTTGCATCATACTGGAAAATGTCGAACGATCATATGTCAAAGAGGCGAAAATATTGGGCATTATGCCCCAAGTGGTAGAACAATAATGAATACTTCAAACCGACAGTTTCAAACAACCCAACCTCGCCGTTCACAAACATCTAGTCCCCAACCAATCCGACAACAATCTAATCAGCAAACTCCATCTACAATGAACCCCCATACATGTTATAATTGTGGTAGTACGGATCATTTTCGGAGATACTGCCCCAAGCTGAACCAGGGTGCGGTGAGAAGGCAGAACCAAGCACAAGCATCAACCTCCAACGCAGCTAGGGGACGCGCGTTTGTATTAGGATCGGGTGAAGCGCGTCATGATCTGAATGTGGTGACAGATACATTCTTAGTTTCCGGTCAGTATGCTTCAGTTTTGTTTGATACGGGCGCCGATAGAAGTTTCGTATCTGTTAACTTCTTACCTTTAGAAAATATGCCGGTTAGTGAACTAACAAAACCATATACTATAGAACTCGCTAACGGTAAGTCTATACTTGTTAACCGAATAGTCCGAAACTGTTCCCTTATCCTAAACGACCACCCGTTCCTTATTGATTTACTTCCAGTGGAATTTGGAAGTTTCGATGTTATAATCGGTATGGACTGACTATCTAAGTATAAAGCTGAAATTGTCTGTAAGGATAAGACTGTTAGGACACCTCTTCCGAATGATGAGGCTATGACTGTTCAAGGTGAGAAATCTGGTACTATGTTGCCTCTCGTATCCCAACTTAAGGCTTTAAAGTATTTGCGCCAAGGTTGTACATTATACTTGGCGACCGTAACAGTCAAAGACCCCAATAAAAAGCGAATAGAAGACATCCCAGTGGTACACGAGTATTCAGATGTATTTCCCGATGAGTTGCCTGGTTTACCACCGACCCGACAAGTTGAATTCCGTATTGACTTGATACCGGGAGCAGCACCCATTGTTAAGGCACGTTATCGACTTGCACATTCTGAAATGCAAGAACTGTCCAACCAGTTACAAGAATTACTGGACAGAGGTTTTATCCGACCTAGTTACTCGCCATGGGGAGCACCAGTGTTATTCGTGAAAAAAAAGGACAGAAGTTTTCGGATGTGTATTGATCACCGGGAATTGAATAAAGTAACTATAAAGAATAGATACCCCTTACCCCGAATTGATGACTTGTTTGATCAGCTCAAGGGTGCGAAGTATTTTTCGAAAATTGATCTCAGATCGGGTTATCATCAAGTAAGAATTCAGGAAGAAGATATCCCAAAAACAGCATTTCGAACTCGGTATGGTCATTATGAATTTTTGGTTATGCCGTTTGGGTTGACAAATGCACCTGCAGTGTTTATGGATCTTATGAACCGAGTTCGCAAACCCTACCTTGATAAATTCGTGATAGTGTTTATCGATGACATTTTGATATATCGAGAAGTAAGGAAGAACACGAACAACATCTGTGGGTAATCTTAGAATTGTCCAGGTGTGAATTCTGGCTACAAGAAGTCCAATTTTTAGGACACATTGTGAGTCAACAAGGAATACAAGTAGACCGATGAAGTATTTTATTACAAAAACGGGGTCTGAATTCTTACAATTCATAATCTTCGTGAACTAATTATTGATGAAGTACACAAATCCAAGTATTATATTCACCCAGGTACTGATAAGATATATAAAAATGATAAGGAATTTTATCGGTGGCCTGGTATAAAGAAGGATATAGCCTTGTATGTAAGTAAATGCACGAATTGTGCACGAGTTAAGACTGAATACCAAAGGCCTTCGAGAATGTTGCAACAACCCAAAATCCCACAATGGAAATGGAAATAAATTACCATGGACTTCATATCACACCTTAACAAAACCTCCCGAGGACATAATGCGATTTGGGTAATTGTAGACCGATTAACCAAATCCGCACACTTTATTCCAATCCGTGACACTTGCTCCACCGAGAAACTCGCCCAAATTTACATCGATGAAATTGTATCTCGACACGGAGTACATCATTCGATTATTTCAGATCGAGACAGTCACTTTACTTCACATTTTTGGCAAGCAGTTCAAGATTCTCTTGGAACCTGAATAGATCTGAGTACCGCTTACCATCCCCAAACAGATGGTCAATCTGAACGAACTATCCAAACCTTAGAAGATTTACTTCGTGCTTGTGTACTGGACTTCAAAGGGAATTGGGATCAACACCTCCGCTCATTGAATTCTCTTACAATAATAGTTACCATAGCAGTATACAAGCAGCACCTTATGAAGCCTTATACGGGCGAAAATGTAGATCACCACTTTGTGGACAGAATGGGTGATACTCAAATTTCAAGATCCGATTTGATTCAAGAAACAACCGATAAAATTTATAAGATTAAACGAAAGTCGAAAGCCGCCCGGGACCGACAGAAAAGTTATTCCGATATTCGTAGAAAACCGTTATCTTTTGAAATAGGCGACAAGGTGTTTTTAAAAGTATCGCCGTGGAAAGGAGTGATAAGGTTTGGAAAGACCGGTAAATTAGCCCCGAGATACATTGGTCCTTTTGAGATTATTGCAAAAATTGGTCCCGTAGCTTACCGATTAAAACTACCCTTAGAACTGAGCACTATTCACGATGTGTTTCACGTATCGAATCTTAAAAAAGTGTTTGACTGAGGAAACGACAATAGTACCACTGGAAGATGTTCAGATCAATGAAAAGCTCAACTTCGTAGAGGAACCGGTAGAAATTGTGGACGGGAAAACCAAACAGTTACGACACAACAAAATATCTCTGGTAAAAGTTCGGTGGAATTCAAAACAAGGACCCGAATATACTTGGGAACGAAAGGACGAATTCCGAAAGAAATACCCACACCTATTCCCTAAAAAGAAAACCGATTACACATTAAATTTCGGGGATGAAATTTCTTAACGAGGGGAGAATGTGACAATCGTGACAAAACAAGGTATACCTTATTCATTACATAGCGGGTAAACGATAAATCGGTTAATTCGTAGTGCTTAAACGAGTAACCGACCGATACTAATTATGACCCGTATATATACTGGGGGGTCATATACGAGATATATATATATTATAGTGGCTAGCATGTTGATATTTAGGCCCCAGTACGTTTAAAACCATTTAAACGAAAAAGGTTTCGTTTATTGATACGCTATGAGTTTAAACGCAATCGTTAACATCAAAACGAGCATTGTAGCATCCGTTAATCCGAAAAAGATTTATAAAAAACTTATATGACATGTTCTAGGCAATCCGTGAAAATATTTTGGATTTTTACAACGAGTCAGTACGTTTTTCTTATTTTACAAAAATGGGCTGAAAAACACTCGTTTTCCGCGCTATTTTTCGCACTCGAATTAGTTTTCTTGCGAAAACCGAACCCGAATTAAATTTTGGACCGAAATTTACGTGTGGCACGAATACCGAGGCATTAATGGGCCAAGAGGAGGCCCAAAGGACCCCCTCTTTGGGTCGTACGCAACTTGGGGTAGAGGGACCCCTTTGATTAGCTTGTTAAATAAGCTAAGGTAAGAGATATTTTTCCATTCCAAAGTCCAACCAACTCAATATTCAGCTGATCATGCTCATCTCTTGACCAAAACCCTAGAGGTAAACTCTTAATTCATGAAGATTTCAAGCTTGTTTAGTAAGATTTAAACATAGAAAATTAGTTCTTGATTAGTATTAAACATGTTTAACCATCCAAAAACCATAAAAATCAAATAAAATCATGTTTTAATGTTAAACATATCTACAAAGCAGAAACATATTGATTTTTGTCAAAAACACGGATTAGAACATGAATACAACATTTTTACGGTTTGAAAGTTCGGGTTGAACCCAAAACCGAAACCCTAATTATCAAGGCTGTTAAATGGATGATTTATGCTTGGTTTGATGTTATATGATATGTAGATACACTGAGTTTACAACCCAAGAACCGGAGAGTCATTTAAACTATCGAAAATCACCGAAAACCGACAAGGTAATACCGTATTACTCGTTTAGGGGCTGTTTTTGCTTCGATTGTGATGTTCTTGTTGTTAGGTTATGAAACTTTTCAGAGACATTAGGGATCATGTAAATGAGTTCCTGTTCAAATTTGGTAATTTTTTCGATAAACGGAGAATATTTGGCGAATTTATTACCGTTTATTGGCGTTTATTCGGGAAAAATAGGTAAACTTCATGAAAAATTATGAAATTTGGTTTGGAACCCATAAATGCTATATTAAGATCACTGGTAATGTTTGAGAACATTTGGACATGTCTAAGTATTATTTGTGCAATTGTGTTTTAACCAAGTTTTAATAGCCGAAAAACGCGCAAAAAAAGGCATTTTGGCCAAAGAGTTAGATTCTGGAGATTTTTCAGGGGCTATGTAATGATATTGAGATCACTTGGAAAAATTATCGGATTTTTCGGATATCGTTTGGTATAAACGGGCTATTTATTACTCAATTATAGCACATTAAATGAATTTTTATAAATAGATAATTAATCATAAAATTTCTGAAAATAATTTTATAAAATTCTCCATATTTTAATTTATTTTTACAAAAATTTCCATAATTTATATATGAGTACATAATTAGTTATGATTAATCAAAGATTTAAACTATAATTGTTTTAACGAAACCGACAGTTTTGTGTTTAACGGACTGACTGGTATGTCAAAAGTGGTCAAATATCGTATTTTTGAATGGAATGATAAAAACGAACTTTTTACGAGAATTCCGGACAATTCGAGTGGATTGCACGCGTTTTGTATAATCAAACCCGTGTGAAAACGGAAATGAACCCTGCGATCAATCCAGATACCGAAACCTCAAGATGCTTTCATAAATCAAATCATTTTAACAATCAACATGTTTACTTAAGTTTGTGTGATCTTACCTATTCCCTAAACGCGTAAACGATCAACTTGGCCAGGCTCGGAAAACGGTGAAACTGAGCCAAATCCAGTTTTGAACATTTCATAGTGTACAACGTCACAATCTAAGACTATGGTCATGTTCTGGGCCTAACAGCTATAACCAGACTAGTTATACAGCCCAATTTGGTTTAAACACTATACTAGTATTAACAGTACGATACCGATTATAG